>NW_026704957.1:1200000-1800000 GCF_029867415.1 Vicia villosa | reverse complement strand
TTTTAAATAACTTTTTATTAGGTACTTTTTTATAATTATCATTAGTTATATTTTATTATTTAGAGATTTCAAATTCCTTCCAAAACAGTGAATGGACAAAATCCTCTAACATTCCGAAACAACTTCAAGACAAATATCTTCAAAAATGGAAAAAAGATTAAAGCGGTGAACAACACTCATAATGTCAATAATTTTGTTTGTTCTATATCATATGGGGACCGTCAATTTCATTCCAAGACTAACAAATATTGACCTTTTCTTACTTACTCACGGTACAAAGTTCCTCACAAACATCACCGATCGAAACAATAACTTTCATACACCTAACCTACACTCCCTCACAAATTTCACGTGAAAACCAAAATATCCCTACATTTCCACAAACTTTCCACCCAATTCCACCAACATAATACGACCATCCATGAACCATCTTTCAACCTTAACATAAAGCTTTAATCAAAACACCGACACAATAACAAACCATAGATTCAAAACAAAAATCTGGAAAATTGTTGTGTTGTTGTCTTATGCAGGGAAAAACAAGAAGAAGAACGAAGGAACAAGCCGACGCTGCTGACTTCGAATCGCCGACAGCAGCTATCATCCGAAACCAACGACGGCAGCAGCTCATCGCCCATCATCGGATCCGCCAACTCCGCCGCGCAATTGCTGACCGACATGAATCACCCACATCACCAGAATCGCATTTCAAATTCATTGTAAGGGTGACAGCATGGTATCAATCTCGGTTCGTCTTCTTCGACTCTTCCTTGATTTGCTTTGATCCGCTTTGCTCTTGTTGTTGTGTGTTGCATTTTTTCGTTGTTTCCATTTTTGTAAGTGAGAAGGAGAATCGACTCTCTTTATGCATGTGAAGAAGAGAACAAGATACATTCTGGAAGTTTCAAAGAGGATGTGTGTTGTTTTGTGTGAGTTTTAATTAAAAGAAAAAAGAAAAATAAAGAATTTGTAAAAAGAGACAAGAACATGGGCATATGTACGTTTTTGTTATAAGTTTATTTATTTATTTTTAATTTGCTATCAATTTAATCATGCTAGTTTTTTTTATGCTACAAAGGTGGATTAGAAAGTGGATGGGGTGAATCCCCACGTGACACTTTCTCTTTTTTTTTTTTTTTTTTTAATAAATTTTTTATTTTATTTTTAGTTATTATTGAGATAATGAAAAACAATATAAATATTAAAAATACAAAAATATTACTTAATTACATTTTCTCTTTTTTATATATAAAAAATACCAAAATATTATTTTATTTAGCACTTGTTTAAAAATTAATATGTTTGTTATCTTTTGTTAATTTTCGATTAATCATTGTTCATATTTTTGTCATTTTAAATAATGCATCATTTTTCTATATTTGTACTAACAATTTTTTTTGTGGTTTTTGTGAGGTACTACCATTATTGATCCTTTCCACAATTTCGTGGACACTTGCAAGATACATATTTTGTATATATTAATATTTTAATTTTGCTTAAATTTTCATTTGGGTTTGTAATAGTTAATTAAGACTTTTCATTTTCCGCACTTTATTTTCCTGCAGTGTTTTTGTTGTAATCCCCCATCCTAAAGCCATGTAATAGCGTAGGAACTTTACATTCCGCAGTTTATTTCCTGTACATATTAACTGCTATTAGATGTATGATAATAGGATTGTATGGAAAGACTAAAACTAAACATAGTTAACCTAATTTCAAAGATAAAACAATTGAATATGACACACATCGCACTCACTCACCTCTAGGGTACGCCTCTCTCGTTGCCTTCGGAAATAAAAGGTCGTGTCCCTCGAAATGTAGAGGTACCCATTAGCAAATGTCCCTCAAGATAAAATTGTCACTAAGTCCCTCGATGACCCTCGATTGTTGCCTACGAAAAAGTGACGATCGTCCCTTCGAAATTGCTAAAGGTACCTCTACTTGTTGCCTTCAACGACCATACGATGACCCTTCGATTGTCCCGAATACGTCCAATATAAACAAGGATTTCCTACTTCTATATAGTATGGATAATCCTAGGAACTTTAAAAAGTATAGAAAAAGACCAACTATTTAGGGTAGTGCTCTTAATCTGTCTAGCTCAATAAAAAACTTCTTTTCAATACTCTTTCAAAAACTAAGGCTACGCATTTAAGCTAAAGTCCTTACGCCCCTTTTTCAACTCAAAACAAACAAACATGAGCTAAGCAAATTAAGAGCCCGTAGATAACTACGGATGAAAAGGGTGCTTACACCTTCCCTTTTCATAACTTACCCCCCGAGCCCGTTTTCTTTTCAAAAGGTCTTTTCTCTGTACTTTTTACCTTTCCTAACATTGGACAAAATAAAAGTCGGTGGCGACTCTTGCTCACCGCAACATTGCTTGCTTAAAAATAAAAGTCAGTTCACCGAGTTACAGAACTGGCGACTCTGCTGGGGATTCTTTAAGAGGGGTTTACCTTAGGGCTTAGTTCATTATAAATGTTTTAATTGTTTGTTTGTATGCTTTATTTTTAAGGGAATTGCTTGGGTTTGTTATTGTGTGAAAGGTCCTACACCCGGATCTAGTGTACCTTAATTATGTGGCATGAGACCAGGGAGGCTGTACGACATGTATCGTTATGGTTGAAATGGTGGCCACCGTTAGTGCGACGCTTTGGTTTGTCCTGATGGCCCTTGAATATGATCGAGGAGACATTTGGCTACCGCGTGGTGTCATAAGCACTGATTCGCCCTTAGAACCCTAGTTGAACTTGACTTTGGCCTATAGGAAGTAGCGAGATAGCTGGCTTTGGATTCCTGACTGAAGCCGGTTGATACTCGATGCTACACTCATTGAGATTGGACTCTAGGGATGCTTTTGGCTGGCCGATCGAGTGCCATGTTGAGACAATGCCCGCGAGAAAGATCAGGGATATGAGCACCATAGAACCCGGTTACTATTCTAGGACAGGTTGAACCAACTTAACTTCAGTGGGGAGGGTACTTACCTACGAACTTCACGCAAGCCTTTACACCTAAGGACACTTGCGTGACTTGTCTGTGCTTTCCACTAACCCTTCGGTTTTCATGCAGGTTTTTCTTGTGGGACTCACTCGTCTTTACCATCTCACGCTTTGCCTGATGCATTGCATAACATCATGAAATCATAAGCATAACATGATTTAACTGACCCTTTCAAGGATCTTAGGGATTTAGGGCGCACAATTTTAGGTACTCTTATCAAGGACCGAATTCCTAATTAAGGGGCAAGAGGATCTATTTTCCTCTGGCCACATACCTTCCGATTCAGAGACTCAGTACCTATCAAGGGGCAAGAGGATTTATTTTCCTCTAGCCATGCACCTTCAAAATCAGAAGCTCCCGAGTCTGAGGCGATGACCCACTCGATATGGTGAGCTTGATTCCCAAAGAAGAACATCCAAAAATCAGAGTTCTTCAAACGAAGAAGCGACCAAATCATTTTTGACGTTGCTAACTAATTTTCCAGAAAGATCCTTGAAAACATTGCATATGCATTTGCATACATATCATTGCATAACAGGTTTCCAGACAACGAGCTTATCATTTTCTGCCTCAAATCCCTAAAGCTTGATACTTACAACTCCTTTGTGGCTTCGTCAGAATCTTCTTCTTAGAAGTAATCTGTAAGTTCAGATACGAACACTTGGTTTGGTTTCCTCTCTGGGGCACTTGGTCAGTCGATCGATAATTGCCAACTAGTCCGAGATAAGGTACAAGACCTGATTGATGCAAAGGCTATCATATTCACACCTGTAGGCCAGATTTGAAGTTCTCCTTCGACTCAATGGACCTTCTAAAGAAATAAGTCCATACGGAGAAAATCTCCTCAATGTTGGCAATTCGTAATTTCTCATGCATTTTCATGCGTAGTCTTTCTTGTTTTGATTCAATACTGCTTATATGTCATACTTGTTTGTTTTTGAACTATAATAACGATGCATTGAATATGTTTGTCTTGAAAAAATCCATTCGCACTCGCTCTAATATGTTTTTATTTGCTTGTGATACCAAAATCTCAGTGATAAAGCATGATGACTCTGAAGGGAGAATGACGAACCTATAATACCTATAATCTCAAATGGTATGCTTTCGAGTAAAACCCTGTTGATGATGTACAGGCATTGTTTCAAATCCCTAAACACTGGAGATATAAGGAAGTTAATCCCTTGTCAACCCCTTTGAGCCTTGAAGTAGGAGTTTCTTTTCTATATACGAAAAAACCTCACATTTAACCTAGGGACAGGGTAGTGTTCAGTTAACCTGATCGAGCGTTCAACATTCATCAGGAGTACACATCCAAGGATACAACAATGGCTATCTTTCAAAATATTGAGGAAAAGTCAATACCACAATGGTCATCCCTCGTCAATCAAAAAATGAGGCAGTCACAATATTTCCAATCAATCGAAGACGTCTCAGGGTCACATGATTGGTTCAAAAAAAATGAAAAAAAGAAAAGAAAGTTTGCTGAGTCAACAACTTGAAACAAATGACTTAGGAAAAAGTTAGGGCATCCCGCTGGAATTCAAACCCGGAATTCAAAAGAATTTGTCCAGGCAAAAGTTAAGGAAACAAAAAAGATCCTCAACAAAAGGGCAAAGTCGTGTGACTATAGATTCAAAGAACAAGTCGTGTGATCAGACACAAAATATGAAAGGTAAAGTGACTGTCATGTCCAAATACCTAATTGATTCCTCAATCGTCTCAAACTCCTCTTGAAGGATGAATACTCGCATCGAGTTGACTGAACTTAGGTTGGAGAACATCACGAAGGGGGTGGGCACCAATAAAATTTTGAGCCTAAAAATCTTTTTTTCCTAAAACCGTGAACCTGGCCACGTTACAACCCACAAAAGTCCTAACTGAAGCAGGGTTAATTCGAAAGCATACTGTAAACGCGAATACGGTAAACTGACTCCTAGGAGTTTTTGCTAAACGCTTGAGTTGGTATTGCACCACCTTTCATAAAAAAATTGATGTTTTAACATCCTTTCAAAAATTTCTTCTTCTAAACTTTAAGACAAACATGAACTTTGCATTAGAATTATATTTCTCATAATAAACATTCTTGCATATGAACAAGTACTTGACACCAGGAAAGCTTCCATCATGAACTGCAGATGAAAATTTTAATCCTTTCAAGGGACAAGTTGTCTTTAGAACTCCGTTGAGTTTGAGCGAGAATATCTCAAATTCTGATCACCTTCAGGGGCACAAAAGCAGTTGGATACTCCGTTGAGTAATAGTTCAGTCAATCTGGGGCAATCAGGTCAAGATTCAAAGAATCTCTCACAAGTGTTGAACAATCAGGGGCATTCACCCAAGCATAGTTGAAAATTACCTCCGACTCGGATTAATCAAGGGCATTGTTCCTAATTTCATGATACTTGGGCATGTTGCTTATAACATCACAAATCTCAGGAAGCCCTCCCGACAGGCATGCTTCAGTAATGCTCCGAAAAGCAAGAAAAATTTCCCACGACTGACTCAGTTGGCTAAAACGCCAATGTGTACAAGGGGCATGACATGTTATTATCCAATTCATCTGGGGAAGTCAAGTCGAGATTCAAATAATCTCTCAAAGGCGCTGAACAGACATGGATTTATTTTCCCCTCCAAACATTGCTACAATTTGTTGGCGTCATTAACAACATTTTGCATCCATACATCATGCATCTAACTCCATGCCTCATATATTGTATCATGGTGAACACAAACATAACATGCGAAGATTCTCATTTATTTTGAGAGTTTCATACTACGATGCAATACATACATCATGTCATCGCATAAAACTAACTTTACCTTTCAGGTTGACCAACTGGCCAGGAAAATAGCATCAACAAAACCAATTTCTATCAAATATACAGTCTGGAAGCTTGAACCCCAGATTCTCAACAGATATGTTCCGGAAGCTTGAACCCCGGATAATCTGAATTCTACGACAGAAACGTTCCGGAAGCATGAACCCCGGATGTTCTGAAATCTATAGCAGATATGTTTCGGAAGCTTGAACCCCGAATGATCTGAATTCTACAACAGATATGTTCCGGAAGCTTGAACCCCGGATAATCTGAAATCTACGACAGAAACGTTCCGGAAGCATGAACCCCGGATGTTTTGAAATCTACGGCAGATATGTTTCGGAAGCTTGAACCCCGAATGATCTGAATTTTACAACAGATATGTTCCGGAAGCTTGAACCCCGGATAATCTGAATTCTACGACAGAAACATTCCGGAAGCCTGAACCCTGGATGTTCTGAAATCTACGGCAGATATATTTCGGAAGCTTGAACCCCGAATGATCTGAATTCTACAACAGATATGTTCCGGAAGCTTGAACCCTGGATAATCTGAATTCTACAACGGAAACGTTCCGGAAGCCTAAACCCCGGATGTTCTGAAATCTACGACAGAAACATTCCGGAAGCCTGAACCCCGGATGTTCTGAAATCTACGGCAGATATGTTTCGGAAGCTTGAACCCCGAATGATCTGAATTCTACAACAGATATGTTCCGGAAGCTTGAACCCCGGATAATCTGAAATCTACGACAGAAACGTTCCGGAAGCATGAACCCCGGATGTTTTGAAATCTACGGCAGATATGTTTCGGAAGCTTGAACCCCGAATGATCTGAATTTTACAACAGATATGTTCCGGAAGCTTGAACCCCGGATAATCTGAATTCTACGACAGAAACATTCCGGAAGCCTGAACCCCGGATGTTCTGAAATCTACGGCAGATATATTTCGGAAGCTTGAACCCTGAATGATCTGAATTCTACAACATATATGTTCCGGAAGCTTGAACCCTGGATAATCTGAATTCTACAACGGAAACGTTCCGGAAGCCTGAACCCCGGATGTTCTGAAATCTACGACAGAAACATTCCGGAAGCCTGAACCCCGGATGTTCTGAAATCTACGGCAGATATGTTTCGGAAGCTTGAACCCCGAATGATCTGAATTCTACAACAGATATGTTCCGGAAGCTTGAACCCTGGATAATCTGAATTCTACAACGGAAACGTTCCGGAAGCCTGAACCCCGGATGTTCTGAAATCTACGGCATATATGTTTCGAAAGCCTGAACCCCGATTGATATGAATTCTATGGTAGATGTTTCGGAAGCTCGAACCCCGAACATCTATGAATCTCTATTCCAGATATACGTTTGGAAGCTTGAACCCCAAACATTCTGAAGATCTATCATATACGCGCCATGGGAAGCATGACCCCCCAGGTTGCTGACAAGCATCTTAGTTAGGTGGCATCTCTAAGCCCATCTCAGACAGTTCTCTGTCAACCTCCGGATGGCATCTTTAAGCCCATCTCATACAAAAGTCCCTCCATCAACAAGGGCAAATTTCTGGGTATTCTAGTGTTCAATCCTCTTCCACCTTCAGATTCCGATAGGCACACAAGCCAATCTACATCCTTAGGTTTAAGAAGATTGAACAGGGGCAGCTGTCATACCCCAAAATTTGCCCACACTTTTCAAAAATTCAAAACTATTTCAAAAATTGGGTTTTTATAAAATCTAGGTTTCATTTACATTGATATCCTGAATTTTATAAATATTCAATTTAAAATCTATTTTAAAATATAATAGTTTACTCTTAAATTGTTATATTTTAAATAGCAAAATATTGATTGATGCTTCTTAAACTTTCAATTGGCTTTTTATTTTGAATAAGTAATATAGCACAATTGGTAAGGAAGTAAGGTTTGCAGGTACAAGGTCCCGGGTTTGAATCCCACTTCCAACATTTTTCCTTTTATTTGTTTCTAACTTTACTTTTAATTTTATTCCAAATAAATCACAAAAAAAATGTTTTTTTATTATTTAATTAAATTTTTGTTTTTTTTTTTAAAATAAAGCTTTTTTTTAATGTTCAATTTTATACTTTTAATTCAAAAATAACAAAAAAAAGGTTATAAAATAAAAAATGATTTACATGTTACTTATTCAAATATTAAATTATTTTAAATAACTTTTTATTAGGTACTTTTTTATAATTATCATTAGTTATATTTTATTATTTAGAGATTTCAAATTCCTTCCAAAACAGTGAATGGACAAAATCCTCTAACATTCCGAAACAACTTCAAGACAAATATCTTCAAAAATGGAAAAAAGATTAAAGCGGTGAACAACACTCATAATGTCAATAATTTTGTTTGTTCTATATCATATGGGGACCGTCAATTTCATTCCAAGACTAACAAATATTGACCTTTTCTTACTTACTCACGGTACAAAGTTCCTCACAAACATCACCGATCGAAACAATAACTTTCATACACCTAACCTACACTCCCTCACAAATTTCACGTGAAAACCAAAATATCCCTACATTTCCACAAACTTTCCACCCAATTCCACCAACATAATACGACCATCCATGAACCATCTTTCAACCTTAACATAAAGCTTTAATCAAAACACCGACACAATAACAAACCATAGATTCAAAACAAAAATCTGGAAAATTGTTGTGTTGTTGTCTTATGCAGGGAAAAACAAGAAGAAGAACGAAGGAACAAGCCGACGCTGCTGACTTCGAATCGCCGACAGCAGCTATCATCCGAAACCAACGACGGCAGCAGCTCATCGCCCATCATCGGATCCGCCAACTCCGCCGCGCAATTGCTGACCGACATGAATCACCCACATCACCAGAATCGCATTTCAAATTCATTGTAAGGGTGACAGCATGGTATCAATCTCGGTTCGTCTTCTTCGACTCTTCCTTGATTTGCTTTGATCCGCTTTGCTCTTGTTGTTGTGTGTTGCATTTTTTCGTTGTTTCCATTTTTGTAAGTGAGAAGGAGAATCGA
Organism: Vicia villosa; assembly: GCF_029867415.1. Lineage (NCBI taxonomy): Eukaryota > Viridiplantae > Streptophyta > Magnoliopsida > Fabales > Fabaceae > Vicia > Vicia villosa. Next base: position 1,791,131 of record NW_026704957.1, on the reverse strand, counting down.
CTCTCTTTATGCATGTGAAGAAGAGAACAAGATACATTCTGGAAGTTTCAAAGAGGATGTGTGTTGTTTTGTGTGAGTTTTAATTAAAAGAAAAAAGAAAAATAAAGAATTTGTAAAAAGAGACAAGAACATGGGCATATGTACGTTTTTGTTATAAGTTTATTTATTTATTTTTAATTTGCTATCAATTTAATCATGCTAGTTTTTTTTATGCTACAAAGGTGGATTAGAAAGTGGATGGGGTGAATCCCCACGTGACACTTTCTCTTTTTTTTTTTTTTTTTTAATAAATTTTTTATTTTATTTTTAGTTATTATTGAGATAATGAAAAACAATATAAATATTAAAAATACAAAAATATTACTTAATTACATTTTCTCTTTTTTATATATAAAAAATACCAAAATATTATTTTATTTAGCACTTGTTTAAAAATTAATATGTTTGTTATCTTTTGTTAATTTTCGATTAATCATTGTTCATATTTTTGTCATTTTAAATAATGCATCATTTTTCTATATTTGTACTAACAATTTTTTTTGTGGTTTTTGTGAGGTACTACCATTATTGATCCTTTCCACAATTTCGTGGACACTTGCAAGATACATATTTTGTATATATTAATATTTTAATTTTGCTTAAATTTTCATTTGGGTTTGTAATAGTTAATTAAGACTTTTCATTTTCCGCACTTTATTTTCCTGCAGTGTTTTTGTTGTAATCCCCCATCCTAAAGCCATGTAATAGCGTAGGAACTTTACATTCCGCAGTTTATTTCCTGTACATATTAACTGCTATTAGATGTATGATAATAGGATTGTATGGAAAGACTAAAACTAAACATAGTTAACCTAATTTCAAAGATAAAACAATTGAATATGACACACATCGCACTCACTCACCTCTAGGGTACGCCTCTCTCGTTGCCTTCGGAAATAAAAGGTCGTGTCCCTCGAAATGTAGAGGTACCCATTAGCAAATGTCCCTCAAGATAAAATTGTCACTAAGTCCCTCGATGACCCTCGATTGTTGCCTACGAAAAAGTGACGATCGTCCCTTCGAAATTGCTAAAGGTACCTCTACTTGTTGCCTTCAACGACCATACGATGACCCTTCGATTGTCCCGAATACGTCCAATATAAACAAGGATTTCCTACTTCTATATAGTATGGATAATCCTAGGAACTTTAAAAAGTATAGAAAAAGACCAACTATTTAGGGTAGTGCTCTTAATCTGTCTAGCTCAATAAAAAACTTCTTTTCAATACTCTTTCAAAAACTAAGGCTACGCATTTAAGCTAAAGTCCTTACGCCCCTTTTTCAACTCAAAACAAACAAACATGAGCTAAGCAAATTAAGAGCCCGTAGATAACTACGGATGAAAAGGGTGCTTACACCTTCCCTTTTCATAACTTACCCCCCGAGCCCGTTTTCTTTTCAAAAGGTCTTTTCTCTGTACTTTTTACCTTTCCTAACATTGGACAAAATAAAAGTCGGTGGCGACTCTTGCTCACCGCAACATTGCTTGCTTAAAAATAAAAGTCAGTTCACCGAGTTACAGATCCACCTTCACCAGTAGTTGTTTGAACTTTCTTTATGGCTTGCACAACCTCCATAGAATCAACATTCAGAAACACATTCATCAAACCAAGCCCACTAGTAAGCTTCTGCCCTTCAAACACTCCCCACAACTCCGCCACAATTACGCTGCAGCACCCTAACGACTTCGAAAAACCACGAATCCAATCACCACTCGAATCCAATTACATAAATAATTTAAATTAAGATCAAAATTAAAGAAAATAATACATTTGTATTTTGACGCGTGTGCACACTTAAAAATAGCGGACAAATGAGAAGAAGGGAAGAGAGAGAGAGAGAGAGAGAGAGAGAGAGAGAGAGAGAGAGAGAGAGAGAGAGAGAGAGAGAGAGAGAGAGAGAGAGAGAGAGAGAGAGAGAGAGAGAGAGAGAGAGAGAGAGAGAGAGAGAGAGAGAGTGGAAGGAGAGGAGGAGAGAGGGGAGAGAGAGAGAGAGAGAGAGAGAGAGGAAGTAGAAACACAAATAAGTGCGATGAAAAAGAGGACAAACAAATACGAAAGTGTCTGTTTGGACGTTAGAAGATTTACAAACATATAATTTTCTCTGCTGTGCACATTAAAAAAAGCGGACAAACGGGCATGAGAGTGCCTGTTTGAACGCTAGTTATAATAATATCAATGATGAATAATCACAATAATTAGAATTAATTAACAATGATAATAAAATGGTTAGTAATAATAATTTCAATAATAATAAAATTATCAAAATTAATTAACAATAATAATAAATGGTTAGTAATAATAATAATTACAATAATAATAAAATTATAAGATAAAATAAATAAAAATAAAACCTAAAACCTAAAACCTAAGACTAAAATAGGGTTAACCTAAATTTTTTTTAAAAAAGGGGAAAAGGAAAAAGAAACTTTTTTGAGGCTGAAATCAAGGTCAGTAGGTAAAATAGGCAAAGATAATGTGTTAGACTCCTTTTGTCTCCCTTGTACTCGAGGGAACCCATTTAGTCTTTATGTTTTAAAAAAAGAAGAAGAGATTTTGGACAATTTTGGCATTGTTCGTACGAACAACTATGATTCGAAAATTGGTTTTGATAAAATAAAGGGAGAGTGGCCTCATATGTAATCATTGGCCAAAAGGGTCAAACCCAAGGGTTTGGAAAATTATATTGATTTAAACCAAAGTGTAGCAACAAAAGCCTTAAGATTCATCACTTGCCAAAATAAATATTCTTTTAAGAAAGAAGCCTTATATGAAATCATTGACCAAAAATATTGTAAAAACACCCTTTGAAAAAAGCGAGGCCTCATGTGAAATCATTGGCCAAAGAATAAACCTTTTTTTTAAAAAGGGGGTCTCATATTAGTGTAAACTAGTTGGAAACCCGTGCGTCCGCACGGGTTCTGGTGTCGGTTGGTGTTATGTTTTGAATAAGAATAGAATACGTAAAAAATATGAACCTCCAAAAATAAAAACATAATTAGTTAATAATAAATTTGGTTTAATACAGAGACGTAATAAACAAAATTCTAAAAAGGGAGGTCTTAGTAAAAAAAACAATTTGAACAACATATATTTGAGTGGAGAAAATGTGTAGAAATAAATATAATAGGATGAATGGGTATATCTTATGTTATAAATAGGAAGAATGATAAAACAATTATTTATAATCTAGTGAAAATAAGTACAATGACTGTATTGGTGATGGTGTACATAGCAACCTGTGGAAAATGAATCATTGAACCGAAAGTGACAGTTTAATAGTCGAGTGGTGTGAAAGTGATGAGAATGATTAAGCTTTACTCTAAGGGCATTGCACTTCCAAGAATAGTAACTAATATGCATTTCTGTTTTAAACATCTTAACAATATCATTTGTGACATGGTTAAAGAACGTTATTATAAATTACTAATCATTGTGCTAACAAATATTGAAAACCAAATATACATAGTAAAGAATCACATAAAGATGATATAAAAAAACAAAGTATACAATATATTCAAGTTGACACTATTTACAAATCCAGTATGCTTCTACCCCTAAATAAAACAAAAAAAAAAGTAAACAAATAATAAAAAAAAATGAAAGCAACAAATCAAAATAAGGAAAATGGAAAATGAATCTGCAGCTACCATCACCTTACCAGTTATCATACCCATTGAATTTTTTCATCTATCTTTCATAAAATATATAATAAACCTTACCAGTTATCACATGTTGTCATACATGGAAAATGGAAAATGAATCTGCAGTTACCATCACCTTACCAGTTTCCATCCATTCAAGAATGCAAGATAGGTGAAAATGATGTTCACATTTTGTCATATTTTTCGGGTTCTCATCATCGTATTCTGCATTAAAAACGAAAAAAGAAAAAAGAAACTCAAATGATTGTTTTTTAATGTACTAAGAGGGAAAGAGCTTAATCAACTTTCGATTATGCGAGAAACTGTACCTTCGAGACAAATTGGGCAGACATCCTCTTCTTCTATCGTCAATACTTGTGTTCCATTCGACTTTGATAATTTTTCCTTCTTTGGAGATAGAGGTGTAGATTTGGTTTGAGCTTTACAATCTGATTCTTCAATATCATCATCGCGTTTAATTGAAGTTTCAAAACTACTCATACTAACGGTTTCTCTGCCAGACTTGGAGTCTGTTGACACGGAACGTATCAGGTATAGCCGCTTCAAAGCTTAAACCAGCCAGAAATCCAGCAGAGAGCGAAGCAGCAGTACCATCATTAGACGTTGAAGATCTGCCGCGTTCTTCAAAAGTAGGCGGACACTGACACCAAAGTTTTTCATCAAGTTTCAAATCATAAGCACATAACAAATTATAAATAACAATTAAATAGAGTGAAATTACTAACATAGTAATAAACTGGTGTTCCTTGCAAATTTGTTTTTCTGGCCGAACAACAGCAACCTCCCATTTTCCACTAGCTTGATTTTGTTACTTAATCGAAACTCTCATTGATACTTTCATTCCTTTTTTGCCAATCTGCTATCACAAGCCTAAAAATAACATTGATGATTAATTCACAATTTCACATAAGAAACAAACTTAAACATTTCACACACAAAAAAACTCAATGATATCAAAAGAAACTTCATAATATGCAACCAAATAGTTACATTCATTCCTTGGTAAATTAGGATTTGAGAAACCTGATTATTCACTATTTTGAAGTTCACCTTGATTCAATTTTTTTTAACATTCTTCTTATATCACTCATCCCTACAATGTTATCTGTCTTCAAAATCATTAATAAGCAAATTAACCACTGAGATAATTTTAATCTATGAAGAAGAATACAAACACTTCATATTGATGTGTGTCTTTGTCCAATGTTCAACACATGTCAGTGTTTGACATCAGTGTGACATCAACATATTCAAGTGAAGCACGAACATCAGAAACACGATACTAACACGGACACCGACACACCATTTTTCAGAGGTGTCAGTGCTATAGAACTAATCTATCATCTCAAACTATTATTGGCGTCGTCGACGTGTCAGTACTATGTGACTGTTTCATATTTGTCAATCAAGTTAACCTACCAAAGGAAGATAGCTCGTAGGTTATAGCGGTTGCAATGGACACAACTATTCAATCAGAAGTTACACATTTCATATCTATTAATTTCAACAACAAAAATCATTAACATCCTAATAACTGCAAAACAAAACAAAAAAGCAACTGACTTTCAGCTACTTTTTTTTCTCATCAGCCATCTTCACGATTTCTCCGACGTGATCAAAACTCTTTTATTCAGTACTCGCCAATAACTGCAACACAAAAAGAAACCAAATAACGAAGTCATATTTTTAAATCAATAGATTAATATCAACCATATTTTTAAAATTGGATCTAGAATTGTAAAGAATAAAAATCAATCATCTTTTGCAAAATCAAATACCAATCAATGTCATATTGAGAATTTTATTTATATTTGAAAAGTAAGCAGCAACAACCAAAAACAAACCAAAAATAAATTGATCAAAAGACTACTATCATATCTTCTTAACAGAATATCATAAAAAGTGAAATTGGCCTTATGCAAATGCACTTCATCAGCTCTAACAACCAAAATAACATCCCTCAAAGTAGAGTTTGGTGGAACCTGCCAATAGTCAATAGCAATGGCTGGAGCAGAATTATTCACATCAATTCAAAATAACACCTGGAAGAAACAAAGTTATTCACATCAATTCAATTCCGATCCAAACACACCATGCATCACACTCATTTGGATTCAACAAAAATCAGCAGCAAACATTCCTATGCATATCAGAAGAAAGGATTCAGACATCATATCAGAAGACAAATTCCTACCAATGATTAATGATTGAAGAAAAAAATTCAGAAATCATATCTTCAGACTAATTCCTAAGACATAACGACTAAACCAGTAAGTATCGAGTGATCCTTACAGATTGGTTGCTGGCCCACCGCTCATAATAATATGTGTTTCTCTCAAATGAATTCTTTGCCATTTCTCTTCTTCTTTCAGTATCATCATACTACATGCAAGAAATATAGTTTGAAGAAAAGTATCATTATCCAAATAGCTGTGGACAGAACAGTGAGCTAATTGTAGCCAGAAACCTGAATCAAGAAAAGTGTGTTCATTAAGTGTCTCTTACCACTCCTTCTTGCTTTGCTGCTTCATAACGATTGCAGGCATAAAATTCGCTGGTTCTTTCACCATGATCTGACCATGCACCCAGGCATAGCCTATGTGGATAAAGTGTATCAAACTCATATGAGCTAAGATTATACTTCTTTTCAAACATGGATATCACTTCCCTACAGTGGTAATACAAACAAAATTCATCAATATATAATAAATCATAAAATATATTGAAAGGAAATCACTTTCCTGCACTGCACCCTGCATTGAAAGGAAAAAGGAAATACGCCAAATCTAGTTAGAACAGAGAAGAGATTAGTCTTTTCCATCTACCAAGGAAAACCTCACCACATACAGGGGCCCATTGCCTTGGAAGCTGTTTAAAATCAGAAGCAAACATATCGGTTCAGTATGGCAACATCAGGACAACAATTCAACTCTATCATGTACCCATTTAGACCTCACAGTTAACTCTTAGCATCTTTATTATAGAGCAATAACAATATAAGAAGGTGGACAATCCAAAAGATGCCAAAGTAGATACCACAAGACAATCAAATAAATGGATATAATAAATATACCTAAAAATTGGTGCATATCAGAATTGTGTTATTTCTCTAAAACCTTAACAAAAAATGTCTTCTAATCTTTTCTTTCTGCCCCTCAAAGGAATGAAAAGCTAAAACACACGGGTTTAGAAATAAAGCATAATCATTCTGCAGTTCAATGAAATTAGTCCAGTTATTCACAGATGTAAAAAGCCAATACTCGACCTAAAAAGAAATGCTATTCGAAAGTGTTAGTGTTATAGCATATGCTTTAAGGGTTAAAAGCTTATTATGAAACCAGTTATAACAGGTGTAAGTAACCTGCGCAGGTTAGATCGTTGCGTCTCGTAACTGAATTCATCTTTGTTAGTAATGCGGTGGTTGACCTTCGAATATAACCAACAACTGTATAATAAAAACATAGTTTACATAGAAAAGTAAAAACTACAATCCTTATTAGAAACAACTTTATATTATAGAAATTTAAACCCAAGCAAGCAGCAGCCTCCTTTAAATCATATAAATTTTTGTGTCTAGAGCCTCCATCTAGGACAAAAATGCCAAGGTTTAAATATGTACCTGATCCTGCTATCGATGTCGAAGAAATTGTATCAACTCTACAAATAGTCAAATACTATCAACATCTCATACAAATAGTCAAATACTATTAACATCCCGTAACACTATTATAAAGAGTTTCTCAATGTGTGAGGGTAATATTAAGCTCTTAAAATTTTCAAAAAAACCTTTTTCATTTAATCAACTCTTAATTCAAAAATTAATGAATCCAATTCGTATACACATTGAAGAATGAAAACTCACTGAGCAAGCAATAATACAATGAGCTCAAGAAATATCATTAGTCATTACTGTCATTTGTTGGTTCTACAATATTTGCTACTTCTGGATAAGTAACACAGTTAAGTCTACTCAAGGTATCCACAATATTGACCTGTGACAATCAAATAGAGTAATCAAAATTAGCAAAGGAAATAACCACAACACCTTACTATCAACTCTTCAGAACACTGTCATAATGTGTTCCACACTGATTAATAATTTAACGGCAGAACAATCCTAACGCACAGTCATAATATGTTAACCACATCTTTGAATAAGTGAAGCTTTTGTTGGGAACACAGGGTTAAACACATGCTAATAATTCCAGCAACCAATCTTTGAGGGAAGCAGGAACATGTATATGTATGTATAATACAAACATAAGAGTGTTCTAAAATATGTGGTCATTTAGAAGAGAAAATGCATTGTTTATAAAAGAACGATTCACCCCGCTTACTGCTAGAAATGCCCTCAACTTCTTGGAAGCACCTTTTGCTTGAGCCAACACCACTAAACCTGAAACAACAAAAATGAAATCAAAATCAAAATCATAAAATCAACAAAAAAAATCCTAACCACAACATCAAGCGAATCTTCCCCCTTTCGCTTGAGCCAACACCACTAAACCTGAAACACAAAAACGAAATAAAAAACGAAATGAACAATGTTTCAAAATCACTTGATGCAAGTAAAGCTTTGGTATTCTTAATGACTTGGTGTTCATAATTCATCTTTTATTTATATCTCAAGGGGAAGAAGGTAAAATCAAATCTAAAACTATAAGGTCACTGAAAATGAATTCAAACAAAAATTATAGCATGTCACTATAGTATACCATTTATCTACAGTGTCGCACTAACATGATTAAGGAATTTAAATACAACCAATTTACTCTATTACAACAAAATCATTCAAAAGCATACTATGAATAATCATTCAGAAAGCAATAGTTAGGGAAAACAATGGAAGACCAAATTCAAATAGCACTAACATGATCAGGGAAATCCAATGCACACATTCTATACAGCTAAATCATTCAAAAGTATACTAAGGATAACCAACCTGAAAACAATATCTATATCATTTTCAAACCATCACACTCGCCGCCAGAAACACGTTGCTACCACCACAGATCTACCACTGTCAAACCATCCACCTCTGTAAAATTAACAGAAATATCATAGTCGCGTCGGAGTTTTGCAGATCTAAGAAAAGAAGGATAAAAAGCACAAACCCTAAATTTTGTGTTCATTTCATCTGGAGTTTCTTTCATAACCCAATATCTATCTTGAAAATTTTTTATTTGTATATCTCTGTAAAATCTCCCAGAATCCTGTAGTCTTTGTTGAAAAAAAGTAAGAGAGAACAAAGAAGAATAGGAAGAGAGAGCCAGACGAAGAGAGAAGAAAAAAAGAAGATGAAGAGAGAAGCAGCGGATGAGAAAAGAAAGAAGAGGAAGAGAGAGAATATGTTGGAGAAAGCAGAAGAAAAACTGACATTTGAAAAAGAGAAGAGGGGAAAAGTTAAATTGGCTAGGTTGGTTTGAAACTAAAGAGAACGACATGAAGGCCAATAGGGAAATGATAAACAACAACTTTTAGAAATCAATAGTTATAATTGGACCATGTCAGAATTTAGTCACAAAAAGTAATATTAGGACACATTTTGACCCTAATATTAATAGGTGGAATTTTTTAAACAAAGGGCATATGTGTATTTACCAAGTACTTGTATTTTCTTATTTTATAGATAAACTCAAGATATTAGTGTAAATAAACCAAAGAAATTAAAAACCCAAAATGCTATTGTAAATAAACCAAAGAAATTTAAAACCCAAAAATGTAAATAAACCAAATATTTTTATAGAACCCTATTTTAAGATTATATGATTTTTTTTAAACGGGGTGGACAAATTTGGGGTATGACAATAAGTCGGAACCAATATCAGCAGATTAGTCGTTTTAGCTTATTTGATAATCACTTATTTTTTATGTTTTCTTAAACAAAAAAAGCCCTGCATAATCGATTTCAATTGGTTAAAAATTGTACAAGAATCCTTGTGATACGATACTCGAGTTGTAGTTACCGTAACTATATTTCAAAATTACTCGTTTTTTATTCGTGCGCGATAATAGATCTAATTGGCGCCATTGCTGGGGATTCTTGTCAATTTAGCAAATAGTATAGTTTTAGGTATTGTTTGTTTTGTTTTTCTGAATTTTTCTGCGGTTTCGCGTCCGGACGCCCGATCAGGTGTGAAAAACCCAGTTTTTTGAAAGTTTGTGTCTGATTGAATATCTGTTTTGTGCCCTGGTAGCAGAAAAATGGTACGATTATGACTCCCTTACTCTTAAAGAGTTAAGGGATTTCGCCCTCAATTTCCCAAATTCATCGTTTTTCTATTTTTTATGAACTAATTATTGTTTTTATAGCTTAGAAAAATTTCAAAAAATTTTAAAATTTTTTTATTTCATTTAATTGGACTAAATTTTGTGTTTTTTATTTTTTTAAAAAATTTATATTAATCAAATTGTTTCTTGCAATTTATTTATGCCTAATAAGGATATTGTTGGCATTTTTGCATTTTCCCCGCATTGCTTGATTCATTCTGAACTTTTTTTTGATAACATGGATGATCAGAGAACACTAAGGCAGCTAGTTGCTCCTGATGTTAATTATAATGATTTATGTACTGAATATGCTGAGTTATTGTTCCTTTTGAATAGAAATCTAGTTTAATATATTTGTTGCCAAGGTTTAATGGTCTTGCATGTGAGGATCCACATAAGCATCTAAAGGAATTCCAGGTTGTCTGTTATACACCATTGAGACCTGAAGGAATTCCAGGTTGTTTAAAGAGCCTGTAATTTTATATTTTTTTTGTTATTTTATTAGAAAAGAGCGTTCATCGGGAAGATATTCTCAATTCTAGGTCATAGTCCTATAATATATACAGTTTATCTGTCCTAAGGTTGCTCTCAGACGAAGATTTAAACAGTATATATTTACAGGTATATTGAACAGGTTTATTGAAAACGGTAAATGAAAGTTGTAAATGAAAGCTATAAACACTTACCCGGGTGAAGAGGAGGCTAAAAGCTTATGTATAGAACCTCAATGAACAGTATTATTGACAAGCAGTTGAAATCTTTATTGAAAGACAGTTGAATGTCTTGTTAAAAAAAGTTAAAATGTTTTATTGAAATGAAAAGAAAAAGGTGTTGGGTCTTATACTCAGGGAGAGACCCAGGAGATTTTTGAAATTGAATAATGTTATGAAAACAATTGAAGAGATGAATGATAAGATGATAAGAAGAGGTGGGACTTATACTCAAGGAGGCCCAGTTGAATTGATTACTGTTTATGAAAAATAGTTGATTGAAAATGAAGTTTGAAATTGAATTGAAATGAAAGTTGAAAATAAATTGGGCTGAAAGTAGGGGTTGGGACTTAGACTCAGGGAGAGGTCCATCTGAAATTGATTTGAAAAATGTAGGATTTTGTTGTTTGAAAATCCTAGTTGTCTGTTTAATCGGGAATTGAAGAAAACAATTTTGAAATGACAACACAAACAAATTAAGGTAAGATATAATATCTATACTTAATTAAAACCTAAATAATTAGGGTTTGCTCCCATAAAATATTTACAAAAGGTTTTAAAAAACAAAGGAAAGTATATTTTAATAGTATTAAAAATACTTAAAAATACCCCATTTTAAATCTAACAAAAATATATCAAATAAATATATATTTTTTTGTGATTTTTGGATATCCATAAAATAGGTATGATAAATGAAAAGTGTGTAAAAAATCAAATGAAGATGATTAAATTTGATAGGTGAAATGATTATGTGAAGTTGTGAAAAAAATAAAGAAAAATGGCATAAATGTTTGTTTTTGTTAGGAGCAAGATTTGAACCCATCCCACAATGGGGGACTGACACAAATCAAGCCAACTGAGTTGAGTGCTTAGTACATTAAAGGAATGGAAACCATTGAAAATATGTGAAAAAATGAGCTTAAATGGATTTTGGAAAATATTGCAAACAAAAGGTCTGAGGGGGGATCAAACCCCAGAACTTGTGCAAGAAGCATGGACGCGGTCTATGGCCAGTAAGGCAGACGATGATTTCAAGTTATAACATGCATACCATTCAAAATATAATAAACTTCGCCCATGAAATTCAAAAATGGCGCGCCATGGCCATCTTCATCTTCAACCTCTCATCACTCAAAAATTGAAACTCCATCTCTCTCGTTTCTCAGCCATTTGTAGAGATGTAAACATGAAACTTGTTCTAACTTCTCTCACGTTTCCAGATATGTAACTAACATGGATTAAAATTAACTATAGCTATTGAATCTATGAAAATATGCGAAGAACCCTAAAAGCTGAATTTTAACATGAAATCACATATGCTCATGATATGATGCAATTGATTGAGGGTTAATGATCCTCATATGTGCCGTAACTTGTTGGTATCACAAGTTTTCATTTATGAAGCATGAAAAAAAGAGTTTGAAGTTTATGAAACTTACCTAAAAAATGAAGATCGAGCTCTACCCAAATGGTGTTACAAAACTGTAGTGATGATCTAGATAGCTTCAATGAACCCCAAGGAATGTGTTGAGATGCTTAGCTTAAGTTGGAACCTCCTGAAACTCCTTGCTCGACCCAAACTGGTGCAACTCCTAAGTGAAGATAAATTTGATGATTCTGGTATTTGAGAGCTCCAACAAGGTCTTGGATCAATCACACTTATCCTCCTTGATATGTTAGAGCACCTAATTTCAATGGCTAAGCCCTGGAATGAAGAATTGTCTTCCTCACCCCATGAACCTTTGAAAATTGAGTGTATGAATAGAAGTTGTGGAAAGAAAGTATTCAAGTTGCTTTGGTATGATTTTGAAATGAAATGAGGCCTCTATTTATAGGCAAATTATCTGAAGTAGTATAGAGTGAAGTGATCAAGGATGATGTCATTTTGAGTTACTTGGATAGGAAGGAATTTCAAAAAAAAAAAATCAAAATGCAATGATGGCATTTTTTATTCCACTTGATCAACTCCATAGCCATTGATCTTATCAGATATTTGGGATCATTTATGATGTGTAGGAGCTTTCCAATTGGTTTAGAAAAGATTCCTTGATGAATCACCAAAATTCCATTTTGCAATGATTACTTAATCACATGGGTTTGATTTTTTTGAATCCCTTGCAACTTGGACGCTATAGCGCAAATGATTCCACACAATCCATTATGATATCATTGGAGTTGGAATGCACCAATTATTAGAGGTCCTTGCACGAAAATGACCAAAACCAAAGTTAGCCATGCCTTGAAATTTCACTTCATGTGCCTTACTTTGATCAATCATATCTTCCTACTAAAAAAGAATTTGGAGAAGCTTGAGCATAATTTGGAAATCCCTTAGCATGCAATTCAATCCATTAGTTTTGTGTTTCCTCAAAATCATTAAGGATCTTGGTGAAAATGGCCCATGAAGTTTGAAGAAAACTAGGTTTTTCCCCATTTTTGAACTTTGCAGCAACTTTAAAGCTACATATCTCTTAAATGGTTGATCTTTTGCAAAATCAAGAGATGTGATAAAGTTGTTTATTGGACCAAAATCTACAACTTTGATGTTGGAAGTTTTCTTCAGTTTGTACTTGAAAGTTTGAGATATTCCCTCTCAAAGTGAGAAGAAAATCCTTGAAAAACACTTAGAATTTTTTTCTAAGTATGAAAAGTCAAACTTTGACTTTTTGATCCCTAATTGATTTTCTTGATTTTTCTTGGTCAAATGACTTGACTAATCATATTTTGATGATTTTGATCATCAAAAGTCCATGGTTGACAAAAAATCCAAAAAGTCAAAGGTAGTCCTAAGCAGTTGTCTTTTTCTTAATGAATTGAGCTTTTGGAGATTTCTAATGAATCAAGATCTCCTTTTCAAATGGATGATATGAGTGGATCATGTTGAAGTATTAGAGGACATTGGGATATGATTTGAGCCATGGGATTTTGTCCTGGTAAAAAGGCCAATTGCTTAGGTGAACGAGGTCAACAACCCTAATTGTGAATCAGATGAAAATGATGACTGTGGATCTTGAATTGAAGTACAACTTCCAATGGATATTTATACAGGGATTATTTGAAGATGCTTAGGCCTTTTGGATCATGCCTTGGAGCTTTTTGGGGTTTCCCAAATGTGAGCCTTGATTTCAATTTCTGACGAGCCCAAAACCCTAGCCTGATGACTTGAACAGGTCTGAGACCTAATGCCTGGGATTTGAAATATCATAGGTAGATGGATGAAACATCTAGATACTTATGATTGTCTCGAGGATCACTCTACTCATTGATTGACCCTTTATCTGGGCTTCCTGTCCTTCAAAACCCTGATCTGAGTACTTGGTGCACAAGTGACTACCCTGGGTATCTGTTTTGAGTTGATGGGATGATTTGAGATGTGACATCTCAAGGGGGTCAAAAGTTAGAGTATGACAACATGCATAACTCTTATGTCCAGGTTTCCCATATTTGAAACAAACCACACCAGCATGAGCATCTCCCCCACTAATCCTCTGGGCCTGTTCAACTTTCTGTTTACCCTTGCTAGATGGAGAATCATAAGGCTTGCCACGGTTCTGGTGGTTCTTGCCTCGCTTCTCACTAATAAACTTATAATGAGCATTGTTGTCCTCCTCATAGATTCGACAGCTATCAACCAAATCGGTAAAGACACGAATCTTCTGGTAACTAACAACCTTCTTGATTTCTGGGCGCAACCGGTTTTCAAACTTGATACACTTCGAAAATTCACCAGGTTGTACATCATAATGCTGATAGAACTTATCCATCTCACCAAACTTAGCAGCATAATCAACAACCGACTTATTTCCTTGTTTCAGCTCAAGGAACTCAATTTCTTTCTTGCCACGAACATCCTCAGGAAATCCCTACAGAACACAACCCAAGTGACCTACTCACTAGTAGTCTCCAACCTTTGACGAGTTTCTAGCCACTAGTCATCAGCCTCTACTGCTAGCATGTGTGTCCCATAATGAACCTTCTGCTCTAGAGTGCAATCCATAACACGGAAGATCCTCTCGATCTCATTCAACCAAGTCATTGAACCATCAGGATCATAAGTGTAACACCCCTATTTACCCCATAAATAATAAGCATATAATCAGAGAATAAGCATGCATATAATTAAAAAGGGCGTCACATCGACGTTTTCAAAAACTAAAAGCTTTTAAAAACCGACAACATTTATCCACAAAATACAATACACCTGGTCATTTCAAATAACACCTGACATATAATCATAATTCATCCAGAATATGCATTAACAGCGGAAAGTAATACTCATGTGTTTCATATAAATGATACATGTCCCATACCATGATCATATCTCCATAAACAACTCATAAGATAACCATAATCATAATATTTGGCTTAAAGCCTCTCAACAACAAGTAACCAATTAAACAGGTTCACAAGTTATAACAAAATACATAAACAATTAGAACATGAGTTCAACGTCTAAGCTACCCAGTGTTACATGACCAGAGCATTGACTCGCTACTTAATTACCAAGCAAACTTAGAAGAAACTCCAACTAGGTCACACGCAAGCTACTAATCGTCAAACCTGCATGTCGCCAAACGAGGGCAACAATGAAACAGAAGGGTGAGAATACAAACCATTATGAAGAAAGTATAACGGAATACAATGGTTAAATCAACACTTCAAGTAATTAATCATACTATGTATAACCATGTAGATAATAGTAATCAACCCATATTTCACATGTTATCGAGTATACAACAAGCTTGAATAGTATAATATTTCAATTCTACTATTATATTCTCAATTAAGTACACAATCATAGTTATCACATATTCACACATTTTATCAAATATATATTCAAACTTCACTCGTTTCAATTATCAAACTCATACACATATCACAACTACATCAACTTCACATACTCAATTATCGCATAATTTTAATGTGACACAATGCAAGATATGTGACGCTATGCATGTGGTACCGAATTGTGAACCCAAAGTTTCACCGCTTTCCGATTCAATATCTAGAATCCAAGCCACGCTTCCGATCCGGACAAGACCAAAGCCCACCCAAAATGTAAACATATAGTCTACCGCTTCCGATTCACTCTAGAATCTAAGCCTCGCTTTTGTTTCAAAGCAAACCACCTTTGTTTCAAGGCACACTATGATATGAATGTATGTACAATGTTAACAAACATATGCAATTAAGATCATCTCTACCATCTTAACTTTCCGCATATCACAATAATTCAACTCTATGAATTATCCACCAATTGTACACAACATTCACAACACACACACATCATTAACATATAAGAGGCCAATTAATCAATTACGATTCACACAGTCCAATTAACACTAGTAACCATACTATCTCATGTTAATTCTCATTTTACCAATTATACATGAACACACACTTTCAACATCAAGCAATTAATCATTAGAATTAATATTAACTAACTACTCACAAAGAATCAATATTAGCACAACCTCATTGGCATAGAAATATATATTTCTCAACATACATATTCAAGACAAAACACAATTACGGACAAATCCTCAAAATATCGTAATTTACCGACAAACTGAATAATTGATCCATGTCCAAACATAATCCAATCAAATCAGCTCAATACAATTAATACAACTATTAATCATCAATTAATATCACCTATTGCCAACAAAACTATTTTTTATTGAAAAGAATGTAACACTAGCTTTCTAACGCTTCGAACAATACTCAAAACGGATTCACGGTTTGAAAGTTATGAATTTGTAAAGTTCTAACGAGAATATAAGCACCAACATCATAAACTGACAACTCTAAACATGTCAGAGTTACGCAAAATAATTAAAATATGACTCATAATAACTCGAAACAACTCCGACAATTTTATTGGCAACTCTAACAACTCCATTGACAACTCTAATAACTTTGTTGATAAATCTAACAACTCTATTGACAATTTTAACATAATTGAAATTAACTTAGTTAGATAATCACAATGTTTATCTATAACTTAAATTCCTAAAAAAATATTATATTAACCATATTAAGTTATCATAATTATTATCATTATAATAAATTTCTATTATGTTAGTAACTTTGAATATTGAAACAAGTCATCTTCAATTTTGATGGCACAGTGCGCAGAGTATTAATTTCATTTGGTTACTTTCAATTTAACTCCTAGTGTATCGCTACAGTAACTAGAATATAATAATAAATC
Source organism: Vicia villosa (assembly GCF_029867415.1). Taxonomy (NCBI): domain Eukaryota; kingdom Viridiplantae; phylum Streptophyta; class Magnoliopsida; order Fabales; family Fabaceae; genus Vicia; species Vicia villosa. The sequence goes on along the minus strand of NW_026704957.1, from coordinate 1,774,234 downwards.
TAACCAACACAGTGAAATGTGGTGTCTACTACATGTGTATATATCATGAGCGAAGCACATGTATGTAGAAAAATAGCCGCTACAGTAGGTACAAGGAAACCAGAAACAGAGCACAGTTTGGAACAGCCACAATGCAAATTTTCGTTAGTGTTTCAAATTAAATTTCCCATTTTCTACACAATAACCTAATCATGTTAATCTACCCATTGACCCAATCATACAAACCCATAATAATAAGAATTCTCCCCCTTACCTCTTTGATTCTTCAAACCCTAGTTCTCACTTGTTCCCCTTTTGCTCCTCTTCTCCACCTTCTATTCTCTTCTTTAAAATTCAGCAAATGAAATGATAATGTTATGTCTTCTCTCCTCAACCCTTACTATCTTATGTCATATTGGGCTTAAAAAATAACACCCCCTATTTACTTCCAACTCTAATAAATAGGCCCAATTAAATATAATCTCTTAATATATCTATTTAGTTCAATAAATTAAATAAATACCAATACACACAAAGTTAATTAATTCAATTAATTATTATATCTCATAATAATTAAATAATTAATTAACACACCAAGTAAAATAAAATAGAATAATAAAATAAATACAGATAAAATCCTCTAATAACTCAATGTCTCATATTTCCGGTCTAATCTTAATTACTCGGAAAATTCCCAAAACGCTAAATATTAACTCATTAATATTTCTAATACTAAAAATATTAAAATTTTCGATTAAATATTGATCCGCTATCCCGAACTAGTACCGACTAAATCGTCCCAAAACGCGAAAATTTCAATAAACATCATATATGACTAAATTAAACAAATAATTATTAAAAACACCAAATAATATAATTACTAATATAATTAATAAAAATATTAATAAAATTCGGGATGTTACAACTCTCCCCCACTTAGAATATTTTCGTCCTCGAAAATTCAATCGACACAACCATTTCGACACCGAAACCACACTTACTCTCTCCCGATTCATACCAATACAAAACGTTCCACATCTTCAACCATACAAGCTTCCAAGGATGCCACTCCAATACTCGAATGGAATACTATGCAAACACACAGTTCTCTCAATGTGAAACTTAGCAAGTCTCTCCATTCGATAATCCATCCTCACTGGAATAAAATAAACGCATCTCGTCGACCTATCCACAATGACCCAAATCACTTCAATTACTCGACGTTCTCAGCAACCCGAAACAAAATCCATAGAGATACTATCTCACTTCCACTCGAATAGGATAACTGTTGCACCAACTAAACGGTTTCTGACAAGTCCAACTCAAATACACAATTTCGCTATATCCCTCTTCATATTGCCACTAAACATTTTCCTCAAATATTGATACATTTTAGTAGCATCATGACGTATACTCAAACCATCATGGTGCCCTTCATCCAAAATTCTCTTTCTCAAATTCGAAACATCAGGAATACAACTCGATCATAACACCTAATGACACTATTCTCGTCAATCCGAAAGTTATCACCCTTTCCTTGATTAATCAATGTCATCTTCTCAACCAATTGCAAATCCAATTTATGACCCTCTCTAATCTCAACTAGAATGTCTCACGTAAGCTTCAACATACCAAGCTTAACACACAAATACGTCGCTTCACAAACCAAACTCAAATCTCTAAAGTGTTCCAACAATTCCAATTCTCGAATCCTCAACATAGACTTGTGCAATTATTTCCTACTCAATTCCTTCAATTAAACAAATACTACAACTTCTGTGCTCACTAAACACTTCGAATCTCGATCCAACAATTAATACCTGTTAAGTTCCAAAACAAATCCAAGGGTGGATAACATCCATTCATACATCGAATAATTCTTCTCATGAACTTTAAGTTGCCTTGAAGCATAAACTACTACTTGTCGATATCTGTATCAACACACCTCAGATCGAAATCTCCTACCCAAGAAGATTCACTTCTTCCAACCAAAACTCACATTCAGAAAGCTTCGCATTAAACCTCTTCTCTATCAGCACCGATACACAATCCTTAATGTTCAGTATGATCATCTTCACTCTTAGAATCAAAATGTCCCCAAGAAACGTCACCTCATAGAACCTTCTTCTTAATCGACAAAACAGGCGCACCCTACGGTTACACATTCAAACGAATGACCCTCTTCTCAAACAACTCCTCAAATCTACTCTCCAACTTCCCCTTAGTCGCTTTACACGCTACCAAATTAGTAAGACAAGTCTATCTCATTCAATACGATGTCGTCTCCTATCAACAATAGATTAAGGGTGATCAAGTCCTCAATTTGTCAATAGACAGTCGTCAATCATAATGAAACATAAACCACCGTTACTAAACTATAATAGTGTTCCTTCAGAACTTGCACTCGAATCACTTAAAACCCTAAGATTCAAAATCTCTCTTAAAGTTACAATTACTTGATTCGACTCCAACCAATTCACACCAAAATTCTCATCAACTTAGTCTAACGGAAAACAAATTACATCAATTCTCAAAATCTCTACCAAAGATGCTCAACGGATAATTCAAACACGTAAAAGAAATAGAAACAAAGCCACAACAGTTGTATCAATAACTACACTTTCGTGCATAACAGATAAAACATGATCCAATCTTATAGCACAATCCAAAGAATAAAATAATGTGTTGCACCATTATCAATAATAAAGCACGTACCTCAGGTTAACTTATCCTTAGAAGTAGTCTCAGCACCAGACAACGCAAACACTTTTCCTTTCGCTTGATCCTTCTTTGGCTTATCGCACATGGCACAATTGTGTCCTTGCTCGCCACAATTGTAGCAAATCCTACTCGGACCAACTCCACAATCAACAATTTTGTGACCCGTCTCGCCACACCTGTAGCACTTAATCGGAGTAGAAGCTCCTCCCCCACTTGGCTTCTTACCAAGACCAGATTGTTCCGTCATGTCATCATACGATTTCTCATGGAACTGTTCTCCTCCTCGTTTCAACTGTAGAAACCTCACTTCTTTCTTTCCACGCACATCTTCTGGAAAATAGTTTCCCAAAAATGCATCACGGAAAAGAGTCCAAGTAACTTCAATACCTTCTCTTTCAAATCTCCGCACAGTATTACTCCACCAAACGTCAGCTTCTTTTGTCAGCACGTGAGTACCAAATTGTACCTTCTGTACATCAGTACAACTCACGACTTGAAAGATCTTCTCAATTTCTCTCATCCATGCGTGCGCTTTGTCTGGTCCATACCCTCCTTCAAAGATCGGCGGGTTGCACCTTTGAAAGTCTCCAAAAGCACGGAACTCATCCTTTCCTCCATAATCGACATTCTCTTGCGACGCTTGTCCAATCGCACCAGTCCACCTCATGATTGCCTCAACATTAATGTTACCATTCCTTCCTGCAGCCATCGTCCTAAACAACCAAACAACTAGACAAAACAGTATCGATCGTGTCAGATACACGAATCAAATACAACAGGATAAAAGACATTAATAACCTTGACCAACTGGTCGACCATGCTCTGATACCACTAATGTAACACCCCTATTTACCCCATAAATAATAAGCATATAATCAGAGAATAAGCATGCATATAATTAAAAAGGGCGTCACATCGACGTTTTCAAAAACTAAAAGCTTTTAAAAACCGACAACATTTATCCACAAAATACAATACACCTGGTCATTTCAAATAACACCTGACATATAATCATAATTCATCCAGAATATGCATTAACAGCGGAAAGTAATACTCATGTGTTTCATATAAATGATACATGTCCCATACCATGATCATATCTCCATAAACAACTCATAAGATAACCATAATCATAATATTTGGCTTAAAGCCTCTCAACAACAAGTAACCAATTAAACAGGTTCACAAGTTATAACAAAATACATAAACAATTAGAACATGAGTTCAACGTCTAAGCTACCCAGTGTTACATGACCAGAGCATTGACTCGCTACTTAATTACCAAGCAAACTTAGAAGAAACTCCAACTAGGTCACACGCAAGCTACTAATCGTCAAACCTGCATGTCGCCAAACGAGGGCAACAATGAAACAGAAGGGTGAGAATACAAACCATTATGAAGAAAGTATAACGGAATACAATGGTTAAATCAACACTTCAAGTAATTAATCATACTATGTATAACCATGTAGATAATAGTAATCAACCCATATTTCACATGTTATCGAGTATACAACAAGCTTGAATAGTATAATATTTCAATTCTACTATTATATTCTCAATTAAGTACACAATCATAGTTATCACATATTCACACATTTTATCAAATATATATTCAAACTTCACTCGTTTCAATTATCAAACTCATACACATATCACAACTACATCAACTTCACATACTCAATTATCGCATAATTTTAATGTGACACAATGCAAGATATGTGACGCTATGCATGTGGTACCGAATTGTGAACCCAAAGTTTCACCGCTTTCCGATTCAATATCTAGAATCCAAGCCACGCTTCCGATCCGGACAAGACCAAAGCCCACCCAAAATGTAAACATATAGTCTACCGCTTCCGATTCACTCTAGAATCTAAGCCTCGCTTTTGTTTCAATGCAAACCACCTTTGTTTCAAGGCACACTATGATATGAATGTATGTACAATGTTAACAAACATATGCAATTAAGATCATCTCTACCATCTTAACTTTCCGCATATCACAATAATTCAACTCTATGAATTATCCACCAATTGTACACAACATTCACAACACACACACATCATTAACATATAAGAGGCCAATTAATCAATTACGATTCACACAGTCCAATTAACACTAGTAACCATACTATCTCATGTTAATTCTCATTTTACCAATTATACATGAACACACACTTTCAACATCAAGCAATTAATCATTAGAATTAATATTAACTAACTACTCACAAAGAATCAATATTAGCACAACCTCATTGGCATAGAAATATATATTTCTCAACATACATATTCAAGACAAAACACAATTACGGACAAATCCTCAAAATATCGTAATTTACCGACAAACTGAATAATTGATCCATGTCCAAACATAATCCAATCAAATCAGCTCAATACAATTAATACAACTATTAATCATCAATTAATATCACCTATTGCCAACAAAACTATTTTTTATTGAAAAGAATGTAACACTAGCTTTCTAACGCTTCGAACAATACTCAAAACGGATTCACGGTTTGAAAGTTATGAATTTGTAAAGTTCTAACGAGAATATAAGCACCAACATCATAAACTGACAACTCTAAACATGTCAGAGTTACGCAAAATAATTAAAATATGACTCATAATAACTCGAAACAACTCCGACAATTTTATTGGCAACTCTAACAACTCCATTGACAACTCTAATAACTTTGTTGATAAATCTAACAACTCTATTGACAATTTTAACATAATTGAAATTAACTTAGTTAGATAATCACAATGTTTATCTATAACTTAAATTCCTAAAAAAATATTATATTAACCATATTAAGTTATCATAATTATTATCATTATAATAAATTTCTATTATGTTAGTAACTTTGAATATTGAAACAAGTCATCTTCAATTTTGATGGCACAGTGCGCAGAGTATTAATTTCATTTGGTTACTTTCAATTTAACTCCTAGTGTATCGCTATAGTAACTAGAATATAATAATAAATCTAACCAACACAATGAAATGTGGTGTCTACTACATGTGTATATATCATGAGCGAAGCACATGTATGTAGAAAAATAGCCGCTACAGTAGGTACAAGGAAACCAGAAACAGAGCACAGTTTGGAACAGCCACAATGCAAATTTTCGTTAGTGTTTCAAATTAAATTTCCCATTTTCTACACAATAACCTAATCATGTTAATCTACCCATTGACCCAATCATACAAACCCATAATAATAAGAATTCTCCCCCTTACCTCTTTGATTCTTCAAACCCTAGTTCTCACTTGTTCCCCTTTTGCTCCTTTTCTCCACCTTCTATTCTCTTCTTTAAAATTCAGCAAATGAAATGATAATGTTATGTCTTCTCTCCTCAACCCTTACTATCTTATGTCATATTGGGCTTAAAAAATAACACCCCCTATTTACTTCCAACTCTAATAAATAGGCCCAATTAAATATAATCTCTTAATATCTCTATTTAGTTCAATAAATTAAATAAATACCAATACACACAAAGTTAATTAATTCAATTAATTATTATATCTCATAATAATTAAATAATTAATTAACACACCAAGTAAAATAAAATAGAATAATAAAATAAATACAAATAAAATCCTCTAATAACTCAATGTCTCATATTTCCGGTCTAATCTTAATTACTCGGAAAATTCCCAAAACGCTAAATATTAACTCATTAATATTTCTAATACTAAAAATATTAAAATTTTCGATTAAATATTGATCCGCTATCCCGAACTAGTACCGACTAAATCGTCCCAAAACGCGAAAATTTCAATAAACATCATATATGACTAAATTAAACAAATAATTATTAAAAACACCAAATAATATAATTACTAATATAATTAATAAAAATATTAATAAAATTCGGGATGTTACAATAAGTACCCTTGAAGACAGGAAAATTCTCTCTCTAGATGGTAGCCAAACTGCGAGACCCAACATTCTCACCAACGTTCGGCTGATGTTCCAAAGCCAGAGCTATTGATTCCAAAGTAGCAATAATTGTAGCATCATTCCTCCCGGCTATCTCAACTTATCACTATGCTATAAATAGCAATTAGAAGCCAATTAGCAATACTCGATTGTTAAACTAAACTATGACTCGGCAACTTGGTCGGACGGACCTACGTGCTCTAATACCACTAATGTAACACCTCGAATCTACCTAACGGTTTATAATGAAAACCAAAGAACAAAAGTTCCAAACAACATGAGGTATAACATTTCAACTTTAAAACAATCACATAAAAGCTAATTATAACAGATACATAACACATGTAAATAGGGAGAACTCGTCACAATCAATTAGTTTTCAAAACCAAATCACTTTAATAAAACAATGCAGCGGAATTCACATCTTATAAACTTCAAAGGATAGCATCTTTGTCTAACATGATAACAACTAAAACAAATTTCTCCAAAAACAACTCATAGTTCAACTTAAACTTAACAAAACAAAACAAGCGTCAATCCCCCGAGTGCTACATATCAGAGAAAAGGACACCCACTCGAACTAATAACGGTAACAACTACTCCTTATCGTTACCTGCACGTTACCAACAGAGGGTAACATTCAAACAGAAAGGGTGAGATATCAAACAGTATAAAGAAACATATGATAATAATTATAGCAAAAGAAGATCATACGCAATTTACCACTTCATATAACATTAGAATCATTCATCGTTCAACAACACATCATCAATCATTATTAACAATCAATCCATCAATCATCACATGACCATGATAATGCAATGCAACTGAATCCCTAATATGCATGTGGTACCCAGGGCATCAGCCCACATCACTTTGCCAATACAGAGCATAAACGAGCTAAACTCACGTCACTTTGCCTATTTAGGACACGTCATATTGTCAAAATCAATGCAACTATGCAACATCTACATGTGACACATAACAATAATGCAACACAAATAATACGTCACATCACTGTCGATTCGGCTAATCACAACTGGTTGGGTTCTGAGACAACCTGCAATTCGTCATCGTACATCATTTAATCATCACGTCACTATCAACCACAACAACATCAAGTAATATCAACTAGGAACAACTTACAACTTGAATTCCAATATTCAACGACAACAACAACGTCATTACTATTATAGTAATTCACAACTATCAATCACATTAAGATGATATACCAGCATACAACCATATTCAACTTCACATTATTTCACGATACCAGGAAAATATACATCTCAAGAAAATTTCTCAAAAGTTATTCAAATCGATTTCATTAGAAAGGAATTAATTTCATCATTCCGGAAGTTCAAACATTGCGTCAAACGAACACCCGAGTCAAAAGATACGAATTTTCAAAGTTTGGAAATCTATCAGCTTCAGCAATGTAACCGGTTATCTAAGGATGTAACCGATTACATCCCCTAAATTTTCCCCTGTTACCCAAATTTTTTACTATGTAACCGGTTACCTCAAATCATGTAACCGGTTACATCAGTTACAGTAGCCAAAAATGCCATTTTCGTTACCATGTAACCGGTTACCTCAAAACATGTAACCGATTACCTTACTTACAGTAACCCAAAAGCCCCAATTTTATTGGATGTAACCGGTTACCTCAAAACATGTAACCGGTTACATCACTGAACCATAACCAAAATTTTGCAATTTTACTGTTACGAGTTTTTTTCCCCAAAACCCCAAAAACTCAACTCTTACATATCAAAACATCATTTTAAGTTATGATTTTTCAGGTCTATCATTGGTACCAAATAACTATTCATAAACAAACACCAATTGCATCAATTTCTCAACAAATCATTCATCAATTTCAACATTCATCAACAACATCAAAATTACAATTTCTACACAACCATGGGTATTAAAGCATAGAATCAAATCTCCACCATAACCTATTAAAACTCTATTATTGTTTATACACAACAAAAACTAACATTAATCATAAAAATTATATTTTTGTTTTTTTTTTAATTTCATTTAAATTTCACCTTAGACCTCCAATTATGTTTGGTCGGCCCTATATAGCTCTTTGAAAAAATGACAACTTCATAGAGGATAGAAATATATGCCATTGATATAAGATGGATTAAAGTACTTAAAAAGTATACAAACAAATTTTAGAATAACTCTTACAATTGAACAATATATTACTTGTTTGGTAGATCTTCTAAGATGAGTTTGCCAACTTAACATGACTTTAGACGCAGTTGAGGCGATGTCAACTAAAGTCCAAGTCGGAACTTTGGTCCTTTGCTTAATGCTTGTAAGATCCATGGAAATGTTGAACTCGGAAAGGTTGCAACTACCAAGTTATTAGATACTATTCCATAAAGTTCTGTAAGTTATGTAATAATGGCTAATTTGTATAACTCTGGGTAAGTGGAAAGATACGAATACTATGCGAAACTTGATTGATGGTAAGAGAATGACTAAAGAATTTGGCTGGATCCATGTTCAGGTCAATGGTTAATTTCATATTTGTAATGGTAAATTAGTGACATGTTAGGTTAGTCAATATTCTTAAGACTAAGACTATATATAACTAAATATTACTCTTCAAAAAGGTAGTAAAATACCAAAAGTAGTAACTGAAAATATCATAACTTTATTGTCCTTTCTGTCGTCGGGATCTTGCATTATTTTAAAATCGAAAGATTTTAAAATTTAAATCGCGATTTTAATAACCATATTGTCATACATTACTTGATTGATGATTACTTCTATGTTAGTATTAAAGTAGATTATAAAAAGAGATGTTATTTTTTTGTAAAATCACCTTTTGAATATACATCACTAAATTCAACTAGAGACATTTAAATTCTTCTAAAAAAAATTATTTAAACCCTTTTTTAGTTTTGAAAAATATATTAGTTTTATATATAATTTGACTCGTGAATTTGACTTTATTATTAATAAAATAAAGGTTTTTGTTATTGTTGAACAATACATACCTCAAATGAACTATATGTATTTATTTTACCACTTTTATGTATATATTTCGTTTTACGAATGATAATATTTGATTTTCTATTCACATTCATTAATCAAAATTAACAATTAGCAAGGTAGCATAAGCTGACATTATACTATTATACTGTAAAAGTTCACAATGATACATTTAACATATTACTCTATTTTTCAGTATCCTTACAACTTTTCCTATGCCCACCTACCTGTAAAAGTCCACAATGATACATTTAACATATTACTCTATTTTTCAGTATCCTTACAACTTTTCCTATGCCCACCTAATGCACTTCCACTGGCAAAAACTCGATTGCAGGTTTTGCATTTGTAAGTTTGGTCGGGTTTGGTCATTTTGATAAATTTGCTACTTGTGTTGCTCTTCTTTGGACTCTTATCTGAATTCGAAGGTAGTTCCGGTTGCGCTATAAACTTCGTTTTTGGGATTTTTTCCGGATTGTAATTCTTGTTTGGATCGTTGCCGCTTCCGCTTCCGCTTGTAGCCATGGCCCACTACAGAAAAAGTGATATATTAATTAAAAAAAGTAATCAATTAATAAATATATAAATGTTTACATAAATGTTTACACTAAATGAAATAATATATAATAAATAAAAAATCGTAACAAACGCCTTCACTTCTCTCTCTCTCTCTCTCTCTCTGAAACTGCTCGCCGAAAATCGCCACCGCCGTGCCGGGAATCGCCCACGGCGGCGGCGGAGGCCTGATCCTCACCAAATCACTTCAATCGCATTCTTTTCTTCCTCTTAAGAAAGATTATCATCTTAATTTCAACAAATTTCCAGCTGTCGCACGCTCGAGAAAAAGAACAGTTTCCGGCGAGCGGTTTACGCCGCCGACCACCGTGAGCCACCATCTTAGACCTCTTCTTCCTAATTTCGAGTTTAGCCTAACGTGATTCGTCATTAATCTCTCGTTCTCACTCTCTAATCCTCAAAACGAAACGAACAAAAAACCTAAATGATATCAACCGGTTTACACTACAAATTCGATCCAATTAGAAGCTGGCATGAGAAAGAATGTGAGAATCGAAAGATTATAGCGTTTACCTGGGGAGTATGAAGGTTGAAGATAATTGCTGAGGAAAACCAGAGGTAATTGCTGCGAGATTGAGCGCCCGATGAAGGTGATGTGCGTCGAATGTATGTGGTGAGGTTGTTGTTAGTTATGCTTTCTGCGAGTGAGAGAGATGAATGCGTGTTGTGCGTTCTTGAGAGAGTAGAGTCAATGGAGGCTAAGCTCAGTTGAAACGAGACTTCGAGGTGAAGTCTCGCACAACAATGGTGAGAGAAAGAGTGAGGGAATTGAGAGTGATTGAAGATGAATGGTGTGTGTCGAGGGAAGAGATGATAAAGAGAGGATTGAAGGTGATGATAGGTTGAAGATGAGAAAATGGTGGACGAAGTGAAGAGATGAAGAAAGTGAAGAGAGGACCTTCAAGAATGAAGAAAGTGAAAGTGATGAGAAAATGGTGGACGAAGTGAAGAGATGATGAAAGGTTTGTTCCCTTTTTTCCTCCTGTTTGTAACTGATTCATCACAATTCTGATTCTTCTAGTGATTCTATTGGAGGTTCTTAGAGGGTAGTTAGAGATTCTATTATAAATTGGTTATGTGATGGTTAGGAGTTAGTTAGGAATCCCTTAGAAGTTCGTTAAGTTAGTTATGTTGTTTAGAAATTAGTTACAAACAGTTAGTTACTAATTAACTGTCAGTTGGAATTGAGGGTTAGTTATGGGAATGTGGAACTGTTTGATTCAGTTAGTTTAAACTGTTATAAGTTGGTTACATGTTATTAGAGTAAGTTAGTTGCTAAACTGTTTGGAACTGTGTTAGACTCACTACAAAAAATATACTAAATAGAAGAGGTTAAAGTGTAGGAGTTTTAAAAAAGAGCCTCAATTTACTTAAAAAAAGGAAACACCCAAGTAAAAGAGGTTAAAGTGCAGGGTTTTTAAAAACCGACCCTAAATTACTTCATAAAATTATAGTTTTAATTTTTAACCCTTTTTTTTGGTAAAGAAAAAAGATTAACTCTGTTTTAGAAATATTTGGATTAATTAAAGGAAGGGGTTTCGATAACTGTGTTAAATGTTCCCAAATTTTCCCCAAGTTCAATTTCATCCCATTTTCTTCTTATTGAAATGAACTCATCCTTTTCAACCTTTTCCACTCACATATAATTTCACCCATTTTCTTTTGATTTTCCCTTTCTCCTCCACGCTTGACTCACTTGTTTCCTCCACGTCGTGTTTGATTTCATCTTTCCCGCTAGAGTCACTTTTTCCTCTTCTAATTTTTCTTTTCCATCTTTCTTTTTCGGTTAATTTTTCCGTCCTCCTTCACGTTTGTGATTAACCTTTTTTGGTTGGTAGAGTTTTAATTTTCAAATTTCTTCTCTTTTTATCATTTCCTACATTTGTTATTGATTATTTTTTTGTTACTTTTTTTAGGTTTTCTAAATTGGGGATTTGGGGTTTCAGTTTCCATAATTCCATAACATCCAATATGAATTAGATGCGCTATTTTATCTTTCTAATTATGTGTTGATTTTGCTTTCTCAGGTTTACTGTAGTGCCAATGTTTGTTTTGCTGGGTCCTGCGAAGGTGATTAGCACATTAAATAATGGTAAGGTCTTCGGAATTTGTAACTGATGTGTACTATCAATTTATCCATATATTTTTTTCTCTATCTCCAACTCTCTGAATTTGAATGACATTTTCAATTTTTTGTAGTTTACTTTGCCTTATTTACTATGTGTTTTGTTGATTTCCAATTATGTTTGCTGTTTACTTACCAATGTAGTAATCAAACAATTTTTTTCCTATTTATTATGAATTTTGAAACCAAGAAGGAATTAGAGTGCATTTTCTGATATTTGGCTCAACCTTTGCATCTTACAATTTGGCAATTGCTTCTATTACTATTTGTTGATTGTTGTTTGGTATTTGCTTTTATTGGCTACCTAAAGTAAGGAAGGAACCTGAAGTCTATGTTGTGTAAATTCAACATTCATTAGTAATTGTCTTATTAGATTATTGATGTTTAGAAGGAAGGAAAATATAGTCTTACTAATTATTTGGTGATGTTTTCTTTATTTAGAGAAAAACAAACTATTAAATATGGAAATATTAATTGAATGAATGTGTAGGTGGCTGGAACCTAAGTCTTTGATTCTTTTTAGTCTTCAATGGAATCCCCTGTATCCTTTCTATTGATGCATTAACTGGAGTACCATTTTTCTAATGATTGACATTGTGCTCTTAATATGAAATTTGTTTAAGACAAACTCCCAAGATTTATTAATGTTTATTATGAAGAGATAGTTTATAGCAAGGGCCAAATACCATAAAGGGATTAAGTGCATTCATTTTTTGATATTTCAGAGACAAACAGTAGTCTGAGACAGACAATTCCAAATATTATATTCTGTATTATTTAGTTATTGATAATTTACTCGTACATACATGATTTGTCACTAGATTAATAAGGATAAAAGATGTGACTTTGTTAATTAATATTTTACTGCTAGTCTAGAGATGCTTGCTCAATAAATTTATTGAAAATAACTATTGTATCATTCAATTTAGTTGGTTTGAAATAACTCCTACTGTTTGCTCCTAATTGTACTTTTTTCAAAAGACCGGTAAAGGTTGATCAAAAGATAGAAATGTCACAAAATCGTTATTGCAATATTGGCAACAGTAAGTATATTCTCTGCCATTATTTTCATTAGTTAAATTTAGTTCGATATTGATTTTTACTTTTTAGTATATGATATTGAAGTTGTTGTATTCTTTTATAGATGATTATGGTATATAATAGCAGCTTTTGGAAACTAAAGGTAATGGAAGCTTAAAAAGAAGAGCTAGTTATGGAGAAAAGTGGTAAAGTGGATGAGAAGAATATTTAAGGTGTCAAATTTACATTCCTTTGAAATCAATAGTATTTCTCCCTCTTTATCAAATGATGTTTTCTAGTTGCAGAATGGATATGTTTCTGTATGAGTCAAGCAAAGCACATTCGTTTCTAGATTCATTAGAAGTGTTGTTCAGTTTTTATTCCTAAATGGTTTGAATCAATGGCTAATTATTAATGTAATTCTTTTCTACATTCTCATTAGCTCTGTAATAGAATAGGCATAGTCCCTCTTTAGATAAGTGCTTTGTCTGGGTTGTTATTATTTTTTCCTAATAATATATTGAATTTTAATTTGTATTATTTCATTTAGGAATACATGTACGTTATTATTATAATTTTGTTTTTAACAAAGATTATTATGTATTTTAACGATGGGTAAAAATAATAATTATAAAAAAGATATTGGTTGACTTATGGCATGTTTCCTTATAAAATCATGTCAAAGTCAGTTGAAATAATAACAATAAAAAAGGTATGAATTTTAAATATTTTAAATAACTTTTAGAGGGGTTTAAAACCCCCGTAAAATTGGTTTCCATTCAGTGGATACACGGGGTTTAAAACCCGTGTATTTAATTGAACTTTTCACATCGAAAGTGTATACAAATTATATATGTTCAGTGAACTTGCACCAACTATGTGGATCGCCATGTCAGTACTAGGGAGCAGATTACAGTGCAAGATACTTTGGACGACATGGCTTACAAAACATCACAGTTTGGGTTGGATGGTTAGTATTCTACTTCACCCCTTTTTATTTTTGTATTGGTCATTTGATAGTTAGTTTTAGACGTACAATAACGAGATATATGCTTATAGGTAATGGTGCATTAGTTAGAGCTTAAACAAGCATATGGAGATTGAAGCTGCACTTTAGAATCTGAGAATGAAGTTGCGCATGGAGCTCTATGTAGCATAATTTGTACTCAGCCTAGAAGAATATCTGCTATGTATGTTTCTGAAAGAGTTGCGGCATCCATGAGCTATTTTGTTAACATGCTTTTATAATGTTTAATCTTAATATTTTCATCGAGCCATTGTTTCTATTAAATACTGCAGCTAGAATCTTTGCATTCTTGTATGGTCCTCATAATTATGTAGCTAGAATATTGGACACTAGAAGATATGGTGAGCAATATGCAAGCAAAGAGGAGGATGCGGACCGTGTCTTGCAATTAAGAACCTCAACTGAAATTAAACCTGGAAATTCTGTAAGTGTGTTGTATGGGATGGATTTGTAATTCTCAACTTTTGCATCTTCTTATAATCTATACAATAACTTAGTATTGTATTGCACTATGGTCACTTCTTTCCAGTTGATTACATTTCTGATGCCAAAGGATCTGCCCTTTTCATAGAAGGAGAAGAACCAATTCAGCAACTTGCCATTTTTGCTAAAACAGTCATTGATACAACCGGAGCTGGCGATACTTTCACTGCTGCTTTTGTTATAGTGTTAGTGGAGTGAAAGTCCAAAAAAGAATGTCTCATATTTGCCGGTACGTATGGCTGAATGTATTTTGCTGTCTTTTGTTGTTTTAATTTTCTTGGTTATTTATTTGATTGGTTGTGATTTACTGATTTAATTGAACTTTTCGCATCAAAAGTGTATACAAATTAAACCCGTGGGTATAAATAGTTATTTTTGAGTCTGTTTATGGTAAATTTAATGCGATAGATGTAAGGAGAGGATAATTTGTAGCTTTTGGGTTCTCACTTCTTAGGGATAACTGGGTCTAGGTTAAATTCTGGTTTTGAGAATGTTTCTGTGATTAGAAGTCTTAGCTTAGTGAAT
This sequence comes from Vicia villosa, assembly GCF_029867415.1. Lineage (NCBI taxonomy): Eukaryota > Viridiplantae > Streptophyta > Magnoliopsida > Fabales > Fabaceae > Vicia > Vicia villosa. The sequence goes on along the minus strand of NW_026704957.1, from coordinate 1,758,808 downwards.
TCAATGTTCAATTCAATAGAAATTCGCGCAGACGTAAGAAAACTTTAGAGTTGGAAGATTGATTATGTAACAGCAGTAAACATGGCAATTTTGCAAAAAAAAAAAAATACATTTTTTGTTTCATTTGGGTTTAAGTGATTTTCATATTCATATTGTAAATAGTTTGTAATTAGCAATTACAGAAACATGTGCAGTTTTAACATCTCTGGAAACTCTTTTGCTTTGATTGAAACTCAAATTCATAATCAATAAAAGCTGAATCCTGAAGGCTGCAATTTGAAATATGAGAAGTGTGAAAGGTTCTGTTGCAGGAGAATACTTTGGCTTATGCATTTTCTAGTTGGTACCAGCTAGTTATGGCAATTGATTGGACACAATGGGGAAAAGAAGAATGATGCTTTATTCTCACCCATGATCTTAGTTACTTGATTTGTTTATATAATATTAGTATCATGTTAGTCACATGCTATTTCTGAGAATTCTTTCAATAATGCATGATTTTGAGATGCCTCTCTCAACTTGCACTATGAATGTTTTGAGTATAATCTGATCATATAGTATAATAGAATATAGTTAGATACCTTGTGTTAAGGAATGAAACTGTGAAATAATTTAAAGTTATTATTTAATTCTTAATAATGTGGTAGCAGCATCTGATTCATATGCTCTCTACACGTGAAACACACTTCAATGATGTGTTATTCATATTATACCCCTTTGAGGTGAGTCAATTCATTAAAATAACTTGGAATTTTTTGGAACTTCATCTAACTTCTATCTTTTTTTTATTCTAAAACAAATATAACATTATCACTAATACAAAGAACTTATTAAAAAAAGTTAAACATTGCAAACATAATTTAATTTATATGACCAATTTAAAGAATAATTGTAATTTTGATTCCTTTTGCTGAAAAAATATAAGACAATATGAGTTCATTTTATGCTAAAATTTTTAAATAGCTAACTACAATGTCACTTTTTTTGTTGTTGTTGATTATATATGTTGTCTTAACTCTGTAATGTTTTGTGGTGTATCAAATCAAATCAATGAAGAGAATGATATTTGGTTCAAAGTGGAAGCCTTTGAAGCTGGTTTGTCAGCCACTTAAATTTGATTCTGGTATTTTAGTGGAAGGTTTAGAATGCATTGATATTTAAAGTATTGTTTGTTCTTGTTTATTGTTGAACTGCATTATCTTTGGTGTCTGTTGTGACATATCAAAGTGGTTAATTAAGATGGAATTGAATTAAAGCGGGTTAATGTTGGTTTTGTTTAATTTGTCTTTGTTTTGATGTCAAGATGTGTGTAATAGATTGATGTAGTAATAGAGCAGATGTTGTTATCGGTGCTTTATTGGTTCTGTCTAGTTGTGGAGCTAGCACCGCCTCGGTCCGGGATTGCTTATCCGGTCCAAATGCGTATTTGGAGTTTTGGTGCAGCAGCCGGGTCTAGTGTTCTTGTCCTGTTGCAATGTAGTATTATAGTGAGGTTATCAATTTACAAACATAATTAGATTAGCCGGCTGTAATCTGTTTTAGAGAAAGAAGCTCCATTTCCCTTCTAATTTCTCTGGGGGGGTTCAAAAACAAACTCAAGGTCTTTTGGACTCAGGTTCAAACATATTATTTTTCTCTCAGGTTGCAAAGGCCCTGAACCTGACCTTCTACTAGTTTAGGACCCGTTAGGAGTCATCTTGATTTTCCTGCATGGAGAATTCAGTATACAGATAATTCATATTTTGGATTCAGTTTCAGTTTGAGTTCAAAATTGGTTCAGCTCAGTTTGTGTTTGGTTCATGTATGACTTGGAATTGCTTACGTTTTGGTTCAAGCTTTGACTCTAACCTAAGTTACGGCGAGTATACTGTATCATGAAGTTGAATTGGAAGAGAATTTACCTGTAAAAATGCAGAAAATACAGCTTTTAGTCTTGCCCGCAAGTGTTCGATAGAATGTTTCAACCAATTTTCGCTTCTTTTTTGCTTCATTTCATTCACTTCATTATGTTGAATTGTTGTTGTTGTTGATGATTGTTGTTGTTGTTGCAGCTTGTGATTTACGAATCGGCATCAAATAGTTGACGTTACCATTGCGCGCCAACTGTTCGGTAAATTGCCTCATCCAAATTTCTTTCCTCCTTTCGCCTCTGTTTTGATGTGAATTGTAATGTTGGATTTTCTATTATTGTTTGTTGAATTTGTTGTGATTATAATTTATTTTAATATGAATATAGTCCCAAGATGAGATAAAAAAAAATAGTGTAACCAAAACATCCAAAATTATACTTTGCATAACATTGACAATTCTTGCAAGGTTCAATAATGCTTATCATGATTGACCTATAGTCGAGTCACAGGCAAACGAGAGAGTGTTGAAATAACATAAAATTTGTGCCTGGACTCTAAAGAAAAGATATAATGGTAATAGATAGATTGAAAATGGGAGGATTGTCTATTCTACCATTATAGATCCAAGTTCCTTTTCATATGAGAGTTGTAAATTCTAAGATTTATATAGTTTTGAAAGTTTTCTTTACTGTGCAACTTAGGAAAACTGGGTATTATATTCTCCTGCTATCATATTTGAAGTCGTCAGAGGACTCGGATGCGGTTTAATACATATTTGTGGTTTGATTACACAAAACATATAATGAAGGGTCAAAATGTGTCATGACTGTTATCTTTATCTGGTTTGAGGAGAAATTGAAATATATTTGAAAAAATTAGAATCATCACATCACTTCACAGCCATCATCTACAGTAATATATGTTATATTAAAGATCTACAGATTGGCTAGAGACATGCAACACAAGTATAAGGAACATACAAATTGAGAAGTTTAGACTATTGAATTGGTATCAGTAAGTATTTGGTATACCTAAGCCAAATGAATTAAGTGAAAATACACCTACAGAAAACTATGGAATTATAATGCTGGATTTTCTGTTATTGTTTGTTGAATTTGTTAAAGTATAATTTTTTTCATCTCATATAGGGACTATATTCATATTAAAATAAATTATAATCGTATATAATGTGTACGCCTTGGATCTATTACAAGATGTATTACATCTCATAACTTGGCTGTGACTTCTAGCTGCCTTAGAACATCTGATGCGTTGATCAATGTTCTTGGTCCAAAAGCATTGGCTGAAGCTTCATCCCTAATATGTTTCAGGAATATATCCCAAAGTGGAATCCCGAGCTCATAGATTACGAAAGCTTATTGCAAGAAAAATTCCAATAAGGCTTGCTGTAACATAAGTATTGTTTGGCTGTGCTAGTTTGAAATGAGTTCCTATTTGTCTAACTCAAAATCATTTTATTACAGGTACGCCTTACCTTGCCGTCGTTGTTAAAACTATATCCTACTACTGTTGAAGCTAGGGATAAAAGCTTAACAGTTATTTTTAATATGTTGGCAACATTTATTGGTACAATGGATAGATCATCTATCGGGGCATTATGTGGAAATATTTTTTACTTTTGCTTGGTTGCTCTTGATCTTCGCCGTCAAAGTCCTCATTTAGTTAAAAACATTATGGCATGGTGAAGGAATTTGATGACCTACTTGGCATTTGCATCGGCCAAATGGCTGTCACAGCTGGTTCTAATCTTTTGTTGTAACCTTTGAACCACGAGGTATTGTTAGTCATTTCTATTTTGGGTGTACTCGCAATTGATGTTGTGCTGAGTATATAATACCAATAATAATATACCAGGATAAAGTTTCTTATAAAATTCATCTAAGTTGAATAATGCATGCAATTTTTGACTGACCTTTTCTGGAATTTTGAGTAAAACAACCCTTTCAAGTTATCAACATTCTCTGGCAGCTGAATATTTTGGTTTTTTTGGCAGGTTTTGATGCAGACACGTAGTGAGAAGACGCGGACTAGAATATTGGGCCTGATCGCCTGAGAACTATTAAACATTTTGGAGATAACTTGAAAGAAGAATATTTAGTATTATTAGGAAAAAAATCCCCTGCCTCGGTGAACTGTTTGAGGATGTGGAGCTTTGAGTTAAATCTCTTGCTCAAGAAAATCTACAAGAAATGAAGTCTATGAGTGGGGAGATCCTTCGACAATACTTATGATCTTAGATTAGAAAGGTAGTTTTCATTGTATCGTGACGTGACGAGTGTGAGCTAGAAATGTGTAATAAAATATAGGGAATCGTACTGTAGTTCAATGTACATTATGTCCATTTTAAAGGAAGGTGTCATTCTTTTTTTAATCAAAAGGAATATATTAATTCAAAAAAGCATTGATTACAAGCCGAACTCAAGGTTCCAACCCTCTTACAAGACAAAATAAAACTGCTCTACATCATAAGGATTGCTATGTGTCTCCTAAAGTGTTTAGATATCCACCCACTATAAGTAATTTTCTCTATAATGCTATCCACAATCTTTGTATTCTTTCTCTTTTTAAAAATAACACTGTTTCTATACAACCAAACCTCATGTAAGGTTTCAGTTATTGCAAGCTTCAATGCAGCAACTTTCCATCCCTTCCTGTTTGTAGTATTCAGAATCCAAGGGAACTCCTCCTGCCACCCTTTAGGGTCATGCATTATCTCAAGCCAATTAAGGATTGCTTTCCAAATAGGTTTAGTTTCTCGGCACTCGAAGAACAGGTGCTGAATGCTTTCTTCCTTATCTCTGCATAAGCTACAAATGTTATTTTGCAGCATTCCAAAACGCACAAGTCTATCCTTGGTTGCTAGTTTCCCTTGGTATACTAACCACAAGGTAATGATTGTCTTAGGCCTAACACAATTTCTCCACATCAGAAATCTCCATGGCACTACGTTATCATCCTGCACAAGAGCCTGATACATCACTTTCATTGAGAATCTATTACTCTGCATTTGTTTCTCCCATACTTGAGGGTACACCACAATAGTATCTTTATTTCCCAAAACAGTTTGGGCAATCCAAGACCAGGACTTACTGATAGGCATCACCAACGGATCGCTGTTCTTTAAGTAGTACGTATGTATCCACTTAACCCAAAGGTTATCCGATTTCTTACAAACATTCCAAAGACACTTCAGCATTGCAGCCTTGTTCCATCTCTCCAAATTAGGGATGTTAAGACCACCTTGGCTGATCGGGTTACAGACAGCTTTCCAGACCACTAAACTTTTTCTCTTCACATTAGGACCTCTTGTCCTTATAAATGACCTACAGATGCTATTAATGTGCTGAATCACAAGCTTGGGCAGTGGTAAACACTGCATCCAGTATTGTGCGATGGTAAAAGCAATAGTACGCACCAATTGAATCCTACCCGCATAGCTCAGCAGTCTAAATGATCAATGCCTGACTCTAATAATTTTTTCAATAAAAGGCAGATACTATTTAATGTTAAGTCTCTTACTTGTTAGAGGTACTACAAGGTACCTCACAAGTAGCTGCCCCATATTGAAATTGGTGATGTCTTTGATCCTTCTCCTTACCTCCTCATCCAGCCCACCCCAACACAATTTGCATTTTGCTGGATTAATCACAAGCCCAATAGTTCTTGTAAAATTTTGAACAATACTCATTAAAAGTTGCACGAAGGTGCCATTTGTTTATACAGATAAAAATTAAGTTTAATTATTTTTTTTATATTATAATGCTTACATGATATTAGAAGAATAAAATAATAATAATAATAATTAAAAAAGTAATATTTTAAAAAATAATATAAATAATAAAAAATTCGAGATGATAATAATTTAAATAAAAAAAATGGAATATTGTAAATCAAAATTATGATGGTTTGATTTCAAACTCACGACGGTATGAAACCGTCGCAACCAAAAACTGAAAAGAGAATTCAAACTGAAGTTCACGATGGTTTTTAACCGTCGCGAACAAAAATAAAAAATCAAAGCATATTCACGACAGTTTTTAACCGTCGCCATTTCTAGTATAAGTCAATTCCAACCCGTCGCGAAATAGGTTGGGGACACACGATTCTGCGACGGTACTGCATCCGTCGTAGATTGTAAATTACGGCAGTTTTAACCGTCGTAATGTGACAAATTAGCCGCCACAATCTACCAATTTTTTTGTAGGGATGGTATGATCAGCCAAATTCTTCAAGCATATGTACGAGGTCTTTTCTCCAATCGCAGTACACGTCTTCTTGGTTTGGAGGACTGACATCTTTTATAATAGTCGTCGGCTCCCAATTTCTCATCCAAATCTAAAACTCAATCAAAAGTAAGTAGTTTATAGAATCAAAATGCCTATTTATTACAGAACTTGAAAGATGATTGTATAATTTTTAATATGTTGATGCCCTCACCACCTTTAATTACCCCTCTGACGTGTTTTGTCTTGTGTTTCAGATGCCAGCAGTAGGGGAAAATTACAATAATTTGGTTTATATTTTTAGCTTCTGAAATCAATTCTTCAGTGAGCCAAAATTTATTCAAGAGAATTGGTTTGTTTTTTGAAATATAGTTCTACTTTATCACTTCCAAAAACAAACAGAATAACTTATAACCATCACTGTTAAATATAAGTTAATTTTGATAACATTAACATTTTCACAATCAATTTTATCAAAATTAATTTTTCTAAAATCTAGAACTTGTCATATAATGGGGTAAATGGTTGTTAAGAAGGGTGGATACGGTCATGTTGGATTTACAAAGAAGGATCTGTACAATTATTTTGATAGAAAAATGTGTGTTACTATTAAAGATGTTGATGTTGCCGGTGCTTTAAATTATCTAAACTATGAATGATGTGATATTTCAGACTAAGTTGATATGGAGGCTGTTACATTGAAAAAAAAAAGACATATTATGGTTACCACATACCTCTTTGTGATCTTGATAAGTATAGCTGAATTTGGATCATTTCACACACTCCTCTTCATATGTTGACCTCAAGTATATTCACCATGCTGCATATTCCACAGAACTGTTTCAAATTACAATATAACTTATGTTAATAATATGTAACAACAGGAGACTATCTTAGGCAATAAACCGAAAATTGATCATTATGACAAAATTCGAAAAATACATATTATTGGATTAAGTTATCATATCAGAATTTATAGATAGTAACAAATGACATTGTTAATTTAAGGAGATGTAAAATAAAAACTAAAAATAATTTAATAATGTAATCAATATATATATATATATATATATATATATATATATATATATATATATATATATATATATATATCCTTTAAAGGGTGCCAAAAACTTATTTCAATATATTAAAGGCACAATAGACAGATTGTTCGGTAAAGTCATCCATATTCCTAAAACTCCGCCAACACAACTAAAAGTAAATGATTTATATTGTGTCCTTGTGCAACAATTTCCTGCCGATGTGATAAAGAATAATGTAATTTAGTCAATTTGACAAAGAATTGAATAATAACAACATAAAACCAGACCAGTAAATTGTCCTTACACTTTTGAGTTCCTTGATTCCATTCAAAGGAAGGACAACAACTTTAGCCATGAATTTTAGATAAGTTGTTAGGTGAGAGCTTCCAAAGCTGTTTCAAATAGCAATACAACTCATGTTAATAATATGAAACAACAGAAGACTATCCTAGGCAATAAACCGAAAATTAATCATTATGTCAAAATTTGATTTTTGGAAATTTAAAACTTTTCTTCTATTAATCGAAGCTCTTTAACAATTTGATATTGAAAACCAAAATTTGACATTGGAATTGAACAACAGTTTTCATGTAACAAACATGCCAGTATAAGAACTCAAAAATAGGACAATAACTACAAAATCGTTCTATACAAGTTACACGTTTATCATTACATTAGAAAAATCGTAGTTTCTCATGGATCAAAGGTATGTATTAGTCTTGGTTCCACCATGTGGAAGTACAAAATATTACTGTATATTTGTTCCAAGCATTAGCCATACAAAATATTTGCATAAATGTGTGTATATATTACTTAATAGACTCCAACTCAAATCATCTTTATTTCTCTGTCAGTGATGGGAAGCTCAAATTATTTGATTGAATTAAAAAAAGCATGTTATCTAAAAAAAATAAACACATACTTGAATTTGAAACCCTGCCAGCATGCCAAATTTGATAGAAAAAGCCACTGCCTTTAGCATGAAGTAACAACATCAACAATAAGTTTCCATGCTTCAACTTGCTCTTTAGTCCAAACACCATTCCATTATAAGTATAACTGAATTTGGATCATTTCACACACTCCCTCTTCACATGTTGACCTCAAGTATTTTCACCACTCTGCATATTCCATTGAGTTGTTTCAAATTGCAATACAACTTATGTTAATATCTAACAACGAAAGACTATCTTTGGCAATTAACCGAAAATTGATCATTATGACAAAACTACGGTATTAATTTGAATAATATCACAATCCAATTTCACATTTAAATTCAAATGCTAACAACTCAATAACACAACAATAAATTATGAACTCATTGTTCAAGTCAAAGCCTAAAGATTGAATTAAACAATCTTATTTAACTATCTCCCAATTCAATGCAAATACAATATTTAAATTTATGAATACGATAAAATACAATCCTAATCCACAATTACATAATTTTTGGTTAATTCAATTCAATTACAAAATTCATTAATTTCATAGTTACAAGCCCTAATCCCTAATTACATGTAGGAATTCAAATCCATTTCAAATTTTTTGAATTTCATAAGATATAAACCTATTCCTCAAATCTATTATTTCTGGTAATATTTCTTATCAACTTCAACTTAACCTTAAACCCAATTCAAAAATTTATGTATGCAATTTAAAAGTTAATTGATTTTGGAAAAATATACATATTGGGATGGATATGAACATGTGAAAGGAGGCTACAACATGGAATCTTTGCTTTGAACCAATACGAATTACACGAACATTTACTCTAAAAGCTCAACTTCGAACATGAACACGATTACGAAAATGTGTGGGAGTGAAGCGGTCAAATACGAATTTGGATTTATGGAATATGTCAAAATTGGGAGAATGATATATATAAGGAGTTCGAAGAGCAGATGAGTGGAATTTAAGAATTTAGGGGTTTGAATCACAATTTCGAATTCTTCAATTGGGAAGTTGGGAGAAGGATGAGGAAGAACAAGAACGAAGAAGATGAAGAAGAAAAAATAGATCAGATTTATGTTTAAAAATACATAAAATCTAATAAAAGTTACTGTTTAATTTTAAAGTTATTATTAAATGAATTGTGACTTATATTCAATAATTAAAAGTTTTTTTTTACAAGAGTCCACTATAAAGTTACTCTACCCTGAAAATTAATGTGGCTTAAGGTTTTATTTTATTTTATTGGATGATTGAAGTGACTTCTTTAAATAAGTCAATTGTGTGACCTAACCGCAGCAGAAGCTCCCCAAAAGGAAAATTCTTCTAATCACAAATATGCTTCCACGAGATTATATAATTTTTATTACTCCCTCCGTTCCTTTATAATTGTCACTTTTGTGAAAAAAATTTGTTTCAATTTAATTGTCACTTTCAAATTTCAATGTAGTAATCATTATTGTTTTGTCAAAATTGCCTCTAACTAATTATTATGAGAGAGAAAAAAGTATATTGAAAAGATTAAAAGTTAAGGGTATTATAGACAAAAGAAAAATTATAACTTAAAAAGTAACAATCATTATTAGTTTTCTTGGTATGTGTAAAAAGTCAAAATGTGACAATTAAAAAGGAATGGAGGGAGTAAGCTTTTGTACCTTGATTTATTTCAGGTGTTGGTGCACAATGAATAAAGATGGCGACAAAGAGAATAATAGAATAACGCCGCAAGAGAGATGAGAGAATAAAATGTTGTATTCTACTTGCGTTGTGTATTAAATAATAGCTACTACAAGGCTATTTATACAAAAGAAAAATCTTGCCACATCAGCCCTAATAAAGTAAACTTAGTGAACAAGTCTAAAGGTACACATAGTACAAAACTAACAAATACTAAAGTACCCTTACTAATAAACAGCTAAGCTAATGGGACCCAGACAACATCTTCTGGTAAATACTATCTTCTGAGTAACCATCAGAAGATCAGTCCATCTTCTGAATATTGAATTACTCTTCAATACCATCCCTTAATTCATATTCTTCAATCAAAGCTGATAACGCCAATTCCATCCCTCAAGAGCAGAAATTGATCTGTCTTGATCGCCTTCGTCAGAACATCTGCCACTTGCTTCTGAGTGCTACAGTGCACAACTTCTAATGTTCCATTCTGGACTTGGCTTCTCAAGAAATGATACTTAGTCTCAATATGCTTGCTTCTTCCGTGTAACACCGGATTCTTGGCAAGATTGATTGCAGACTTGTTATCAATCATCAGCTTCAGAGGCTTCTTCACCCTAATCTTCAGGTCTTCTAATAGATTCAGAAGCCACACAGCTTGACATGCAGCTACAGCGCCTGTGATGTACTCAGCTTCACAGGTTGATAGAGCAACAACAGGTTGCTTCTTGGAACTCCAAGAGATAGGGCCTCCCAGAAACATGAACAAATATCCAGAGGTACTCCTTCTATCAACTCTGTCTCCACACCAATCAGAATCAGGATAACTCAATAACTCTGATTCTTCCTTTCTCCCAGAAGGAAACAATATGCCAAACTTCAGAGTTCCCTTGACATATCTCAAGACTCTGACAGCAGCTTGGTAATAGGACCACTTAGGTTTACTCACGAACCTACTAACCAATCCAACTGCATAGCATATATCAGGCCTGGTATTACACAAATACCTTAGAGAACCAACCAGTTGTTTGAATACCGTAGCATCAACATCTTCACCTTCAGAATCAGAGTCCAACTTCTGATTCGCTTCTGACGGTGTAAGAACAGCTTTGCAATTCTCCAACTTGAATTTCTTCAGAAGTTCTAACTCATACTTCAACTGATGCAGAATGATACCATCTTCTGAGTACAGAATCTCCATCCCTAGAAAATATGACATTTTCTCAAGGTCTGTAATCTCAAACTCATTCATCAGCACCTTCTTGAACTTCATCAGATCTTCTGGACAACTCCATGTAAGCAATATGTCATCAACATACAGACACAGCAGAATCATATTGCTTCCAGAATGTTGCACATAAACTCCATATTCCATTTCACACTTCTGAAACCCTTGCTTCTTGAAAAATGAATCAATTTTCAAATTCCAAGCTCTGGGCGCTTGCTTCAATCCATACAGAGCTTTGTGTAATTTGTACACCATCCATTCCTTATTCTTTTTCACAAAGCCAGGGGGTTGTGACACGTATACCTCCTCTTGTAATGGACCGTTCAGAAATGCAGACTTTACATCCAAATGCATCAAGGACCAACCTCTGTTCGCAGCTAACGCAATCACCAGTCTGATTGTTTCATGTCTAGCTACAGGAGCAAACACCTCAAAGTAATCTAGTCCAGGTTTCTGAAGAAAACCTCTAGCCACTAGCCTTGCTTTGTGTTTACCAACTGATCCATCTGGCTTCAGCTTTACTTTGAAAACCCATCTGACGCTGATGGCTTTCTTCTTCTTTGGAAGTTCTGTCAGCTTCCAAGTTTTGTTTCTTTCTATAGCCTCAAGTTCTTCTTTCATGGCATTCAGCCAGACCTTCTTCTTGAGCGCTTCTTCTATACTCACTGGTTCAGAATCTACTAACATGACGCACTGAATGACCTCTCCTTCTGAGTCAACTTCTGTGTCTTGCAACATGTTAAAATCTGCAAACCTTCTTGGTATAGTTCTGACTCTTTGTGGTCGCTGAGCTACTTCAGAGTCAGCTACTCCAGAGTCACCACCTCCATGATCATCTCCAGAAGCTTGTCCTCCAGACCCTATGTCTTCAGAGTTTTCCCTTCCGGAATCATGACTACCACCAGACTCTGGATCATCATCAGAATCTGGATCGGAATCAGATTCTCCATCTGATTCATCTTCAGAAGATGCTTCATCTTCTGACTCGTCTTCAGAAGATTCTTCATCTTCTGACTCTAACATTTCTTCAAAAATTATCTCTACATCAGAAGTTGGTTGAGACTCTTCCCAATCCCAAGCTTCTGATTCTTTCACAATGACGTCTCTGCTGACTTCAACTTTGTTAGTCTCTGGACAATAGAGCTTGTATGCACCTGTACTGTGGTACCCCACCAATAACATCACTTTGCTTCTATCATCCAGCTTCTTCCTTCTAGCTTCTGGATGACTAACACTCTGCTTCTCCTTAGTCCACTTCTCTAAAGGAACAATTTCCTTCAGCCTCTTCGTTGGACACCTGTTGAGCACATATGCTGCAGTAGCAACAGCTTCTCCCCATAGATTATGAGGAAGCTTCTTCTCTTTTAGCATACTTCTCGTCATATCAAGCAAAGTACGGTTTCTACGTTCAGCAAGACCATTGTGTTGAGGAGTATAAGGAGCAGTAACCTCATGCTCAATTCCATTATCATCACAGAAATTCTGGAATTCTGTAGAGTTATACTCGCCTCCACCATCCGTTCTGAGAATTTTTATCTTCTGACCACTCTGCTTCTCAGCCTTCACCTTGAACTTCTGGAATTCTGTGAACACCTCAGTCTTAAACTTGATAAGTGTTACCCACGTCATTCTTGTGAATTCATCCACAAAAGACACAAAATACCTATTTCTTCCAAGTGAAGGTTCTGGAAATGATCCACACACATCAGAGTGCACTACTCCCAGAGCATGCTTTGCTCTTGGGGCAACTTCTGATACAAATGGCAATCTGGGTTGTTTGCCTTTCATGCATACCTCACATGACTTCTCAGGCTTCACAATCTTTGGAATGCCATGTACAAGCTTCTTAGAACTTAGATGCCCCAGGCTTCTATAGTTCAAGTGCCCCAACCTCTTGTGCCACAGCTTACTATCACCTTCTGAGCCTTCAACACTCAGACACTCTATTTCAGCTGTTTCTACATTCACCTTGAATGTTCTGTTGCTTCCCTGTTCAGATTTCATAATCAACTTCTGATTGGAATCATTCAACTTCAAGAGGTTATTCTTCATGACAACTGAGAAACCTTTCTCAATGAGCTGACCCACACTCATCAGATTGCTTCTGATTCCAGGAACATACCAAACATCCTTGATCAGAACAGTCTTTTCATTCTTCACTTTGACTTTGACATTTCCCATACCTTCTGCATATAGGTACTTATCATCAGCACATTTGATCTTTGTCCTCCTTTCAGAGTCAAAGTCTATCAGCCATTATTTGTTTCCAGTCAAGTGATTTGAACACCCAGTGTCCATATACCACCATTCTGACGAACATCTTTCGTCAGACTCTGAAGCCATCAATAGCACAGGTTCATCATCTGAACCTCCTCTGGCTATATTTTCTTCTTCTGATCTCCTTCCTTTGTTTGCCAAACAGTCTCTAGCAAAATGGCCAAACTGTTTGCAACAGTAACATTGAACTTTCTTCTTATCCTTTCCCTTATGATATCTCTTCTCATCAGAAGTTGAGGCTTCCTTCTGGAATCTATCACCACGTCTATGCTTCTGGTCCTTCTTGACAAAAGAAGCCTTCAGAGCTTGCTCAACTTCTCTCTCAGAAGTTCTCTCAGTCAGACGCAACTCTTGTGCTTCTAAACTGCTTTGCAACTCTTCTATTCTCATGGTTTCCAGATCTTTAGAATGTTCAATGGATACAATAATATAATCAAATTGAGGAGTAAGTGACCTCAATATCTTCTCTATGATTACTTGTTCAAAAAGAGTTTCTCCACAAGCCTTCATCTCATTAGTGATCACAATCACTCTAGAGATATACTCAGAGACTTTCTCATTGTTCTTCATGTTGAGATTTTCATATTGCTTTCTCAGGGATTGAAGCTTCACCTTCTTTACTGATACGTCACCACCGTAACACCTGACCAATATATCCCACGCCTCCTTAGGCGTCATAGCATCAGCAATCTTCTCAAACACATTCACATCCACACACTGATGGATGAAGAACAACGCCTTTTGGTCTCTCTTCTTCGTCTCTCTCTGCGCTTCTCTTTGTTCTTCCGTTGCATCCGCTGCAACCGGAATATATCCTCCAGTGACAAGATCTAGAACATCTTGAGTACCAAATAATACACGCATTTGAATCATCCATCTATTTCAGTTTTTACCATCAAGAACTGGAAGTTTGGTATTCAAGTTGCTTCCACTCATCTTTAAACTTGTGCAGACAAAAACAGATTTCACTCACACTCACACAGTGTTTCCCAACCCACAAACAATCAAGAAAAATGTGATTCAACACAACTTTGTTTCCCAGAAACAAAATCAATCACACAGTCACACAAACTCACGTTCACTCGTGTTTCCCTGTGTTTGGAACCAGAGCTCTAGATACCAATTGTTGGTGCACAATGAATAAAGATGGTGACAAAGAGAATAATAGAATAACGGCGCAAGAGAGATGAGAGAATAAAATGTTGTATTCTACTTGCGTTGTGTATTAAATAATAGCTACTACAAGGCTATTTATATAAAAAAAAAAATCTTGCCACATCAGCCCTAATAAAGTAAACTTAGTGAACAAGTCTAAAGGTACACATAGTACAAAACTAACAAATACTAAAGTACCCTTACTAATAAACAGCTAAGCTAATGGGACCCAAACATCATCTTCTGGTAAATACTATCTTCTGAGTAACCATCAGAAGATCAGTCCATCTTCTGAATATTGAATTACTCTTCAATATCAGGAACTTGGATTTGGCCCCTCGGTACCTATTCATACTGTACTCCAAGATTGGGTAAAACACTTCGAAGGAAAGCTTAGTTTCTTAGGGTTTGTCAGACTCCTGCATGGAGTTTCAACTCGCGGTCTTCACAAGGCTCGGGAGAAAATACACATGATTGGGATTGTTTTTCCTTGCCTCTATTAATCATAATATCTTTTGATGAGATTTGAGTACATGACTCATGGACAAAACTACAACAGCGTATTTCTTCATTATGATTCCAATCATGGCTTTTGTAAAGCCAAAAATGCCTATATTTATAGCTTCTTGGGAGATGCCTTGTGATGATGCTATAGGCAACATCCTTTCTAGCGTTTTACAAACAGAAAAACACATTCATCCACCCTTGTTTTATTGCTCTCTTTAAATTATAGATCGATGGTGGTGAAGTTAGAGGCTTGTACAGATTAAAGTAGAGCACAAATTGTACTTAGGACTAGTGGAGCTCCTATAAAATGAGTGGTGTTTTCCGGTTTATCTAGTGTACCCTATGGAACTTATGAATAAACTCTTTTTAATGTGAACTCGGAACTCCTTGATAGTTGACATTGCAACTTTTTTTATATGTTTGAATTTGACTGCTTATTTATTTTTTTTTTTCGATAAGCACTTGTATTAAACGCACAAGGGGTGCAACCCAATACAAAAGAAACGAAACAAGCTATCCAAACGGACGGCAAAAAGAAAACCTACACACCAATAAACATACAAGGATTGACAAGCCAATCATTAAACGAACAAAAATCCTTATCTCTAACAAGAAAAGAGAACCACTCCCAACCAACATTCTTAATGATCAAAATAATTTCAGTGGAATTCCAAACACTATTTTTAAACACCACCTTATTTCTACCCAACCAAATGCACCAACAAACTAAAAGTCATAAGAAAGCAATGAAAGAGGGATTAATTACTCCGCCCAAAAAGCGACGAATACGGTCCACCACCTCAACCCCAACAACGGATCCGTGGATGTCACTCATGGCCCTTTGAATCTCCTTCATTGGCAAGCCTAACCAAATCAACACCTCTTTCCAAACAACAAGCGATTATTCAGCTATTGATATTTCAAATGTGTGGCGCACAAAGGATTTTGAGGTTTCTGCAACGGTATCATGACTGCATACGGCTGGAACAAAAAGTGCATCTTCCCCAAAATTTCATTATAAGTTGAAATAGTTCTCACCAACTATTGTCCTGTAAAAGTTAGGCCATGTATATTTTTGTTTCTTTTCTTTTGTATTGTAGTCTAAAGTTATGAAGGAGTGGTTCGTGTAAGATCATAAGGCATATATGATTTTTCAGATTTTAAAAAGTGATTTTATCTTAGGATTTTTGTAAAGTTTCTTTCAAAATGCTTAAAGTTATTTTAAGTTCAATTAGTATAAATTAAAAGATATATTTTAACATCAGTTAATTTTTAAAAATTGAATAAAAAATAAAAAATAGAAAATAGAAAAATAGAAAAGATAATTTAAATTTAAATATTCATTATTAAATATATATGTATGATAAAAATAACATAATTTTTTTATAAAGATATATATTAAAATTATTTTGTTTAAAAAAATTATTCAAATGTATTACAAATTTGAATAATTTTCAAAATATATATTCCAAGAAAAGCTATGGTAAAAAGCCATGGTCAAATATTTATTTTTTATGAAGTTATTTTAATGAATTTTTCTTTTGAATTTTTTCAAAAAAAAATTCTTTTAATTAAGTTATAGTAAAAAATACATTCTTAAATATATATCTTTAAATCCTAACAAATAAGGCTCTAAATATAATCTAAAATTTAGTTTCTATTTGACTACAAATAATTCTTGATGTTAAATATTCATGTTTGTCAGCTATATTTTTTATTCTTTTAGTTCTTGTATTATCATTTCGCTGTTAATAATACGAACAAATAAACAATAAGCGTCTCATCCATTATGTTTTGTTGCATGCTTATTCCTAATATTTTTTAAAATCGGATTCATTTTAATATAATAAAGTTTATATAGAAATAAAAGATAAAGGAGGAATAATTACATCTATTTTCATTTTTAAATGACAAAATGAATTATAATTTGTTTCTATGTATTCAGTGCTGGTCAACAATCTAATAAGACCGATTGAATAAAAAGAATAATTTAATTATAAGGATCGACTGAGTAGAGTGTTCTGTCTTCGGGATTGTTAATAACGTCATATCAGTCATCTCAATAGTGAGAAATATTTACATGAATACGGAATAACTTATAAGAAAAAAGAAAATTTAAATTTTATTTAAAATTTAATTTTAATTTTAATTAGAATTACGGGGTGATTGTGATAATGGAGGAGAGAAACAATTTTATTTTTATTTTTTAATAAATAAAAAAATTATAATTGATTGTTTGTATATTCTAATATTATAATTATTTTATAATTGTATTTATCTAAGTATTTTCTCTCTCATTTGATATTCATGCCATGACTATTTTAATAGTCATTTCTATATAAGTAGTGTGGCTGATTGTCACTTAGAGAGACTATTCATTCACTCACTCGCAAATTCTACCTTTTTATTTTATTTATTATTTACTAAAATTTAATAATGTTAACTTTGCCGGTAAACTTGGCACTAGCGGCGGTTCCATGGTTAGTCCAGGCATGCGCTTGGTCCAACTTCTATTTTGTTTGTACTCCTCTAATTTAATGTCTATTTTTAAATAAAATTAAGGATAAAATTAATAAAAATAGAATATAAAAATTAAAACATATAAATTATCAATAGTGTAAAATTTTTGCCCAAGTTCGATTCCATTCTACTCATTTCTCCATACTGAAATATGGACCAAACATAGCATTACAAATAATTTTGTTTATGCCACCAAAATGATTTTTTTACACTAATATTCTCAAATGATAGAGATTATTTTTCAAAATAATTATTAAAAAACAATTTATTTTAATTGAAGACAATGACTACACTAATATCCATGATGCTTAACGCTACATAGAATTATTTCTTCATAAATAAAAACATAAATCAAGGCATTAGGTTCAAATCAATGTTCTTGGATGCTTCCTCCGAAACCAAATCATTGTTCAAGTCAATCTCAGCCCTAATAACTTGTCCATTCACAGTGTCTTGATCAATCTGTGCATTATGCAGCACTGGACCCTGCAATTTTCCAGCATCATTTCCACCATATACATATCCGCATCCACCGGTGTATGGAACAATCTTGCTTAGACGCATTCCTTGTACGCCATAATATAAATTATCACGAGGTTTATTCAAAGCTTCGACAACTCTTCTTAGTGACTCCTCGCATTCCTGGCAGTTTTGTTTTCCACTCAATGCTTGTGGAGAAACAAATTTTCTACGACAAAAGGCGCATGAATAAGCTTTTTGATATCCTTTACTCGGATCGATGATAAATCCGAAGAGAAGGAATGGCGAAAATTCTTTGGATGAACTTGTTGATTCATCTACACCAGCATTGGTTCTAGGGCTCTTTGAACTCTTGGTTTCAGCATCGGGTTCGTCTTTCAGCGCCATCCTCTTTCGCTTCTCCGGATTCTCCATTGTTTGTAAATTGGTAACTGATTCTTCATTCACTTTCTCCTTCCCCTTGTGTGAATCTTGATTAGTGTTGCTCATGGTTGAAGGAGAAAATGAAATGCTGTGTATTTTGGTGAAAATTACTGTGAATTTAAATACATGCATTAAGAGGATTTAGATGGTAGGTAAATAAAATAATATAGAATGAATCTATTGGTCTTATATTTGCATTACTTTTCTATTTATTTTTATAAACATGATTTATTGTAATAAATAAATTTAGATTATGGTAAACAATTTTAATTTTTTTAATAAATAAAATAGTATTATAAGATTCCAGTCAATTACAGAAAATGATAAATAAAAGTACATGTTACAAATAGGTAAGAGATAAATATTAATGGTGGAAAATGAAATTCTAAATTTTGAATTTATTGTAAAATTTATGTATAATCTAATAATTTTAATCTATAGATCGTAAAAAATTTAGATTTAAACCTGAATCTTAAATTGTGTGATCCTTGTATTCAACTGTGCGTGTTTACTCCTATTAGTTTGTATGGATGTTTTTTTTATATAAAAAAATAAGTTTAAATAGTGTTCTAGCTCCTGTCCCCTTATGTTCATTTCTCGTAGGAATTGGTCTATGTGGAACTAGGGACATTTGGCTCACAGCCCTAAAGTCTTTCCACCAAATCACTTGTGTTACTTGATATATAACTGCAATTCATTTGGATATATTACAGGTAATTTTTTTGAAATAGATTTTATTTTGTTTTGAATTTTGGCATTAATTATTGTTTTGTTCTAATAAATAATAATATACAGTAATAAATCATTGCAAATATTTTATTAAATATTTCATATTTATTGTATTAGTAGTAAATTCACTTCTTTATATTAAGTTTTATATTAATGTTAAGTTTTATTTAAAATGTTAAATAATAATAGTAAGTTTTATGATATTTTGTTAAACAATTTTTTTAATAATAATTAAAATATTTTGTGTTGGAAAAAATGTGTGCGCTTTGTTTAAAATATTAATATTTTAAATATTTTTCATTTATTAAATATTTTAACTATTTAATATTTCAACTATTAAACTTTCAAGTATATAGTTTATTAAAAAATTAATGAATAAATTAACGAAAAGTTATAAATATAAGAGACTTTAATGAATTAAATATTTAATAAACTAAATATTTAACAAAATAAATATTTAACAAACTAAATATTTAACAAAATAAATATTTAAAAAATTAAATATTTTTTACTATTTAATCTTTCAATTATTAATATTTAAACTATTAACATTTTTTTAACCAAAACATTAACATTTTAAAACCTATTTTTAAACTATTAACGTTTAAATATTTTTAAACCTACCATTATTATTTAACATTTTAAATAAAACCTAACATTAATATATAAAATATTCATTATATACATTAAAGGGTTAAATATGTATGTGGTCCTTATAAATAACTCAAAATTCAGTTTTAATCCTTATAAAAATTTCTTCAAAGAATGATCCCTCTAAAACTTTTCTATTCTTAATATTTGTCACTGCCGTCTATTTGATTTAACATAAAATGACGTAGCACGCATGGACGGACCTACATTGAGGCTAAGTGTGGCTTTAGCCACACCAAATTTGTTCATTTTTTCTTTTATGTATATACATATATATACACCAATAGTGTAAAGTAGTTTTACACTGTTAGTGAAATCATAACAGTTAATTATTGTAAAAATTTGACTTTTTCTTTAAATCATATATAAAGTATTTCTTTTTAAGGGTTGTGATGCATTGACCGTGTAAAATATTTTTTACACTGACAGTGCATTGACCGTGTAAACTAATCTCCTAATTTTTTTCTTATAGTAGTATTTTAAAAATGAGATCAGTCTTCAAATTAATGAGGGTGAATCATTGGTTTGTTGGTCAAATTACTAGGTCATTGGTCAAACTGTATGACTAACTCATATTAAATTGAATAATTCTGTTGAATAAATTGGATAACTCAATTGAATAAATCGGTCTTCATAACAAAACTATATAGTTATTAAAATAGCAAACCAACTGGCTCAATCTCTAAAAAATCATTACACCTACCAAATTGTAAAATTTCAAAATTTCAAAATTTTGCAAATTTATTCTTTAAATTCAAATTCTAAACATAATCATTACATACAACAAAATAGTATAAAATACAAATCAAAATAAATTTTGAACATAGTCTAATTGTATCATAAACCAAATAACAAAATAATTGTGTGTCTAATAAATTTAATTTCAAAGAGGAATAGTTGTTCCATATTAGTTTTGAAGAAAGTGTACTTATATTTTGATTTTAATTTTTTTATAAAAATTATCAAAATGATATCGTTTTGTCCGAGGAAAAAACATTTAATGTGTTGGTTTTCTAAAATCGTTGGTTTGTCGGTATTTATTAGTTATGTTAGATTATGACCGACTCTCACTAGTTTAATAACTTGTTCAATCCAACAATCAAATCAAATCAGATTGAAAACTCTTCTAATTCTTTTTTTTTGTGTAAGCGAGATATATTGATAAACGGAGAACTAAGGGTTCTCCAACCCAATTACACCAAGAGAACGGGAATAATCCGACAAAAAGAGAATTACAAACCAATTACAACTACGACAAAAAATGCAAAGGATCCTTGCAAAACTCGTAGAGAGAATAATTGTGATGAGTAATTTTCCCGCAAAAAGACCACCTCCAAACCAAATGCTTAATATTCCACACGGTATTATTCACATTCCATTCTTCCTTCCATTCTTCTAATTCTTAGTTCGTCTGACTGGTCTTGTCTTATTTTTAAAACACTATCACCACCTCTCAAATTTATTTCTCACTTTTATATTTGGTAATCCTTCATATTTGATAAACAATTTTCATTATAAATTTATTACTTAATATTATTTTTTATTTTTAATATAATTTAATTCATAATTTCTTTTATCGTTTAGCCACACCAGTATCAAATATCTGAATCCGCCTCTGGTAGCACGCCTTATGCTACGTCACTTAAAGATGACGTGAAAAAATGTGTTAGATTATGGGAGTTACAATCCTCCCTAAATAACTACTAAAAAACAATGAGAAACCAAATCCACAAACTTTATTTCTTCTTTCATATATGGCCTTAATGGTTGAATCATGCCATAACTTCTCAATCAATAGAGTATATTGATAAGCATATTTTATTCACCATTTTTAAGTTCTTGTAACAAATATATCTAATGTCAGCATAAAGCTAAAATAATAGCATTTAAATAATTAAAACTAAATAATGGAGATTATAACCAAAATGTAAAAAACGTGCATTCAATTTGATATAAAACACACAGACTAATTAAAACAGCATCTCGTGCTTCTATCGTACTATTTGTTAATCATCTTCATGACAACAATATAAGCTTTTTCCCCTAGGTTGGTCGCTCCCAAAATTGGGATAAAACATGTGCTTCACATATCAAAAAGAGAGGATAACTTTTTTTTTTTTTTTAGAAAAAGACAATTACTTCATTTCATTCATTTCATTAATAATAAGAGAATGTATACATGTTGGTACATCATTAAAAACGTGAAAATTAGCGAAAGATGTAGCCGCCCGAGCCAAGACATGAGCAACTTCATTTGCTTGTCTCCTAATGAACTTAACATGAGAGTTCCTAAATGACAATACTAGAGACTGTTTACATTCGAGAGTAATAGCACCACAATCCGTATTATTAGGATGAGATCCATTCACATTTTCCACAACACTTTTAGCATCCATCTCAAAATCCACATTATTATAACCAAGTGTTTGAACCCATTTAATAGCTGATAGCAACCCCAGTGCTTCTCCAACCGCAACTTCAGTGACATGAGAGAACCATTCTGTCCTGGCTGCTATAAAAAAGCCTTTATCGTCCTATGCCCACTTTATTATTAGAAAAAGAAGCATCAATGTTGCCTTTGAGACGATCAGCCGACGGTTTACTCCAAGTAAGATCAACGGAAGGGAGAGCCTGGGAATTATAAGAAGATCTGGATTGCTGCGCATTTCTCCAACCGAGTAACAAGTGCATGGCTCGATTACAAATATCATCTTTAATATCTTCTATTTGGTTCCATACCAGATTATTTCTGCATTTCCATAAACTCCACAGGATAGTAGAAAAAGTGGCTTGTTCCTCTTTGTTAGCAACCTGCAAAAAGGAGAATACAATCGAAGCAACAGGTACCTGTGGAATCTGGGAGAGATGTAATTTCGGCCATAAACCCACATTTTCCCAGCATTCAACGCTTTTAGGACAATGGAAGAATAGATGATGGTTAGATTCTTCTTCGATCCCACAGATACCACAAGTAGTCGGACAATCAATACCTTTATCATGAAGACACCCTCTGGTAGGGATAGAGTTTCTGCACAACCGCCATAAAAATTTTTTACTCTTGGCGGAATTTGTAAATTCCAAATCAAATTCCAATTGCGATCAGCTCTGAGATGAGAAGTGTCAATAACATCATTAATACAATATCGGTACGTACTTCTCACAGAGTAATTACCATTACCATCAAACTTCCATATGAGTTTATCCGAATGGACTGCTTCAAAAAGCGGCGTTTTGAGGACTTTATCTGCGGCGTCTCTCCCAACTAAAGGAAGGATCAACTCAGGGAGCCAAGATTTGGAATACGGACTCATTAAGTCCGCCACTTTCAGCCTGGTTATCTCTGGATTATTCGGCCACGGGTTACTTAAGGAGGTGCCATCATGTAACCAATTATGCCCCCAAACGGGAATATTTTCTCCCGTCCCAATACTCCATTTACACCCTCCTCGAACCACAAATTTGGAACTCCATATGCTCCTCCATACATAACTAGGATTATGACCAATACCTGAATCCATAAAATTGCTGTGGGGAAAATAAATTGCTTTGAACAGTCTAGTAACAAGGTTGTCGGGGTTTGACATAAGATTCCAAGCTTGTTTACCTAGCATTGCATAGTTGAAAGCACTGAGATTTTTGAAACCCATACCTCCATCTCTTTTTGTCATCGATAATTTATCCCAATTTAACCAGTTCAAACCTTTACCTCTATTCCAGTTATGACCCCACCAAAAAGAATTCATCATCTTCTCAATCTCGTCATTTAACAATGCCGGTAATAAAAATATGCTTATGATGTACGAAAGGATAGCCTGTAAAACAGATTTGATGAGAGTTTCTCTACCTGCTTGGGAAAGACTTCTACTACTCCAGGTATTGATCTTTTGTCCAACTCTATCTTTTATAAACTTGAAAGTTGCTTTCCTACTTCTTTCGATCATGGATGGAACACCAAGATACTTACCCGTCCCTAGCACTTGTTGAACCCCTAAAGAATCAGCCAGCATGTTTTTGACATCCGTAGGAACGTTTCTGCTACAGAAAAGCTCAGATTTTTGCAAGTTGATAGATTGATCAGAAGCCTCTTCGTAAGTGACTAGGATATTCTTAATCTCGTCCGCTTCTTTCTGGTCAGCTTTGAAGAACAAAAAACAATCATCTGCAAAAAGTAAGTGAGATATAATCGGGGTATTTTTACAAATTTTGGAACCATGAATATCTCCTCTAGATTCTGCCTTCTTAATCAGAGCAGTAAGACCTTCAGAACAAATGATGAAAAGGTATGGGGAAAGGGGTTCTACTTGTCTCAAGCCTCTGCCCGGTATAATTGGACCAACCTTATTGCCATTCAAGTTCACAGAGTAGTCTACTGTTTCCACACATAACATAATCCACTTAACCCATCTTTGGCTGAATCCCATAGTAATGAGAACCTCCCTTAAGTAATTCTAATCGATTCTGTCATAAGCTTTACTGATGTCAAGTTTTAAAGCAATGTCTCCCATTTTACCCTTCGTTTTTGCCTTCATGTGATGCACCACTTCAATTGCCGCCATAGAATTATCTAAGATGGATCTCCCAGGAACAAAAGCTGACTGGTTTTCAGAGATGCATTTATGTAAAACTCTTTTCAGCCGGTTGGCGAGGACTTTTGCAATAATTTTGTACACCACATTGCAAAGCGCTATCGGTCTCCAATCTTTAAGCGAGGTTTGCACATCCCCTTTAGGAATAAGAGTAACATTTGTCATATTGAGGCTTTTAGGGAAGGCACCAATATCTAACCACGACACACTTGCAGTAAGGATTTCGGTCCCACAAATATCCCAAAAGTGTTGGTAGAATCCAGGGTTATAACCATCGGGTCCGGGACTTTTATCGGCTTGCATAGAAAAGATGGCCTCTTTGAATTCCTCTATAATAAATGGGGCTGTCAGCATACCATTGTCATTTTCTGTTATGGTAGAACTAAGAACTTGAAGCACTTTGTCGCGAGAACTTGGCCTCACCTGAAAGAGATCGGAGAAATAATCGTGAGCTATAGAGCACAAGTCTTCTATCGCAGATTTTGTTTCCCCGCTACTGTTCGTGAGGGATTTGATAATATTAATCTTCTTCCGAGAAGTAGCGGCAATGTGGAAAAACCGAGTGTTAAGATTGTCGTCCTTATACCAATGTGCTTTAGCTCTCTGTTTCCAATAGGTATCTTCTTTAGCTAAGAGCGAGTTCATACGCCTTTTCAACGCTGTGAAATAATTAATATTATTCTACCCGACATTTTTTCGAATGTGTTCAATCTTCCTGTGAATAGATTCAATTTCCTTTCTGACCTTGTAATAAATAGAAATACTCCACTGCTTCAGCATATTGCCATTCTTCTCCAATTTGTCTAAAATAGACATACTGTCCAGACTGTTCCATTGGTTTCGTACAAGATCATCAAAGCCAGGTTCAAGCAACCAAGCATTTTCGAAACGGAATCCCTGGTGAGGTCGACTTGGCTTCACCAGCTTATCACACCGGAGAAGAATCGAATAATGGTCCGACGAAGGCACTGAGAGACACTGTGCATTAGCTTGCTGGAACAAGGACATCCAAGCTCCATTTGCCATGATTCTATCATGTTTCTCTTCTACGGCTCTGTCTGAACCGAGACTCTTAAACCAAGTGAAAGCATGTCCTTCCATGTGGATATCTATCAAACCGACATCTTAGATAGCTTGTCTGAAACCGCTAATTAACTAATTGTGTCTCTCCACTCTACCTTTCTTTTCATTTGCTGAGAGAATGTCGTTGAAGTCTCCTAAAATACACCATGGTAAATTTGAGCATTGCGAGAGATTCCGAATTAGATTCCACGATAATTTCCTGTTCGAGTTTTCCGGGTGTCCATAAAAACCTGTCTGTCTCCAATTTCCTCTACTACTGTCATGAATAACAATATCAATATGGTTGCTTGAGTAATTCTGAATTTCACACTTATTTGAGTTTTGCCATAAAAACCGCCATCCCGCCTCCCCGACCTACTCTATCAACCGTAAAACAACAATCAAAGTGCAAAAGATACCGTAACTCCTCAATTTTATTAGAATTGCTTATTGTCTCATACAGAAAAATAACATCCGGTTTATATCTTTGGATGAGGTATTTTAAATTTGGAACTGCACTCGGATTACCTAAGCCCCGACAGTTCTAACTTAAAACATTCATGGCTCCTGGAAGGCCTGACACACAGAGCCCGCCAATACATAAATGACATTAGAACTTGAGATATGTTGCATGGTTATGTCATTTCCAGTAACATCTACATTGTTCCTTGAGGCACAAACAGTCTCAGTCTCGTTCTTCACATGTTTATCCATCTCCACTTTCAGCTCTTTTTGTTCGATATCTTCCGTACGAGACCTCTTCTTTATGACTTTCTCATTGGTGTTATCTTCAGCATTGAACTTATTTCCTTACTCCTGCAGAATGTTTTTTAACAGATTCTTACATCGAGCTTGATTCTTCATGGAGGTTTTGATGATAGGGATTTTGTTAGGATTATTCCCTGCAGCAATAGCTTTGACAGATGTAGAGTCAGTCGGGGAACCGGTCTTCAATTTGGTACTTCTCATTTTTATGGTTGTAGTTTCGACTTCCTGGCTTTTAAGAGTCTCAACGTTTCGGTCTACAGACTGAAATACGGTAGGGGAAGTCTCCCGTATAGCTCCTTTAACTTCAGCTTACTTTGAGATAAATTTCGGGTTGCCCTGACTATCAAACACAGAATTGTTTGGCAGGAGTTTGAATTCGACACTGTTGGCCTTAATCTGTTGGCTAGCAGTGTGTAATCCCGCCTTATAAGGCTTCATCAATTCATAATTGCCCACTGGGCCATCTTTCATCGTTAGCTGAGGAAAGAGGGGAGAATTTGCAGTGATTTCAGTGGGTTTCGAGCTTTCGGTCATAGCCTGCACAGAGACAGAATCCATGATGGAATTAGGCAAGCTTGTATCCTTGGTTTTGGGCCGCTGTAACATCAGAGAGTTGAGAGGAAAATTTCCATTGATGTCTTGCACCTGAGTGATCCTCAAACTCACAGCTGCTTTCGCCTTTAGTAATTCAGCCAGTTCCGTCTCGACTCGCAGAAGAACCTCCGAAGTGACAATAGATGATCCATTACTTTGAGCAGCCGTGTTGAGAGGCATGATAATACTTTCAGCCGGATTAAATACCGACCAGTTCTGAGAGCCTCCATCATGATTCACCGTACCAACATTGTGTTTAAAAAAATGGAGTTGTTTGGATATTGGATCTCTGTCGATCAAGACTCTTCCGTGCTTGGAGTGGGCAGCTTCGTTTTCTCCCAACACTTGAGTGTCCTTTGCATTTACTCCAAAATCTCCTTCTTCCCTGCTGTGAGGAACTGTACCGCCTTTGCCACAACCGCCGTTTCTCAACCAACAGTTCACGTTGCCGTTACTACCAAAAGTGTCTAATTTGGCACGGAGAGAATTTCCCCATCCTCTTTCAGTAACACTGCTGCTAGAATTAAACTTCTTGTGACAGAAATTTTTTGTATGGCCAAGGATACCACACAAAAAACAGAACATGCCCAGCTTCTCGTATTTGAAACCAATCTGGATAGCCTCTCCGTCGAGTCTCTCAAAAGCCCAGCCTTTCTTCAAAGGATCTTGAACATTGATCGCAACCCGAATTCTCATATATCTTCTCCGCGCCCTGGTACTATTTTGAGCATCGTAGGCGATAAACTTGCCAATGTGTTCCCCTATGAGAACACCGATATTTTCATTCATGAATCAAAAAGGAAGTTGATGAATTTGGACCCATAATTCGACTTCGTTCAACGGCAGAGCAAGGGGCTCCTCCCCGAACTTAATTTTCCGCAGAACAAGCATGAAGTTATCAAATAGCCAAGGCCCTCCTTGAAGAATTCTCTCCAAATCCCAAGCATGGTAGAATTGGAACAAAAATTTGTTTTCTGCCATTTTGGAACTCTCCACACCTTGCCCTGGTTGCCATAACTCAGACAGTCTATCTCTGAAACGTTAAATCGGACAGGTTTGCTTGTTAGTAAGGAACCAACCAAACAAAGATCGAGCAATTCTTCCGGCGCTAAGGTGGTCTCGGCGTTGAAAGCACTGTTTCCACTATTGGCATCTCCTTCGGTGAACTCCATGAGACAAAAGATCACAATGAAATATATACTGAATAAAATTAATTTTTTACTATTGATACTCATAAGTTGATGATAAGAGCTGTGAGAATTTCTTCTATTTATATTAACCAAATTGAGACAGTATCTCCAATAATCTTCCCCAATATTAAGTTGTCCGATTGTGTTTCTGCCAGTCATCCTGATGTATCTGATCTTGAAGGGAGTTAAACTTGATTGTATAATCCTACAATAATGCAATTGACCAGAAATACGATATCCTGTCCGTTCTTCCTTAGTGTCATTGCCAGAGAATTGATAACCAATTAACACATTATCTCTTCTTTTAGGATTCAGTGTTTTACTCCTGATTTGAAAATCAGCAAACCAAGACCGAAAGAGGTAATAACCGATTGCCCTATTCAGCATGACCAAATCAATATGACAGAAAAAAGAGATCACAAGCCCCTTTTTTAGGCGATAGCAAATCGTGGTGAATTGATATCTTCCTCTGATTAAGCATATCAGATCTGTGCTATTGATCTGCATAACAACTATTATCAGAAACAATAAATTCTTGAGGATTCTCCTCATCGCGAAAAACCGTTCAGATTGAATAGCAGGGATTCGAGATCGAACTAACATCACAACTTTATAAATTAATAATTTTCCTCTGGATAAAATAGTTCTCATGAATAACTTTTGGATATATATGACATTTTTGGCCTGATTGAGTGCTAGCAGTCACAATATTTTTTGGACTACAAAGAAGAAAACATGGCCAGCGGATAACTCAGACATTCCGATGTGGTAGCTGCATCAACTCAACCTCTCTGTCAAAGATAATATCATCATCTCTAGAATACAAAATTCAAACCATTCATACTCAACATTCTTGATGTCCAACATTGCTTTTGTTGGAGCAATCATGGCAATAACACGCTATTATGGTGTCCCGAGAAACTTCATTCCTTTGAGGCATTTCGTCAAACAATTCATGTTATATAAACCAAGACAATCAAATAGAGAAATTGATGGTGAGAACACAAAAAGAGAAACATGTGTGTGAAGAAGTTAGGCCACAAATCCAAGGCCAGCTTATAGCTTACTAGGAAAGCACACTCTACGATGCGCGAGCCCTTGAAATAAATTTAACCTTTCTCTTTCAAAAATTTTCTTTTCACAAACAACCCTTCAATAGATGGTTTTTCACGATCTAAATTTGTCTTCTTAGATTTAGGGTTTCTGATATAATCATTGTATCGATAGATTTGATAGAGTTTTGTTATGTTTTTTTAACAGGGAAAAAAATTGTTTCTATAGAAATTGTTTTTTCCATGTTTATGGAATTGATAAATTCCACTATGAGATTGGAGCACAGTTCCTTGACCAATGAGAGTGAAGTAGTGAATAGGGATAACAAACCTGTTGTTGAGGATACGGATACTTAAGGCAAGAAGTGTATCGTTTTCCAGGACAAGGTTTTGATGAATGAGAATAACAATTTACAATATTTGATTAATTTAGGGAAGTTTAAAACCCCCGCAATCTAATGCTATTTTGTGTAATTGTTGACTTTAAGTGATGTGGCGTGTCACGTCAGCTTCCGTTAGTTCAAATAGACAGCAAGGAGTAAAATTGGGGATGAAAAACTTTAAGAGGACAATTCTTTGAAGAAAAATTTTATAAGAATTAAAACTGAATATTGAATTATTTATAGAGACGGAAAACATATTTAACCCTACATTAAATATGCCAACCAATTTGCTACTAATACCTTAAATATGCTGAAAATATTCATTATAAATGTGCTTTGCAAATAATAACCAAAAATCATGAGGAGCCTGGTGGAGAGGTATGTATCCAGCCAGTAAGATGGAGAGGAGGGTTTGAATCTTCATAAGATTAGTTTTAAAGTTTGCCTAACATATAGGGACCTGTAGCAAAAAAAATGTTTTTGGGACCAAATTCAAAAACTCTTATAGTATACCTTTTTAAATTATTTTGTAGAAAATAAAATATATTTTACTGAGTAAGTATTTTAAAGCATAGTTTCACTTCTGTTGATATTAATTTAATAGTTAATCTATACGAGCATATTTAATTTCAAATTAAAATTATAATCATAATTTAATTTAGTGTGGAAGCTAATAAACAAATTTACGTGCATAAAATAGTCTTAGGTGAGTGCGGGTCCAAACCGAACCAACACATAAATTATTTAAACCGGCTAATTTATAAGTATACCCAATTCAACCTGCAATAATCTATATAATTTTCGTTCGGATATCGAATTTGAATTTTTCAATCCGCATGCAAATTCATTGACCCAACCTTTTAATGTGACATTAATAATTTTTTATTTATTATTATTATTTTATATGAAAATATAAAATTAATTTTTACTGTAAATCATAGATTTTTCAAAGAAAAAATAAAAATTATTCAATACCAATACTACTATTATATCATTGAGATTACGTAATTCTAAGATTAAGTATTGTTTTTATTTTCTTTTGTATTATTTTTAACTAAAGTATTTTATGGTAATAAATGGGTTTTGTGAAATTTTTTACTATTATCAAGTGTTATGTCGTGGAGGTGAATTTTATTAAACATTATATGATATATTTCATCCAATTTGATTCTTAAAAATGAATGTAATTGTATTAAATTATGTTATAATTTTTTTTATAACTTGGAAAAAATTATCAAAAAAATATTTTTTATTTGAAACACAACCCCTGATTCCAACCCATAAATGAACGGGTCGATTTTGACTGTGATATTGCGGGTTGAACAATGAACCCAATCCATTAAAGTTTGAACGGATTGGGTAACAGATTAGACCAAACTTTATCCAACCCATAAATGAACTAGTAAATTTTTACCATGAAATTACGCATTGGACGATGAACCCAACACATTAAAGTTTAGGTAACAGGTTAGACCAAACTCTATCCAACCCAACCCGCGTACACCTCTAGTCTTAGGATCTACAACATTTTGATCTATCATAGATTAAAAGAATGTGTGGACGGATCCAAATCAAAACGTTTCTAAGCAGCCACTACTAGAAAATTGAGTTTTAGTTTACAAGAATTAGCATCGGCCTCCGACAACGACGTTAATGGGCTAACAAGCCATCCTATTATTTTCTTTTTAACATTATTTTTATTGATTATTTAGCCACGGCAAAGCCGGCGCTAACTACTTATTGGCCTAATTTTTAATTTATTTTTTCCTTTTTCCCTCTTATATTACGTTTGGTGTTTAACTCATTTTTTTATTTCAGTTTTAGTGTCGGATAGACCCACACTCTGTATTATTAATTAATGATTAAATTAGTTATTTATTTAGTTTTCCTCTTCTTTTTTTCATTTGGCGCTAGATTTATTTTATTTTTTTAGTTAGCATTTTGTGGCGGCCTAATCGACGCTACTATTTAATTAATTAATTAAATAATTAAGTAATTAATTGGTTTTTTCCTCTTCTTTTTCAGTTTGGCGCTAGAGTAATTTTTTTAGTAATGGCGGCCTGACCGACGGTAATAATTAATTAATTAATTAAAAAAATTTACTATTCTTTTTCACAAGGTCCATGAACCCCCTATTTTTTTATTATCATTTTTTGTTTACTTTTAATTGATTAGTTAAATATTATTTTAATTAGTTGGTTATGTTAACTAAAATTGATTGGGTTTAATGGATATGCACTGACAGTGTAAAATAGTTTTACACCGTCATCCAATAGAAAAACACAAATTTGCCATGTCATTAAAAGTTTTTTAAAATAAAAAAGGGTTTTAATTGGATACATAGTTGTGATTGGTTGACAGTGTAAAACTATTTTACACTGTCAGTGCATCACCTATTTTCTCAAATTGATTAGTTTTGCTAATTAATTTTATTAGCTTAATTAATAGATTTAATCAATTTATAATTAATTGATTAATTCACTTGTCTATTTGTTTAATAGACTTGTATTTTAATTGTTTTATTATATCTATATTCAACAAAATGTATCCCTCTTCCATGATGTGTAATAATTTTACCGCTTTTCTTTATGCTTTCATGTTACCTTAGCTAATTGTTATTTCAAGATTCACGTAAAATCAACCATTTTCATAAAAGAACAAAAACAAGTTGAAGGATAGAAAAACACTTAGAAAGGGGGGGTTTGAATAAGTGTAGTCAAAAAAAACTTGAACGATAAAAACAATTTGCACAGTTATTTTTATCCTGGTTCGTTGTTTACTAAACTACTCCAGTCCACCCCCACAGAGTGATTTACCTCACCTGAGGATTTAATCCACTAATCGCAATAGATTACAATGGTTTTCCACTTAGCCCACGACTAAGTCTTCTAGAGTATCCTGATCACAACCTGATCACTCTAGGAACAAATGCTTAGACACAAGCTAAGACTTTCTTAGAGTATCCTGACCACCACGTGATCACTCTAATTACAACTGCTTAGACACAAGCTAAGACTTCCTAGAGTATCCTGATCAACACTTGATCACTCTAGTTACTTACAAATTAATGTAATCAATTCTAAGAGTATTACAAATGCTTCTGAAAAGCTATAATCACAACAGTGATATTTCTCTTAACGTTTAAGCTTAATCTCACTAATATATTACGACAGCAATGTAGTGAGCTTTGATGAAGATGAAGTTTCTGAGCTTTGAGTTGAACAGTGTTTCAGCAAGTTTTTCAGAGTAAGTTCTTTCAAAATCGTTAACCTTGCTTCTCATCAGAACTTCATATTTATAGGCACTTGAGAAGATGACCGTTGGGAGCATTTAATGCTTTGCGTATTCCGTACAGCATTGCATTTAATGTTTCACGCTTTTGTCAACTACCTCGAGCCTTGTTCACGCTGTGTCTACTGACGTTGCCTTTAATAGCTTCCAACGTTCCTTTTGTCAGTCAGCGTAGCCTGCCACCTGTACTTTCTTCTGATCTGATGTTTGTGTATACAGCATTTGAATATCATCAGAGTCAAACAGCTTGGTGCATAGCATCTTCTTGTCTTCTGACCTTGAAGTGCTTCTGAGCGTGATACCATGAGAACTTCAGTGCTTCTGCTTCTGATCTCAAGTTCTTCTGATGCTTCCATAGACCCATGTTCTGATTCTGCCTTGACCATCTTCTGATGTCTTGCCAGACCATGTTCTGATGTTGCATGCTGAACCTTCTGAGACAAAGCTTCTGAGCGCTGATTTGTGCATACTCTTTATATATTTCCTGAAAGGGAATTTGCAATGTATTAGAGTACCACATTATCTCACACAAAATTCATATCCTTGTTATCATCAAAACTAAGAATATTGATCAGAACAAATCTTGTTCTAACACAAGTTTGATCCAACATCGAGCCCTTTTATCAAAATTAAACTTAAATTGAATGCAACGCGAGTGCTCGATCCAATATTGGCTATCTCTTCCGATTAGCTCAAACTCTTCCCATAATCAACTTCAAACGCTTGATCCAACGTCTAGTCGTTTTTATGCGCGAAAATATTTTTCTTAAATAAACGGATTGAATGGATGAGCTGGAAGAATTTCCAACCTTATTTTCTAAATTAATCGGATACGATCAAAACACTTTTAATTAAGTGATTTTAGTTTAACTCAACAGACAGTAAACGAGCGAGCGGGAAGCATTTCCTACCTTTCTCACGAGTATCTGAATACAAGTCGCGTAGCTTGGACATTTGATTCTCACCCACTGTTAAAGAGTTAAAGACTAAACTTGTCTCACTCTTTTCAATAAAAGGATTAAACAGGCGCGCTGGAAGAATTTCCAACCTTTCCCTAAGTGTTTGAATACAAGCTGTATAGCTTGGACATTTGGCACTCATATCTTATAAAAGCAAATCAACCAATAAACTTCGAAATTCTTTTAAGAAGCGAGTATGCTTTATCCATATTAAAGTGGAACAATCAAAGGCTTCAGCCTCCAATAGCGAGCAACAAGCAAAGGTTTAATCACTCCATATGTATAAAGTGTCACTCTTTAAAAACAACCAACAAATATGTGGTTTTCTACCATGAACTATGAAGCTCTGATTTTTTCATTGCACTTGAGGATATGTAGGCACAAGATTTTGAAATCTTGGCGGGCACAATAATGAAAAACCAAAAAAAACCCTTTCTCGCTTAATAAGTAGAAGACCGCAAATGATTCACGCTAACACTCATTCGCGAAACTAACTAAATGGGTCCTATTGAGTACAACAGATATGAGGGGTGCTAATAGCTTTCCCTTGCATAACTGACTCTCGAACCCCCTCTTAGTTGCGACGACCATGTTTTATTTTCTTTCATGGGTTTTATCAATGTTTTCCCTTTCCTTTGGATTAATAAAGTTCAATGGCAACTCTGTTGTATTTCGAGCGTTCCTTACGCTCGGGTATTTTTTGCACCGCGACACCTACTCACCAAGTAAATGGAAAAGTATAAGCTAAACCCAATTTCCTTTGGACCATAGAGAAAAGAGAAAAATTGAAATAGATTTCAAAACAAAAAACTTCATAATAATATCTCTAGATGTTAGTAAACTTTTATATGATCATCATTGCAAAACTTCCAAGGAAATATGGGATTCTGTTGAAATGATCTACGGAGTTTCTTCAAGTATCAAACAAGAGGAAATTAACACATGCGAAGAAGATGTTACTTTTAATTGTCTTTCAAAATTTAGAAACATTGGTAATTATGTTGGAAACTGTATGACTAATAAATATCTAAGAGCTAAGAATTGGAAGTTTATCCAATCCTTAAATCAAATTATATGAGCCTTTATGAATTTCAGGAGAAATCAAGAAAGAATGAAATCATAAAGAAATTGAACAAGTTAGTTCAATTTCTTAAATATGAAGAAACAACATTGAAGAATCATCAATTGCGTCATACTCTTAACGACCAACTCCAGTAGAGTCCTTCAAAAGAACTTATTCAAGATTTTAATGATCTTCGGAAGATTCAACATCAATTGAAGGAACCTCGTGTTTGAGAAAATGTTGTGAAGAAGAATTATCTTCAAATGAAATCCTCGAAAGAAAGAAAGGAGGAGAAACATAAACCTCAGGGAGAAACATGAAAGAATGTTTTTCCAACGAAGACGATGAAGTTTTCATAAAAGAAACTTACGAGGTAGATATTGTTCAGGTACCTAAACCATCTTATGAACAACTATTTCAAATGAGTGGTCAGTTAGTTGAAGAAATGAGATACTAAAATAACGTTGCATAGGTCTTAGAGAATCATTAAGTTATCTTAAAGAAATCAATTAATCATTCAAGATAGAGATAACTAAGATAAAAAAAACTCAAAAGAAGAATGTAATCGTTATGTCTCTATGAAAAACTGAGTAATTGCTTTACGTAAAACCCTGGGTAAGTTTACCCAAGGAAAAGAAAAACTTGACTTAATCTTATCAAGTCAAAGATATTCCTTAAATAAAAATAGACTAGGATTTAAAAGGGATAAGAAACCTAGTAATGGTGTAGATCACAAGGAAAGGAAGCATCTAGTTTATAAATGCACACACTATAAAAGAGTAGGTCACTTAGAACCCTTTTGTTTCGATAAATTGAAAAGGTAAAAAGGTAACAACCTTAAATCTTATGGAACTAATGCCCCAAGGCCAAGAAGATATGGGCACCTAAGGTGAAACCTTAGTGTTTTACAAGTATGCTTTGTATCTCAAAGCTTTAAGATAAATATTAATGAAGTTGTGCAGAGATAGAGTATACTTTAAAGTATACAACTTTAATTAATCCTTTTGATCCGAAATCATGTGATGATTAAAGTAGATAATACTGAGGGTGTCTCAACATTTATGATTCTTAGTGATCAATTAACCTCTTATTAGTTTGAATGGATCTGTCTGTAATGGACTTATTCATTTTGTTGTTAATAACAACTCTCGCATCCAATGATACATAGAGGAGGACACGCCATAATATGACCGGTGTTTCCCTATAAAGGAAGAACTTATCAAGATATCTTGATAGAATAGGTATACACTATTTTAAGTTTAATTGGATAACTTTGATTAAATCCTTAAAATAGTGAATTTAATATTTTACTCTTCTCAGTAAATTATTTCACTAACCATAAAAATGAGTATTTAATTGTTTTATAGTAAAGGGGTGCAAATAATGTTGAATGGGAGTATAAAAAAGTAGGCTAAATACCTTTTTTAGTCCATTAAGTGTACCTCGGGGTCCATTTTGATCCCTCATCTTTAAAAAGTTCCAAATTGATCCTTTAATTATTCAAAAAGGTCCATGTTTATCCTTCCGTTTGGTTCTGTTAGTCAAAGTCAGAAAAAAATCTAGGTGGCATTATTTTATGCTGATGTAGATATAACATGAATAAAGGACCATGCATTTATTCCATTTATGATCTTGGATGCAAGACACTTGGCAACTAAACATCCAATGGCTCTATTTTAATGTTAATAAAATAATTAAGTTTTTTTTTTATTTTGGAGATTTCAATTTAACGTTAATTTTTATTCCTAATAATAACATACATTTTAATGTCACATTAATAAAAATATATTTTGTTTTGTTAAAGACCACATAACTTTTGTACCAAAAAAAAATCACACGTCTTTATCATTATCTTCTTCATCTTCCTACAGATTGACAATTTGTCTCTTCAACCTCGAGAATTCACAAGTGACCTTAAATCTCTAGAAATTTTCAATAAAGCATCAGTGGGAGAAGATATTCCTTAGAAAACTAAAAACCCATAATTTCTAAAACTCGGAAATTCTTCTTTTGTGTACAAATATGAACAACATCAATGGTGATGAAGGTTGTTGGTCCGGTGGTGGGAGAATGCGATGGGTATGGTGGTGGTCGGAAATGAGATGGGTATGGTGGTGGTCCAGTGATGAAGGTTAGTGGTGATGGACTGTTTGGATTTGAAATTGAATTTGGGGCTTTAGGGTTCATAATGTTGAAACTGCATTTGGGGTTTTATTGAGATGAAGATGAACACACGTACGAATTAATTCATTTGATTTTCCGCAAATCTTCCGCTTGGTTGTATAAACCCAGATTTACCAAAACTGATTTGGGGCTAAGGGTTTGATTTGCGTTTAATAAAAAATACTAAATTTCTAGATTTTTCAAATGGATTGTTGTTTTATCTTCATCAAAATTTCCAGTTTTTTTACCAAATTTTAGGAAAATTGACATAGAGGATAAATATGAGAAAAGAATAGACAAAGAAATGGCGACGATGATGACGAAGAGGCTGTTTTCATTCTTTGTTGCTGGGTCACTATTGAAGTCTTGTGGTTGAAGAGGCTGTCTTCATTCTTGAAGAAGAAGACGGGGATGACATAGATTTGTTATCTTCAGCAAAATATAAGTATTAATTAGACATTAAAATATTTTTTATTAGAAATAACAATAACAAAATATAATATAATATGTTTTAATGTGATATTAAGAAAATATAATATGCTTTAATGTGATATTAAGAAAATATAATATGCTTTAATATGATATTAAGATAGAATGATAGTCGGGAGAAATTGCAATTATTAGTGATAATGATCAAGATATTGTTTAGCATAAATATAAATTAAAACAAATTAAGTAATACGTGGAATTTAGTAATAGACATGTAGGATGCCACATAAGCAAAAGTTGACGCCGTTTGGAAAAAATGGACGGAAAGGACTATCGTGGACCTTTTTGAATAATTAAATGACCACTTTGGAACTTTTTAAAGATAAGGGATCAAAATGTACCCCGAGGTATACTTAAGGGACCAAAAATGGTATTTAGCCAAAAAAGTAACAAGTGAAGCACACTAAGACTAAAACAAAATATGCTAAAAATGGGCCAGCCAATCAATTGACACTATGGTCCAATCGATTGGAGCATCGGAAAAATAAAAAAAATGAACTTTGGAGCCATCCATAACAAATAGTTGGATGAGCATTAATTAAAGCGGTCATGTGCAATAGATAAATCACTAAAATTGAAGGAACTAAATTGATTAGCACAATCGATTAGATAAAGTCTATAAATAGAGGTGTTTTTATCAGAGTAGGGATCCAATCCATTTCCTAAACAGAAATGGAGGGTTCATTATTATAGTTTTATGTGTATAAAGTTAAATAAATATTAAATATGTGTCACATGTTTTTGAAATATGTGCAATTTACACATAAAACTATAGTAATTGACCCTCCACTTCTTTTTAGGAAATGGAGTGGATCCTTACTCTTTTTATCATTATTCTCATCTCATCATATCCTAACTTATGCATTAAATTAGAAATACCTTAGTTCTCTAAGTCATCAATCATCATCTCAAATGGCCTAAAAAAGAACCTGTTCTTCCCAACCATCATCATCGTACTTTTCCAAAGATTTTTCCAATAAAGCTTAAGAAATCAACTTCAATGGATATTATGGACTGCTCTTTCATGGACGCTTTCAACTTCGCCGACTTGAAGAATTTTGTGTTTGATAAACCTCAAGATAGGTACCTAGAATTAGTAAGAATTTTCTATGTTAAACTCACCTAAAATGATGGTATCATCAACTCCGAAGTCAAGAAATATCCTATCACTATGTCTCTTGAAGATTTTGCTCAAATATGCAACATACCCTTCATAAAGCAAAATTATGATCAAACTGATTCTCAAGGTAATGAATTTAAATTTTATATTAATGCTCATACCTTTCTCGTTAATCCTTCTTCTAAAATACCATCTCCCTTCAATGTCGGTCTCATACGCTATGATTGTAGACTAACTCATTACACAATGAATAATGTCATTTTCCCAATGAAAAGTAACTTTAGCACTCTCAATAAGTTAGACATCCCTTTAATTTGATTCTTGGACAACCAAGTTGAAAAAAATTAGGAGGATGTTATACTTCACCAGTAAAAGGAAAACATCACTCTTCAATATGCTGAACTTGTAACAAATTTTTTTAGCTACATCAATTATGATTTTAGTGAAAAAGCACCAAAATTCATGCACACAAAGATAGGGTAAGCAACAATAAGTAAAATGGGATATGTTATTCAAGGAAGAGAACATGTTCCAATGCCACCAAGAAGAGGAATACATCAAAGAAATAACGACTTTCCTTCATCATCCTCAAACACTCTCAATGACATCTGTAATGAGCAAAGGAAAATGAATGCAAAGATCGACAAGCTCATCAAAAGAATGGATAAAAGAAACCAAATCTCCCCAATGGATTCAAGTGAGGATAATGATGATGATGATATGAACTAAGTGTTTCTTAGCTGCTTAGTTTTCCTTGTTTTAAAAGCTTATTTTCTTTTTATTATTCTTTTTGTAATCTCCCTTCTTGTATTTTAAATTCCCCAATTTTAATGAATAAAAAGTAATGTTTTCTCATTCCTAAGTGTTTTATTTTCCTATGTTTGCATATTTAAATTTCTGCAATGCATGTTTATCCACCTTTTGATTTTGACAAATGGGGAGAAGTATACTCTCAGGGAGAGTAGAGTATACTCACTATTTAACTAAGGGGGGTTTAATTACTTCAAATACATATGTGTTATTTCTTTTACCACCTCCATTGAGAGATGTGTTATCATCATCAAAAAAGGGGAAATATAAAACCTTGTTTTGCAGGTTACTTTTAGGTGACATGCCTTTAAAAAGACGAAAACTTTTAATGATGACACCTAATGGTTAATAATGAAAACGAAGCAGTTAAATAGGTTAAAGATGCAAACCAAACTATTAGGGTTTAATAAAGAACTTGACTATATGATGACTAAAGATGCAAGTGCTTATAAGAATGAAGCAATTGAAAAATACTTAAAGATTATGGAAGCCATGCCTTGACGCGTCTGAGTGAACATACTTTAAAGCATAAGGGCATTATCATAAAAGTACATGGCTAAAGCGCACACTCACATAAACTTGCTTTCAAACTTATTTTTCTTAAGAAAATATTTTGAAAACATCTTGAAGTCGTGCCAAATGAGTTAGGAGATGTCAAAATAGATTTGGGAAAAGTTTTGCTTTTGGCAATTGATTGGCACATTAACCTAATTGATGGTTCAGTTCAGAGAATTGGTTCTATTGGACATCTTGCACCAGTGAAGGTTTCAGTTTGAAATTGTTTGCCTCAATCGCAGGTGGTGTGATACTTGAGTGTGGTTCAGCTCGTGAAGGAGCGGCATAGTGTCTAAGAGGACGAAGAGCAGCCATCCCTAACTTTGGGGTTAGTTGATCAGCAAAGATCAATTCCTGAGAAATTGGAATTGGTTCTACTTCGGGAAGATGATGAATTCGACGTCTTATGTTAATAAAACGTTCGATTTCGTTAGTTCGTTGTATTAATTCCCCTCCTTGTGAACGAGTATTTGGCATACAATCGTTCAAAGAAAAGGAACAAAATTGTCCTAGTCTCTACCGTGTAACAGTGAGTTACGATATCGACTTAAATAGTCCCCGACAACGGCGCCAAAAACTTGATCGCGACTTTACGTGTCTATAAATCTGATAACTGCAAGTGCACAGTCGTGTCGTGTAGTTTTAAAAGATATCAAATCCACATGGACTATGAATCGATCTACCGTTATCTAAGGTAACTATGTAAAGGTAAGGCTACTAATATTTTGGTTGTTTCTAACGGGAAAATTAAATTATGAATTCTAAGAAATATAATAATAAATGGATATCAGTATGTATTTCGTATAACTTAGGTGATCCGAAGGTCCATTGGCTATGGTTCACATTTAATTAAAAATCTTTATTAATTATGTCGTTTAAAAGTCCTCCTCTCAAACTCTCGCTCTGTTGATTTAGACTACTATCCTAACTCGTAATGTACGCTCTCGCCATCCCATTAGATTTAGAAAAGCTTTTTGAAAATAACATATTTAATAAAATGCTCGCTTTATGAAGACGTTATCTACTTAAATCTCCTAGTCTCAAACTCTCGCTCTGTTGACTCGGATCATGCCAGTATTCCCTAACGTACGCTCTCGCTGTCCCGCGTCGGGTTTAAAAACACTTTTTGAAAGTAAATAAATTCTAATTAGTTTTAATACACTTTCGCCATCCTTAAAACTAATGTTCTATGTCTACTATCCAGTTAAATATCTCAAACTCTCGCTCTATTGATTTTAACCTTTATCAGTCCTAAAGTCTCAAACTTTCGCTCTATTGATTTTAGAACTTTAGCAAATTAGATTAGACATAAAACCAAAAACAAGTGATATTTAATAAAACATATTTAAGCCAACTTATTTCGGATCCCACGGTTAACTTACTCTACATACCGATATCTAAATAAATTAGCCAGACATATTGATACGGTTAAACATGCATAAATCGGTTCGGTTTACAATAATAGGTATATCAATTGACATACAATATATCATGCAAAAGAATATAATTAAAGCAATAAATAAAAACTTGAATAATATAAATCTGAAATAAAACTTGAATCTTCGAGTACTTGAACTTCCACCACAGGTCGGTTGGATCGTTCTTCAGAAAATTATTCGGCGTAAATTAAACAAGGAATAAAAAAAACTAAATCCAACGTAAGGTTAGATTTATTGAAAGTTCACAACAATTTCCGGTGTAGAAATTGCTGTGAGAAAAGAATACTAAGAATTAAAATGCGAAGGAAAATAATGCGTTCGGAAATAAATTCGGCAGAACTTCGTTGCAGAAAATTTGGACCCTTGATAATGAACTATCGGTCTCCTTTTATAGTTGAGTAGTAGTAGCTTTCTCTCCCTCACGAAGCACTTTTTCTTCCGTAAAAATAGTAACTGCTTGACTCTTCCCAGAGACGTGCGTCTCCACTTCGTAGTTTGACTTGGTGAATGAACTTGAGACGTGCGTCTCAAGTGGAGATCTTTAAGGGAGGTTGGAAACGGGCGTCTCCACCTTGTGACGTGGCTAGGGCGTTTGGAGACGGGCGTCTCCACGTGCTGAGGTGGTTGCTTTCAGCTCCTTCGTGGGCTGGGCTTCTACCATTATGCTTTTAGGCCTTCTTTGCACCCCCTATTCACTTCAGCACCTCTCCTTTTATCTTCTTGGAATAAATATGAATGATTTTGCTCCATTTCTTCTTCTTTTCAC
Source organism: Vicia villosa (assembly GCF_029867415.1). NCBI lineage: Eukaryota > Viridiplantae > Streptophyta > Magnoliopsida > Fabales > Fabaceae > Vicia > Vicia villosa. Next base: position 1,716,789 of record NW_026704957.1, on the reverse strand, counting down.
GAATAGCCTTTAACATGGACATAATACCTGAAACATCGCAAATACCCGCATAATACCATAATAAAACAATATAATTAAATAAAAATGCTAATAATATTTGTGGAATTCAAGCTAAATATATGGTATAAATTCGTGTTATCAATAATCAGTGGTCTCAAAACAAACCTAATCACTTTCTCCATATCGTATTTTCCATCAAACTTATTCGTGCAATTTACTTTGCAAGCTAAACTTGAAACCCCTGAATATTTACTTTTAAAACCACACTAATAACCTTGTTAAAATAACACAATCCCTGTGGAGACAATCTTATATTTTTATTACTTTGATACAATTAGTACACTTGCTAATTTCTCAATACCATCTTATGAGGAAAATACATTTATAGATTATTATAAAAGAATCCTTGACATCTTAACATGTCGCTCATTCAATGTTTATACTACGAGTAACATAGAAAATACAAAAAAAATTGAACTTGCCCAAAGCAATGCTTGAGGTAATCACCCTCTAAGGGACTCAACAAAGTTATCATCACAGGGACTCAAATAAAGTCTTGCCTAGGGGATTCAACAAAAGTCTCATTAGGGAACTCATATAAAGTCTCATCTGAGGGACTCGACTAAATTTTTTTCAAAAAAATACTCAACTAAAGTCTCTCCCGAGGGACTCAACTTGGATCATGTCAAAGGGACTCAATTAGAGTCTCGCTTGAGAGAATCAACTAAAGTCTCGCCAGAAAAGACTCAAATAGAGTATCTCCTTAGGGAATCAACTAGAATCTCGCTTGAGGAACTCAACCAAAGTCTCGCCAGAGGGACTCAACTAGTGTCTCGCTTGAAGGACTCAACTAAAGTATTGCATGAGGGACTCAGCTAGAGTCTCGCCCAAGGGAATCAACTAAAGTCTTACCCAATGGACTCAACTAAAGTATCGTTAGAGGAACTGAACTCAAGCTTCACCTAAATGCTCAATTCAAGGTTTCATATAGGTTGTTTTGAAATCAAGGTAATGAAACTAAATCACTTGGCCCTATTAAAGTCCTCGTACTTGAAAAACAGTATATTGATATACTTGTAAAGGGCTCATAAAATGCGACGAGAGTAGTGCATTATCTCACCATAAAGCCCTTTTGATCGTCCATTTACGATATTGACCTTCTATTTTTGGATGTGTCACCCTTTTATTAAATACGTCGCCTATTTTTGGAATGACCCGCCTAACATGGGAGGATAGGGGAAGTGACATGTCCATGGTCCGCTACAACATAGAAGGAGTCATAGAGAAGTTAATCATGCTTTCCTAAATAATGGGGGATTAACTTTTACCTCGCATCCTATCAGTGGTAGCTTCTATTTTTAAGGGGTCTAGGAACCAGGTCCAAAAGCACAGTTGTAAATATCTCAATCTTGAAATTGAAAAAGACAATCTCATATTCACGTAAAAACCACATATATAGAGCTTCTCACTTCCCTATATGTGGGCACTCTCAACTTTACAACAACCTTAAAGTATGTGACAACTCTTACTCTCTCCATCCCACAATGAATGACCCAACACACCATTGCACATAGATTAACAAAAGTGTATAAAAGTATGAGAGAGAGACTGTTTACTATAGTACCCTTAACATGTATTGGGAATGGTGAAATTTTTATTAAGTAAAAGGTAGAATTGAAAAAAATGTATTGAAAATTGAAAATGGTCATTCATTTTGAGACATCATTTTATTTTAAATGAGTCAGTCATTGTGGGACTGAGGGAGTAACATCTAAGACTTGTCACGTAGTGTGATTTTAGCAAATATACTTTAAAATTACAAATTAATTTATATTTTTTAATTTTAAACTTGACCCAAAATTTTAAAATTGTATAAAAAAATCCAAAAATTTTAAAAATAAACTTAAATTCTCAATCCACACATAAAAATTTAAAAATAAATCTATTTTAATTAAATTATTTAAAATAATTTGTTATTGGGCTTGATTTCCTTCATTAACAACAAATTTACGGTTAACTCCAATTAAGAAACCAAACCAAACCAACATCCCAAACAAAACGAACAAGAAAACACAACAAACAAAAACTAACCTTCAAATCAAAAGCCAAAACAACAAGCGATTCCTTGTTACCGAGTGGGAATAGTGATTAAAGATGATGAAGTTCCATTCAATCTTCTTTGCCATTTTTCTTACGCTTTTTGGTCTCTATGACTTAGGTTTATGCACGCAACAACATGATGACAACAACATCAGGATCAAAATGGGAGCAGGCGAGGAATCTCCCAATGAATTTGCTGAAATTGAAAGCCTCGCTCGTTTCGCCGTTCAACAACATAACAACAAAGAGGTTTTAATCCTTGGTTTCAATTTATTACTATATTAGATTGTTGAAATATTTGGGCTTTGGTTTGATAATGATTTGTTGATATGAATTTTGTAAACTAGGTTTTTTGATTTAATAGAGCATACAAAATAGATTAAATTCCCTTTGTCGGTTCAGAAGAGATTGAAATGCAAGAAATTATTAAATAAAAGTTTATTTATAGATGTATTTGTTCTATGCAGAATGCGCTTCTTGAGTTTGTTAAGGTGTTGAAAGCCAAAGAACAGGTTGTGGCTGGTAAAGTATATACTCTTACCTTAGAAGCAGTTGATGCCGGAAAGAGGAGGATATATGAAGCCAAAATTTGGGTGAAGCCATGGATGAACTTCAAGCAGTTGCAAGAATTCAAACTTGCGCGTGTCATATCTCCGTTTACAAAATCTGATCAGCGTGTTAAGCAAGGTGATTTTCTGCTTATATCTGCTCATGAATTTACATTTTTAGAATTTTCTTCCTCGGCCTTTTCTCGCACCTTTTCTTGTCGATTCAACTTTATAAGCCCTTTTAATTAGCAAATAACAAAAGGGGAAACTTTAGTGATCAATACAGGATGGTAGCAAATTTAGGGTTCTATGAAAATTGAAAAGTAAAAAGGGTTGCATAGTTTTATATGTTTCCTTGGGCTTTGCTTTGTTTGGGAATTTGGAGGGTAAGGGAGGGGAGGGCTTTGAAAAAAAGGAAGGATGGAGTGGAAAGAATTGTCCCTATCACAACATTCCCCCTGAGAGCTGACGTCGCAGTGATTACTGGTTGCACTGACATTTTACTTGACCCTTTCTGCCCCCGATGTGAGGCACGATACTACCCGATGTGAGACTCGGTAATACCGAAGTCCCTATCACTCTGCCACTTAGAAGACTATGAAATTGGGTTGATGGTCTTACTGCCACTCTTTCCTCTCTGCTTTTTCTTTATGATGTTCATGAGCTAAGCCCCATAGCTTTTATTGATTGTAGATAAGAAACTATGGAGTACTATAATCTCTCCCTTTTATTTTTCATGCACTTTCAATGCAGTATGGATCAGATATATGTGGCTGTTTGGCTATATAACAAGCCAAAGGTAGTTTGTTAGTGTGTACCTTATGTTGATATGGGTGTTCATATTTGTTTGTTTTCATTCCTCATCTTAATAACTATTATTTTGCAATTGCTTTTACTGATTTTGCTATCCTAGTTGTTGCTCCGAAAGGATATTGTCTTAAATTTCTTTTAAACTTCAATGGTTGTTTATGAGAAATTGTACCAATTTTAATTCAGAGGGACACCAATTAGGATGGCATGAAGTTCCAAATCACGATCCCAATGTCAAAGATGCTGCTAATTATGCTGTGAAGTCCATTACACGGAGGTCCAACTCTCTGTCGCCGTATGAACTCATGGACATTGTTCGAGCCAAAACCAAGGTGAGCAGTCATATCTGTTAACTTTTATTAATTGCTGGCCTCCACTCGAGATTTGGTTGAATCTCTTGTGGTTGTACATCCCTGCCCATTTCTTTCGTTACTTCTCTTCCTTCCAACAGACCCGTTTCTATTCCTTTTAATGTATTTGACCTTACTTGATCAACATTTTTCTGCTAAAAATGCAGGTCATTGAAGATCATGTCAAGTTTAACTTGCTTCTGAAGGTAAGCAGGGGAGTCAAAGAAGAAAGGTTAAGGGTTGAGGTAAATAAAAAACAAGGAGGAAGGTTTTATATGAGCTGGATGGAACAAGATCACTCCTGAATGAATTGGCCAGCTTTATATTTATTGATATAAGTGGAGTGATGCTGCGGTTACTCATGAAAAACTTGCTGTTCTGTGAACATTTTCTGTGCATAATTGTATACATGTAAATGGTTACAATATAATACGTATACGGACAAATTGAGATGCATATGTAATAATGTAACTTGCCTTTCATATTTTATGAATAATTAGATATTACGTCTACAAATCTATAGTCAATATCATATAGCAGAATCTGATAAAATTATGCAGACATCAATCCAAAATCTGAAGGGACAAAGTCAAATTTGTCATGAGTCTTCCATAGTTCCTTACATTGTATTCCAATCATAGTAACATATGACACAATGGTCGAAATAAATCCCACAAGAAATTTACTCGACAATTTGAAAAACAGCAACATTGCAGTATGAAAAAAAAAGATTAGATATCAGCTGGTACATGTTTGTATAAGTCTGAGGGAAGCCTAGGAGAAGCCACAACCTGTAATGGAGTCCTCATATATGTAACCATTCCCGGGTTCTCTACCATATCAATCTCCTCAGGGTTCACTCCCTCAGGTGGTGCCCAACAGAAATGATGCAACAGATGACCCAACATGGATGTCACCATATTAATTCCAAGTTGAGCACCCGGACATACCCTACGACCTGCTCCAAACGGAAGTAGCCTAAAATCATGGCCCTTCATATCTACATCCTCTTCAAGAAACCTCTCGGGCCTAAACTCCAATGGGTTTTTCCATACTGCCGGGTCACGAGCTACTGCCCATACATTGACATGGACATTGGACCCCTTGGGAATATCATAGCCACCGATTTTAACATTCGCATTAGCACGATGTGGAAGCATTAATGGTGTTGGAGGGTGCAGCCTTAGAGCCTCCTTGGCTACACTTTGTAGATAAGGGAGGCTTGAGAAATCAGTTTCTGTCATGACCCTTTCAAAACCAATTACCTTGTCTAGCTCCTCTTGTGCCTTCTGTTGCACTCTTGGATTCTTTATCAACTCAGCCATGGCCCATTCAACTGATATTGCAGTTGTGTCCATCCCAGCTGTAATCATGTCCTATCAAATAAAGAAGAAAAAAAACATGAGCTATGCTTTAAGTTGGTGAAACAGATGGATCAAGATTATACCACTCATATTTCTAAATTAATCTTACTACAATTTGCATCTGAGTCGTTCGATTTTGCTCGACGATACTAAGTTATAAATTGTGGTATCGTGGGAAATCCAAATCCGAACTATGTGAAGATAGAATAAATTGAAAGAGTTGTTTAACATACCCAAAGGAGACCAATGATGGTGTCTTCACTAAGATCATATTTGTCTTGCAAAGTGAGAAGGGCATCTACAAAATGTTGCTTAGCACCGCCGGATTTCTGGCGTGCCTGTGTATGCTCATCCATGATGGCTCGAGTAAGTCGGTCTCGGCGAGCACCGTGCTTGGCAAAAGCCTCCTCTTCTAATGGGAACATCCAGCGCAACCAAGGGATGTGCTCTGCCATAGCAAGAGATGCTCCTAGTTTCAACCCATTTGCCACTATAGCCTTGAATTCTACTCCTTGCTCATCCATTACACCTTCTGCGTTAACAAATCTTTTCCCAAATGCCAGCCTTGTAATGTTGTTGAATGCAACTGCCCCTATATACTTCCTCATCAATATACCTTTCCCCAAATTTTCTGCCGAAAAAACAAAATACAAATTTACATTTGGTCATCAGCACATTATCCAAACTTTTTATTTTCAAAATTGTATGACTCTAAGAATACTGAATAATTTCTTTATAACTCTTATTGGTAGAAAGAGCGTATCATCTGCCCGCAATGGTAGAGACTAATCTCCTGTGGCAGAGGCCGCCATTACGAGGGAGTTCATCTTCTCTAATAGATTCATTGAAAATAAAAACAGAAACATACCAGGATTGGTAGAATCATTGAAAATAGATTCAACCATAGCAGTAACTTCATCTTCTCTAATAGGCCTCAAAGCTTCAATTCTCTTCGGCGAAAAAAGCTCCAAAGTACAAACCTTCCTGACCTTCACATAATGAGGTCCATAATCAGCCCAAATCAAATCCTTCCCATCTCTACTAAACTTCGCGGCCGACCGACTCCTATGCCTATCCGCCAACTGCTGATCATTCTCCTTCAAAACCTCTTTCGCCAATTCTGTATTCGAAACAATCACGTTTAAAGTCGAACCGAACCAAACCGATATAATTGGCCCGTAGAACTGGGCCCATTCCGCGAAACACCGGAACCGGACCGGTTTTATGTCGTAGAGGTTTCCGACGACCGGCCAGGGACGTGGACCGGGTGGAAGCTTGAATCTGAGGCGTTGGAAGAGGGTGTAGAAGATGAAGAGGGTGAGAAGTGAAAGAGGTATGGTGAGAAACAGAGTCATGGTGATGAGTTGTGTGTTGGAACGGAGAAGGTTGGAGACAGGTTTACGTTAAATATATGTTAAAGAAAAAATGGGAGTTGGTGAGAATTGGATTTATGTGTAACCAAACGTATATCTTTTTCTACATGGTTAAGCATGGATTAGGTGATTTTTTATTGCATTTACCAACCATATAGTATAATTTTTTTTATGAAATTAATATTTTTTGAGTTGTGTAATGGGAGAGATTAATGTTCTTAAGCTGAGAGCATTACTATAGTATAGACAGTAAAGTTCCCTTTTAAAGTTGAATAAGGAATGATATGATGTATCATTACAATTATTTAAAGGTATTTGTAGGTTTGGATCGGTTTGAAGATAAAAATTTATTCGATTTAATGATAAATTTGTTTCATTGAGTTTTGAATGATTAGTTAAAAAATTCAATTCGATTGCGTTTAATTTTATATGGTTTAATTTGAAATTTAAATTATAAATTAAATTTTTTTAATATCATAAATGAGAATGATGGATTATGATTAAAACAAGTGTTTTGGTTTGGATCACATTTGAAAAATCAATTCAAAATCTAATTTAAATCAAATGATTTTTACAAATTCACATCTAAACACAATTAATAATCTTTAACTTTTCAGTTTTTAATATCTCCTAAGTTGATTTACTGGGTAAATGAAATATCTAAAAGAAAAGATATTTTACTATTAAAAACATTTTTAAAAGGAAAGATATATTGGTCATTAAAAGTAATAGGATTATATCACTTTTATTTTATTTAATTTTCAGGAAAAAAAATAATTTTTGATTTAAAGAGTAAATTTTCAATTAAGGTAGTGATTTTTCTTTCTTATTAGTCCAAAAAATATATTAAAATACTTTAGTCAAATTTATTATGTTATTTATAATATTCTCTCAAAAATAAAATAATAAGGATTATAGTGGTAAATTTAATAAAACTAATTACACATTTATAATTAATTTTAAGTCCTTCAAACTTAAAATCAAACATACAATTAGAAATTATGTTGGAGAAAGGGAAGCCTGAATTGAGATTTAATCATATTAAAAACAAAATATAAAATTTAGAAATACATACAAATTCTCCTAAATTTGACGATGAAGAAGATTAGAGGAAATTGAAAATTCGTCCTATAATAATGAGGTAGGATGAGTGGGTGTAATAGTTTTGACCTATTAGTGTTGAAAATATATTGCTTAAGCAAAGTATACTCGTTCTAATTTTTATTATAATAAAAATTTATTTTTTAGTTTTATTAACTAGTAATTAGTATATTTAATCTATAATTATTTTAGATTTATTAATTATTTAATAATTTTAAAATAATTTTTTTTTTGTAATAAGTATTAAAGAAAATATTTGTTTGAAGATATGTAATTTGCATTTGGCATTGTACGGTTACTATTTGGTGACTGAGTGAGAGAGACTTTCTAAACCACTTTTTAATTGTGGTTTTGAATTGTTGAAGAATCAAAGGTTGGTGAGGATGTAGACCCTTCCCCTCCACTCCACATCGTACAGCCCATAGAGACAGTTGCTACCTAGTGGATTATATATCAAAGTTGGTGTGTGTGAACGACACAATGAAGTTTCTGCTTTTTTGTTATTATTGTTTTTGAAATAATAACTTTGCTTTTGCTTTTATCAACTACTACTATTCTCCTTCTCTCTCTTATTATATTTCATTTTTTTTAAATGAGTGAGTTGCAACTTACTCTCAAGTAGGCATAAGTCCGACTCATTTAAAAATATGATATCCATATTCGTGTGAGTATCCGTCAAGCGTGCATATATGAATTTTGAGATATCCATAAATATTAAACAGATATCCATAAATATTGTTATTTAAATATTTTTTTAAATAATATTATTAATTAATTATTTTATAAAATATTTTTAAATTTAACCCGTAATAATAATAATAATAACAAAAATGAATCACATTTATTTTATTTCTTCTTTTATCAAATAAATAAATTCAACAAAATTATAATAATTACATATCCAACTAATTAATTTTAATAATATATAATAATAATAATAATAATAATAATAATAATAATAATTTTTTATTAAACAAATTAATATTTAACTAATTTTGCAAATTATTAACCGATATGGATACCCACAGCTACGAATATCATCAAATCCAAATTTGTATCTGTAAAAAAATTGGTAACTAAATATCCGTTTATTTTATCCGTGCATATCTATTAAACCATCCAACTCGTACCCGTAACAAATTTACCCACGAACACTCACAAATATGGTTTTTTTTGCAATCCCTACTTCCAAGAGTAAGTTTTTCTAATTTATTCCAAATTATAGCTTTTAAATAAACTTACTTGGAATAACTTGAATCCCGCTCTTTTAAAATATTAAATTATAAATTATTTTGCAATATTACTAATTTATAATATTATTTTTCTATTATATTTTTAATTATTATTATATTTTAATTTATTTTGTTTGACTTTTTTTATATATTGTAATATATGTGAAAGTGACAAAATGATTTATAAAAAAAAATTAAGATAATATTAAATTAAAGAATTTAATTTGGTATTATTAACATACACTAAAAATACATTTTATTTCCTTTTATGGCTTTAATTTACGTCTTTATATATTTAACCTTTTAATTTTTATATTTAATACATATTTCAAAAAAATATTACACTAGAAACAAAAACAAAATTATATTTGATATTAATACTTTTATTTCTAAAAAATATTTTTTCTAATAAATTAATAAAATTTATTGGAAAACAAATAAATCAGTTGTGTTTTTTATGTACCTAAATACTTTTTTAAATCAATTAGGTGACATTATCTAGATTTCTCCATAAACCTACTTATCAAACCAACATTATGACACATATCTGGCCTAGTATTGCAAATATATGTCAACTAACCAATGTTTTTCGTGTACAAGGTTGCATTGACAAGTTCACCATTTGTGTCCTTACTCGACTTTGCTCTTGTCTCCAATGGTATGATTGTTGAGTTATACTGGCTCATTTTGAATCTTTTCCAGACTTCTTCAAATGTAAAAACATTCCTTTGTTTGTGTATTTGAACTCAATTCCTAGGAAATATGACATGTTACCTAAATTGGACATTTCAAATTCTTGCATCATGTTTTCCTTGAATTTCATGATTTCTTTTTCATTTGAGTCATTGATCAACAAGTGATCTACATATAAAAATAAGATAACCCGATCAGGCCTGCTTGAGCCTTTAACATACCCACCTTGCATGAAGTGCACTTTGTGAATCCTATCTTAATCCTAAAAACCATTTATTCTCTTATTCCAAAGTCTAGGAGCTTATTTCAGTTTATACAAGGCCTTTCTCAATCTGTTCACCTTCACTTCTTGCCTTTTGATATCAAAACTTTGTGGTTTCTTCCCATAGACCCCTCCTTCCAATGTTTCATTCAGAAATGATGACTTTACATCTAACTGGTGCATTTTACCCTCTTTGTATGTTTTTATTGCTACAACGATTCTTATGGCTTCCAACCTTGTAACTTATGCATAAACTTCATTAAACTCAATACCAGTTTTTTACAGAAAGCCTCTCATAACTAATCTTACGTTGTACTTATAAATCTCACCATTTTGTCTTAACTTCAACTTATAGATCCATTTTACATAAATAGTTTCTTGTTTAGTGTGTCTATAAGCTCTCAATTTTTGTTTCTTTCTATTGCTATAATCTCTTCTTGTATAGCTACCAACCAATTTGAACCATTAATGGATTGATTCAAATCAATTGGTTATGACTTAGAAATTATTGCTTCTTCTATTAAATCACATTTTGCATCAATTTTTTTTTTTGTAAATATTTCATAATTAGTTAGTTTTATTAATTCAGTAATTGTTCTAGTTAACCTTATTATAATTTGTTTTGATGCCCCTTCTCCTTTAGCAGATAGTTCTTCACCTATTTGATCATCTCCAAGCACTATTTTTTATAGTATATTGATCATGTGGGATTGGCCTAATTCCAATTCTTGCTTTCATCTACTGATCACAAGCTTATTCTCATTTGGTGAATACAATTTGTAAGAACCAGTTAAGTGATAAATTATGAAGTTCATAACTTGACTTATTCCATTCAACTTTCTTCTTAATTGTTTAGGTACATAACTAAACACAGTGATCCAAACACCTTGACGTGACCAACACTTGTCTTCAAACTTGTCCTTGATTCATATAGTGTTTTATGCGACATTTTCTTTGTTGGACATTAATTAAGAGCATGCATTGCTTTTGAAACTTTCTAACCCCAAATTTTTTTAGCATATCTTTTGCATTCAACATGCTCCTGGCTATATTCAGTACACGTCTATTGTTTCTTTCTATTATTCCATTGTGTTGTGGTGTGTAGGTTGATATGATCTCATGCTCTATGTATTCATCTTCACAAATGATTGGTAAAATAACAAGTGTACTATTTTGCCTTTGTAGTAATAAAGGGGAAATTTCCCGAATGTCGATCTCAAGGAATGCATATCACTATAGAGCTTAATTCGTGGTTCAATTAAACAAAAAACTTAAACTGGGACTTTGTTTGAATATTGGTAATAAGGGATACATAGAATAGAGCAAAATATAAAAGTGGCTTTTTAACAGATATGAGGAACATGCTAGGGTACAATGTATAATTTTCCCTTTAGCAACCTTGAGTACATATTTCTTCAACAAGTTCAAAATACTAATTACCATATCTTTAGGTTATTTTCCCCTAATTTCTCTACGGGAAAACCTTTGAACATTCAATCCTAATCCCAATTTCCTTCGAGATTAGTGATGAATTCAAGCATTTGTTTTATCAAGAATTAACCGGTAACTATAGGGTATCCCTATTCCTAGGTGATATCTACTATATTCCAATCGTACAAAAACCCTAACAACCGCAATCTAGCTAATTGTTAATCGTATATCAATCCTCATTGGTCCGACAAAGAAAGCTTTATAATCCTTGTACGATCAAATTGAATATGAAAACATTAAATTAAAGAAATCCGAATTCAAATTCATTTACATAATCAAATCAGAGACACCCCCTAGAATTGGGGGGTTTAGCTACTCATATTGTTCAAAGAAAACAAAATATAAAATAGAGACATTACAAGAATTGAGATGAAAGTTAAGCTTCAATCGCTTTCGTTCATGAAAACCTCATTGTCTCCCAAACCATTGTTTTCTCCAATCTTCAATTATGTATTCTCCTCTCCAAAAAAGTCCTCCAATTATTCTTCAAAACTCATTTAAATAACACACATACACTTAGGTCGGTTGGAAATACCAAAAACACCCTCGCAGGCCAACTACGGAGCAAAATACTAAAAAAATACTGAAATCAACGTCGCAACCCAACACGGACTATGTCAGAAACACGAGCACCCGTGTTGGGTCTATGTCTATTTAATTTCCTTTTCATGTCTCAGGACGTGCAACACGACCCGTGTCAGCTGACACGGCCACCTGTGTTGCACCACTAACTTCCACTCTTTCTGAACTTCGTCCCAACCTTCCTTTTGACACGACCCATGTCAGGCCTCATGAAGCATGATTTTTACACTTCCTCTGAAACTCTGAGTTTTGCACTGATTTGTCTTGATTTATTCATTTGATCCACAAAGCAGTAAAACACACAACCAACACATAAAATGAAGAAGAAAGCAACGAAACGCTTAAATGTATAAAGTAAAGACAATTAAAATCAATAGTAAATAAATGTGTAAATACCACTAATCAACATAACTTAGAAAATTCGCCAGAGATATATTTACCTCCACCATTAATTCTCAATTTCTTAATGTTTCACTTACTTTATTTTTCAACCACTGGTTTAAATTTCTTGAATAGAGTGAATACATCACTCATGTTCTCAATCATATATATATCCACATATATCTAGTGAATCATCAATTAAGCTTAAGAAGTAGTAATTACCTCCATTTGATCTTACTTTAAATGGTCCACACACATCATAGTTGACAAGCTCCAGTTTCTACTTTGACTTCATAGGCAAGTCATGTTTGAATGTCTTCCTTGTTTGTTTGGCTTTGTAGCATTCCTTGTAGACCTGGCTTGGATCCTTTATTTGAAAGAGACCATACACCATCTTCTTCATATTAAGCATGATTAGACTTCTAAAGTTTAAGTGGCCATGCCTATGATGCCATATCTATCTTATATCATCTTTCATGATTGAGGCAAGACACTGATGAACAATCATGTTGGTTTTCATCTTGAAAGTTTTGTTGTCTTCTAGTGGTGCTTTCAAGATCAATGTTCCTTCTGAATCATACACCTTCATTCGCTTATTTTTCATCTTCATAGTATAATCTTTGGTAAGTAATTGACACGTGCTTATCAATTTACCTGTCATTGAAGGTACATATAGCACATCATAAATCATAACCTTTTGACCATCCTTTTTACCACAACTATGCTACATTTCCCTTAAGATGTGACATGTCTACCACCTACAAATATTATAATCTTTTTTACTGATTCATATAGCATAATGAACCAGTCTTTGCTCCCTGTCATATGATTACTACACCCATAATCTAGATACCAAATATTAATTTTGTCATCATAGATTAAGTGTTCGTCCCCAATATCTCATCATTAGAATCATTTCCTCTTGCATTTGCATACTTAATTTCTTCCTTATCTTTTGCACTAGAGGTTTTTTTTGGAGTAATAATCTCTTGCATTGTGACTACACTTCTTTCATATTGAATTTCTTTATTGAGTTCCTATTTGAACTCCATTTCTAGATTGACTCTTTAATGATTTTAGTTCTTGTATGAATTATCATCAATTTCCACATTCTTTTCTGTTTCTCTTTGTCTTTGATAGCTTTTTTGTAGTGCCTGTTCAGCTACATTTTCTGCGTATGAGCTTTTTTGCTTCAATGTCATCTCATGAAACTCTAAAACAACTTGAAGTTCTTCTAACTTCATCTCATATAGATTTTTGAAATCTTCTATAGACACTAAAATGTAATCAAATTTAGCAGTCAAGGCTCTCAACACCTTCTCAATCTTCTACAAATCACATATTGTTTCACCGCAACCTTCATTTGATTTGTTAGCAGCGTCAATCTCGAAAAGAATTCTACAATTGTTTCTTTTTCTTTCATCTGAGACACCTCATATTGTTTTCTCAAGGGTTGTATTTTTACACTCTTCAGTTTTTCATCTCCAACATATAGTTTCTTCAATGTACTCCTTTGGTTGTTTCTTCCTTAATGATCTTTTAAAAAAGTCATGAATCAAGAAGAGAGTTTTCCCATCTTTCTTCTTATGCTCTTTGTGTGGAGCTCTCTGACTATCATTTGCGTTTTCCTCCAATGCTGGCATGTCATCATTCACCATTTTAACCACATCTTGAAATTTGAATATGACTTTCATTTGTCGACTCCATCAATCATAATTTTCACCTTTGAAAACTGGTAGTTTTGTAAAAAATTGATTCAATAGTGTTTCCATTTACCATTATAAAAGAACTGAAATGAACCGGACTCCGTGATACCAATTTGTTGGAGCAAGATGAGATATCTTAATGATAAAGAAAAGATAATTATTATAAGTTTAGAGAAAATGATGTAAAGCTTGTTCGATCGAAGGGAATTGAATGGTTACAATCCGTCTTCATGCATTTATACATGAAAACAAACTTAGTTAATAGTTACTAACAAACTTAACTAACCATGAAAAACTTATAACAAACTTAACAAGTTTGCTTAGTTAAAATACACTAACTTGCATACCAAGTTAAACATCAAAACATGAATTATTCACATAACAAAATATAAATATTCATCCCTTACGTTTATTCAATTTATCGGCAGCTTCTCTTCAAAGACTCCACAACGAGATGTTGCTCAAGATCAATGGAAAAGAGAAAATACTAACATAGGAGAGGAGGAGGAGAATACATGGATAAGGAACAAACAAAGGAAAACAAATTACCATACTGACTATTACAACGTCTACAAAAGGAGACAATTGCACTAGTTAATAATGATGAGTATGGCCCCAGTTTTGCGCTAAAGGTATTTGTTAATATATGCATTAAATGTATTCGATGATGATGAAGAATAATGGATGAAAAACGAAAATGCAAGGTTAGAAAAATGATAGCTAGTTATCATTAGAATTTATTTTCGTTTCTTATCAAATTTATCTATGCTGGTGATGAATGAGTGCAAGGAATGCTTAGGAGGGGGGCCTAGTGGTGGTGTAGGTGATAGTGGGTTGGTGAGATGTGAAATATTGACATGACGTGAGGTGAACACTAAACAAACATTGGATAATATTGGACACACTTTACAAAAGGTGGAATATATATATATATATATATATATATATATATATATATATATATATATATATATATATATATATATATATATATATATATATATATATATATATATATATATATATATATATATATATATATATATATATATATTGCACAAATATTTATAGGATAAAAAAATAAAAAGTTATCTAGGAGAAATTAAAACGCCGTTGTGAGAGAAAACTTGGAATAGCAACATGTTAGTTTTACAATTGTTCCAATTTTAGAGTGCTACATCATTAATCAATATCAGGATATTGATTAATGATGTAGTACTCTAAAATTGATGATGTTGATCTCCTGTAAGGTGGCGTAGGATAGACTTGTAAGGTTAACACTTCAATGTTTTAATCAGTTATAAAGTCTAAGATAACTATAGTAAAAAGTGGAGATCACAAAAGTGTACCTTGGATCTTATGTGTGTTGACCATATATGTTAGATCACCTTAATTGGGATATATATATGCATGATTGAGCCTTTTCATTGGACTTTTGGTCAATCAAGAACAGTTTCCCCTAAGGCTTGTCGGGTGTGTACTAGTTGAAAAGTCTTTTGAAGTTGTGGTCGGCACTTGGTTATCATGTCCGACCATAATGAGAAATAGGAAAATCATGGAACAATTACAAAAGTAATGGGTAGCAAACACATTAAATTCTCTCCCATCATTGAAACGTCTCGGTGGTTTTTCAAATGTGTGTCTTTAGGTTCGCGTGTTAGGGTAAAGGCGTTTTCCCATAGGGCGTTTAAGTGCACTTGACTTCGTTTGCATTTCTTAGGTGAAATCTAACCGTTTATTTGTAAATTATTATTTTCAATTGATCTGGTCCGTTGCTCGCTCTCCTCTATATATAAAAGCCTATTGGCTTATGGGAGAACTTTTGACATCCATGAGAGTTAGTTTTTATTTGCGAGAGTAATTTATTCTCTTCTTAGGAGTATTTCTATGAGTGTTTGTCTTTCCTAGAACAAAGTTTTTCATTTCGCATTTAACCTTCACTTTCTTTGATAGAATATACTCCGACCAAGTGCCCTTTTTACCCTGAGCTTGTTTCATAACATTCACTATTCAATTTACCATGGCCAACATAAATGATCATCCCATAAGTTTGTCTAGCAATTATGGTGGTAATGATTCTCCCCCCTTAGTTTAGGCAGAAGCATATTCTAGTCCAGGTTCTTATCGCCTAGTTAATAATCAAATATTTTTAGTGGATATACTTGTGTCGAATGATTCTAAGACACGAAGGATTTCTAGTGATTCTCTTGTCAAAGAAACTTCCTTCAATGAGTCTTTCTTCGACTATCTTATTTCTGATGAAGATATAGGAGGTGATCACGTAGTCAGTTATATAGTTGCACCAACGTGGTTGCAGGAGATTCGTCTTCTTCTACTTTAATTACCATGGAGATGGAGGTTGTTGTTTTGAATAGGGAGGAAGTCCAAAAGTTCATCAAGACTTACCACGCTATTTATGGTAAGGATCCGAGTGATGTCGAGGTTAAGGATCATCTAGCGTGTGGAGCTAAGTCAAAGGGTCTCAATTGGCTCCAACCCTTCGAGATATTTCGGGTTGAGAAGATACCTCTGAAAGGAGTCACGTTAGTGGAGCCGGTTGATGCAAACAAAAAGACATATCGGTGTACTTAGAGATATTGAGAACTTAAAGATATTGAGATCAATCGTGTGACAGTAACACTACGGAGGCTGTTTTATATATATATATATATATATATATATATATATATATATATATATATATATATATATATGTAAAGAGAGATATATTTACAAATCATTACATGTTATAGTCGATGTGAGACTTATACACAAATATAAATACATATTCTATTACTCCCCCGTAGTCGAAGTGGTAGGTTGACAGACGCTTAGGGTGGTCTGAAAATCATCAAAGAGAATTTTAGGGAGCCCTTTGGTGAAGATATTAATAATCTGGAATTGGGAAGGAAGATATCGTTACATGTTATAGTCGATGTGAGACTTATATACAAATATAAATACATATTCTATTAACAAATACTCCCTCTGTCCCATATTATAAGAGAAATTTACTTTTTAGATTTATTGAATAAGTAATGTATCTGGTCTATAAATAGACCAGATACATTATTTATTCAATTCAATGAATCTAAAAAGTGAATATCTCTTATAATGTGGGACGGAGAGAGTAAATACATATTCTATCAGAAAGCCCCTTTGTGTTAAGTGATCCAACGAATGTGACTGCGACTAATATCATAGTCGGCATGCCTTCTAACAGGTCGCTTCTCCTTGTAGAATCAAGCAAGAGGATATATAGATATTCCGATGAGTGCTTCATTACTTTTTATGAGTTTTTGTTTATCTGGATAAATCTACGGTGGCCCTTGTGTGAGTTTGAGGTGAAGGTGTTGAAGTTTTTAAAGGTTGCCCCCCTCGTAGTTCCATCATGGTGCATAGGCTTTTATAAAGGTGTTCCAATTCTAGGCTGAGTATCAATCTTGGAAACCCTCATGCTGATTGTTCTTCCATCTCTTCACTGTAAGACACATCTCTAGATAAAATGTCCGCGATCAAAGGCTTATCTTGCTACGCCAAAAGTTCCTTTATTTAGTTCTTTTTTGAAAATTGGGACAATTTCCGATGGTGCTTCGTGTTGGTGAAGCTCTGTACTCTGGAAGCCCACTTCATACTCTACTGTGTTCCTATTGGATCTTCCTGTTCTAGCAATGATAGCTTTCGAAAATATTGAAATTTGGTCCATTTTAATCGTGAACCTCATTCGCATGTCGTTTAACTGGATTCTCTCACCCCTTATCATGGCCCAGTTTGATGAATCATACAGTAAAAGAGATATACTTTATGTTTCATCTAGCATGCACACAGAAGGGTGGGTTCTTGACTATGGATGCAGTGATAGTGATTCACCACAATTTGATCGAATTGTTTTGATTTTTATTTGGGTTATTATAAAGCATATCCTATCCTTGAAATGAGATGGATTAAAATTGCTATGGATGATGGTGGATGCGAATGTTTTTTTTTTAAGTAAGAGATATATTCGATAAGAGAACAGAAGTTCTCAAAACTAGTTACAGAGGCAACACTGTCAAGTGACCGAAAAGAAAATTACACGCCAAATACGATTTAGGACAAGTAAAAATAAGGATTTTTACTAGAAAATTATACCTCGTACCCTTACCATTATCCCTCTACCCCTACATTTTTTAAAATATTCCAATTCTATCCTTTTAATTTAAAAAATAATTTTATTATTTAATATTTACCATTTCACACCCCTACCAAATTAAGTGCATCGGATAACTTTCAGTCAAGTTATCCGATTTGTAATTTTTCTTCACCGGATAACTTGCAGTCAAGTTATCCGGTTTGTAATTTTTCTTCCCCAGATAACTTGCAGTCAAGTTATCCGATTTGTAATATTGTAGATAACGATTTTATTTATTTTTTGCAACAGTTTTTCCTTGTTGCCTAAACTTTTTTATTTTTTATTTTATTTACAGTTGGCCACGGTTGTTCCTTGTTGCCTAAACTTTTTTTTTTTTAATTTTCGGATTAGTTAAAAACTATGCACCATCATCATTTTTAAATGGTTTTAGATTTTTTCCTAACAACCATTTCATGTTTCCATCATATTTTGACTCCATCAAGATTAAATGTAGTGTCTGTAACGCCCCAAACTACTTTCAAGATTACTGACTGATCCCACAACGTGTGAGTGAGGAAAACGTACGATGAAAAGACTCGTGTTGGTTTGTGGGGTTAGTCGGTTATCCTGAAAGTAGTTTGGGGCGTTGCAGACACTATATTTAATCTTGATGAAGTCAAAATATGATGGAAACATTAAAGGGTTGTTAGGAAAAAAAATCTAAAACCATTTAAAAATGATGATGGTGCATAGTTTTTAACTAACCCGAAAACTAAAAAAATTAAAAAGTTTAGGCAACAAGGAACAACCGTGGCCAAAAGTAAATAAAATAAAAAATAAAAAAGTTTTGGCAACAAGGAAAAACCGTGGCCAAAAGTAAATAAAATTGCTATCTATAATATTACAAACCGGATAACTTGACTGCAAGTTATCCGGTGAAGAAATATTACAAACCGGATAACTTGACTGCAAGTTATCGGTGAAGAAAAATTATAAACCGGATAACTTGACTACAAGTTATCCGGTGAAGAAAAATTACAAACCGGATAACTTGACTGCAAGTTATATGGTGAAGAAAAATTACAAACCGGATAACTTGACTGCAAGTTATCCGGTGAAGAAAAATTACAAACCGGAAAACTTGACTGCAAGTTATCCGGTGAAGAAAAATTACAAACCGGAAAACTTGATTACAAGTTATCCGATGCACTTTGGTAGGGTGTGAAACGGTAAATATTAAATAATAAAATTATTTTTTAAATTAAAAGGATAGAATTGAAATATTTAAAAAAATGTAGGGGTAGAGGGATAATGGTATGGGTATTTTAAAAAATTACAATTGGGTTGCCCAATTTTCCCAACAAAAGCCCACTTCCAAACTAAGACTTTCACTCTCCAAACAATGTCGGATATACTCCACGTTTCATTCCTAAACACTATACCTTTTTTTTGGTCCACAAACACCAACAAGTGGCTAACCAAGCAACACCTTCTTTTTCCCTTTCTAACCAGAATTACAAAAGAATTTGATTTCCTTATGCAGTCAACAAGCAAATGATTTCTTTGTGTGATAAAGATAAGAATATTATGAAGGTCATCAAGGGTGCAAAATTCGATTAAAAATACTTTATAATAAGAACCGTAGTATTATATATAGGACTTGTGGCGCAGTTTGTCAAACTGCATAAACAAATATCATGTCTATTACTTGCACTTTACGTTTTTATTTTCTCTTTTGTTATTCATTGATCTAGCACTATCTAATTGTTACAAACTGTAAGGAAAACCAACTCGAGGAAGATCAGATTTTGAGGTTTATTTTATGTTTATGCAGAACTAAAAATACATAAACATTGTGCTAAAGATTAAAGCAAATAGATAATAAATACACACTACAAATATATTTATGCTTCAAAAGGAAAATTGGAATACAAATTCACTTTCTAAACTAATTCATCTTTGAAACCATTGTGCTAAAGATGTCAGCTTCATATTTATTGTATTCCCTTTGCTTCAGTTTGAGCTCTTTGTACTCAAGTTTAATGTCTCTGTTAACACGCCATGCAACAAATAATTATCCACAATTGAACATTGAAAATAAACTATTCAACATCGGTACATCATGTTAAAGATTTGTCTGATGTCTAACACGTATCAGTTGCAGATACCGACACATATAGTTACACTATTTTCATTTTCTTAATTTTACAAATATTAGTATATTAAATATTCGTGTTCTTTTCAATAATATGTTGATGTGATGTCCATGCTAGTGATTCATAGAAAATAACTTTTGTTAATGAAAGTATGTTAGCTTATGAATATGCATAGATAAGTAGATGGAAAATTGCAATTAATTGTACCTATTATTTGGATCAATACTCAGTGCTCTTTTAATGTCAGCTTCAGCTTTCTCCAAGTCTGATGTTTTAAGGTATGCTTGACATCTTCTGTAAAGAGCCTTAACATTCAACGGATCTTGTTCTAGGACCTGTATCAAGACAGGATCAATTTAAAATTTCAACTTTTTGCCGATCATTGTTAAGTGCTTTTTAGGGCCGTCTTTGAGGTCGTGCAAAACTACCGCTCAGGACGCAAAATTTGTCACGGATGTGTAAATGCATTAGGATCAAAGAATACCTTTGTGCATAGCTTGGCAGCTTCTGTATACTCCTCTAATTTAAGTTTACAAGCAGCATTGTTCAGATTACATGATAGTCTCAAGGTGTTAGCGTGACGCTTCTCGTCGTCGCTGAATGTGTGATCAAATTCAATGTATTTTACAGCCTACAATACCAAATCAATTAAGCATTTTATTCTGCTTTAAACGTAATGTAATATCAAAGGTTTTAAATTGCGATTGCAGTAGCAAACCTTTTCATATTTCTCAGACGCGCGCCTAAAATATTGAGCCTTAAACTGAAGATTTCCATCATGCTTCTTCTGCTCACAAGCTTCTAGTTTCTCTTGAGTATCCATTTTCCAAAATGGTTTCTCCTATAAGAAGTTGCAAAAGTCGATGAAACATAAAAATAAAATAAAAACATTTGAATTGAGGAAACTCATATTAGCATTACACAGAGGAGCCAACCTTAATGAAATCAATTAATTCAACTTCATAAAAAAGTGTTTTTTCAGCATTGACAGTCACCAAAGCCTGTTCTGCTTTTTTCATTGTCATAATTGCTCTTTCTAGACCCTCATGCACTTGTTCTGAAAATAATTAGAACAGATTAGCACAAAGATTAATAATAATCAGAAAATAATTAATGAATCTGGTTATTGTATAACATCAATATTATACCTTCTTGAGTTGTGAACTCAAAAGGTTCATCCTTTGATCCTTTCCTATCAATAATTGTACCATCTTCTCCTTTGCATAAATACATGACTGTAGAAAATGAAAAATATTAATTAAGAAACTATACTGTGACTACGATTATTTTTATTTGAGATATATGTTACCTTTCACACGAGATCCTTCGTTTGGTCGATCAAACCCTTCCCCGGGTTTATTAATTTTTTTCAGTATTTTCTTATCTCCTGTGATATCAGTCACAATTTTCCATGATAACAACTCGAGTTTGATGCTAATTAAATTTGAATCTGGTAAACCATTAAGCTCAATGATTCTATTTGAATTTTGACTAAGGCCATCTGCAAAATTATGACATGATATTAGTTGTGCAAAGATATATCTGACTGCAGAGGCGCAGTTTTAAACTCGCGACATTTTACTTATTCACGTTTATGGGGTGATATTCTGGACATTAAACTGCTAGACATAAAAGTAATAAGAGTGACTTGTACTAAACTTACAGAAGAATTTTGTAGAAAGCTCTGCCACCTCGCCTTTTCTCATTGTCTTTACTGCTAAACTCATGGCTGGACATAGATATCCTAATTGAATCATCCCAGAGATTGATCAGAATTTTATAGTTTTCAAACACTTGAGAAAATTTGAACAATAGCATATACTTAATGGAGCCAAATTCAGTGCAGTCGATGATTCATACGGTTAATAAGCACAATCTAAGCCGATAGATAAATATCAGACGACTCACATTGGGACTTCGCCAAATGAAAAATTAAAATCCTCAATCCTCTAACATCTTATCAATGTCGGAGAGATCATTGACTAAAATGGCTCCTAACTGCATCAAATCTATTTCCAAAAACAAGAGCTTTATGCGTGAACTTACCGTCACTTACATTAAAATCCACGCCTTTATCAGACTTAATAAGCATCCCATTCTCAAGCTTTGCTTCATATTTTACTGTTAAATTAGTAATATAAGGACAAAATCAGACTTAATAACCATCTCATAACTACTTTTAAAATAACAAATATTTATCCGGTTAAGTTAACTCAGTTGGTAGCTGTACACGGACATCAAATCCAGCTGAAACCATTATTAAGTTACCTAGGACTTCATCCAGCTCTTTTGGAGTAGCCCATCCTTCTCCTTCCCTTATCGTCTTTTTCATGATTCCTCCATCGCCCGTCAAGTCTCTAATACTACTCCAACACAACATTTCAATCTCAAAAACGAGAGTTGCATTAGGAGGAATCAACGGTGGAGAACCGACTTCCCCATATGCTAAGGCAGGTGGTATTTTGAAGATTGCTCTCTCCCCTTTTTTCATAGTAGCAACTCCTTCATCCCAACCTTTGATTACTTCACCTACAACCAAATTCAAGAACATTGGCCTAATTCAATTTTTTCTAGTTGTACGCGTGCGATAAATGAGGGGCTTACTTACCTTGGCCTAATTTGAAATGAAAAGAAGACCCTTTATCATAACTGGATTCAAGAGAGGGTCCATTTTCAATTTGTCCTCTGAAATGAACTGAAAAATGAAAACAAGTGCTGTTTTAGAACTCATTGAAAATTTTAGCATGACCCTTTTTGTGAAATGGCGGAAACATTATGAATGAAGAAAAAGTGAAGCATATGAGATGATTTGAAACCTTGAACCTCATCTCCTGAGAATGGAGTTTGCCAAGAGACACCTTTTGTGAGAATCTGCTTGGTGAGACCTTCATTTCCAATTTGGTTGAGAAGAAATTGTGAGTCTTCATTTTGGTGAGAGAGTGTCATTTTGGAATGAAAAGTGGTTAAGAAAGGATAAGCCGTTACTGGTTTCCCTCCTTTTGAGCCTTTCAGTTGAGATGAAACATTTTTCCTTACCACACATCATCATTCATATTTCATAGTTTTTTAATAATAATAATAATAATAATAATAATAATAATAATAATAATAATAATAATAATAATAATAATAATAATAATAATAATAATAATAATAATAATAATAATAATAATAATAAGGTTTAATGGATATGCATGACAGTGTAAAATAGTTTACACTGTCATCCAATAGAAAACCACAAATCTGCCATGTCATTAAAAAAAATTTAAAATAAAAGAGAACATTAATTGGATACATGGTTGTGATTGGTTGACAGTCCATCACCCATTTTCTCATAATAATAATAATAATAATAATAACAATAAATATATATTTTCTTAAATTGAAAAATTAAAATCCCATTAAATCAATTTAGTTGATAATACAGGAACAAAGATGCACAAAATTCAACCTACTCCATTATACACGACATTTTTTAATCATAAAATCATATTTATTAGCTGAGTATAAACTCTTTGATTATCGGTAAATTCAATAAAAAATCCATACAAAAATACATGTGATGTTTTAGTTTTTATTTCCTTTCCCCATATACATTTTTGAGAAACCTGAAACCTCAAACGTTTTTTATCAAATATAACTTTCGTAAAATTATAAAACATAAAATATTATAAGGACTAAAAATAAATCTAATTTTAGTGTTTAGGGTGAGGGTTGAATTAAGTCATCATCAGTGAACCAATAAATAATACTATTAGATTTAATTGATGGTTTGGATTCATTAAAAATAAAATTGAAAACATTTTCATATTTTCACACACAATCTTAGTCTTATATCACGTCTCTTTACAATGATATAAAGGGCTTTCTTTCAAGAGAATAACCACCCATCACTAAAATCATAAGTAAATTAAAGTCAAATTCATTGTAATTTGCGTTAACAAATATATTTGTTAATTACTTTCTTAAATTGTTCTCTTTAATTTTTAAACTGAAATCTTAACAATTTGAAGAAACTTTCATGGAAGTTACCACTTAACAAAAATTTTGTTTTTGTTTTACTAGAACGAAAGTAATAAAAGAATTTGCAATGAAGATCAGTTAATCACAAAAATGAATGGTATTTAGAAATTCACTTTTCTGGATTGGAACCAGTTTGTCTCATTTGACCATTTGAATTGGAACAATTATCTTCATTCAATCTCATCTTAGTATCGACATTGTTATTTACTTAATTAACCTTTCAAATTCATTTTCTTTACCCCTAGCTCTCAATTGATAGAGGACAAAGAAGGTGATTGATTTCATTGATATCACAAAACTTTGATTTGCAAAAAAAACTTGCTGAATTCTAATAAGTTAGAGAGAATTTAAATGGAAAAAAATGTGTTTCTTAAAAAAAAAATATTAGGCTTTTATTGTATGTGGATATGTATATGTGTTTTCATTTTTAATTTTAATTAACCTACACCATTGATTAAATCTAACGGTAATTTTTATGTGTTTCACCGGTGAACCATTTTATTGGTCCCTCGTTGTAGACGTCACCAATTTTACATGAAAGAATTGTATTTATTTTTATGATTTTCAAATAATGAAGGAATAAATACAATTTAAATTTTACAGAAGAGTGTTTGGTTATGATGCTAGTAAATAGAAGGGTGCTTAAAACAACACCCTATTTCGTTATTTTCACTAATGGGTTGATGTAGTCTACTTTAATAGCCCAAACTTAAAAGCCCAGAAAAAACATGCCGTGAATCTTAATATGTATGTAAATTTTCTTTGCACCCATATCGTTTTTCATGAATCCCAGATGAAATCCTAAAATATTTTTATATTTCGGATATGCATTTGGAAAGACACATTTTTTTTCCAAAAAGAATGTGACTTCCCATATACGTATTCAAAGTCGCCTTATTTTTCCAAAAAATGTGATTTCGGATATGCGAATGGGAAGTCACTTTTTTTTTAGAAAAAATATCACTTCTGATATGCATATCTGAAATAATTTGAATTATTTCAAAAAATATAAACAAACACCTCCACTCTTTGCATTCTCTTCAAACACCAAATACTCTCTACAACAACAAAAATCCATTTTTACAAAAAGTTGTATAGAAGATTTACATTCCACAAGTTCCATTGCATTTTAAAAAATTCAAAGTTCTTTCCAACTTCAACTCAAACCTCAACAAATTTGTAAGTTTTCAATACTCTTTTTCTCAAGCTCAAAGTTAGAATTTAGGGTTATTAAAATTTAGGACAATGTGTAGATTGATGTTATTGTAGTTCAATGTTAGTGTTTAGATGTTAAAAATTGAATTTTGGATGAGTTAGGACAAGAAGTGGAAGTTTCTCAAAAATAGTTGTTCGCAGGTTATTTCGCAAGTACATATCTGAAATCCCATCTAACCAGTTTTAGATATGCACTTACGAAATGTTGGACCATTCTCGGATACAGAGGATTGAGGCCATCGAGTGGATAATAGATTATCTGGGTATGAACCCATTTATAGCCGATTTTGAGTATAAAAAAGAGCTTTATAAACACCATTTAATGGATGCGGTTTTTATTGAGTATTACCACGGTTGTGCTTTGCATCCAAACCAAAAGAAAAAATATAATTTCCTATAAACTCTCGACTCTATATCTTTCTTTTTCTCCACTTTCTCTGCAACCAAACAATACTTAAAAAACAATACTTAAATGACTAGAATCGATGTTCAATTTTTTTTTTTCAATTTTTTTATTTTTTGGATAAAATTCGAGATTCATACAAAAACATTATAAAATGTTTGTTTATAAAGTGCTTCTAATTAATGGATATGTTTAGGAGTCAATAGTTTGTGAAATTGAAAGACCGTGTCAAGCACTATCTGATGGAAATATGGATTTCAAACATGTCCCCCAACTTAGCCAACCAAATCTAGTTGTGAGCATCTAATTATTTGATAGATGATTGCTGAGATCAGCTTAATCAAGTGTGTAGCTTCTAAATGATTGTTAAAAAAGGATTAATTAAAAGAGATTTTGGCGTATGACGTATTCAATATATAATCTTCTTTTTTTGTTTAATTATTATTGAAAATATTCGACTTTGGTTATAATTTTCTTACTTTCATACCAATTACCAAATAAGCAGTACCTGAAATATTTACATCATCCAGTATATTAATTTATGTTTAAAAATACAAATGATTGATCATTATTTTAAACTAAAAAATATCTTAGCAAAAACATTGGAAAACAGATCAACCGACCCCATTTTTCTATTTAAAAATTAAAGTGGATATACAATCATGTTGCAGTAGATAGTGGAGCAGGTGTCTAATGATAATTAGTCATAATATGCCTCTCAAGCATATTCAAGTTTTTAGTTTTTCTGGATATGATTTATATAGTTACTTTAAAAAAAAAGAAAAAGATAATCATCCTTCTGTGTTTATAATAGCATTTTCACAACAAAATAAATGAACTCTAATCAAATCTTTGAAAAATATATCATTTTTTTATCCAACAATAAGGATGACAACGGTAACCATTCTAAGTGGGTACCCTAAAAAATCACTCATGATGAATAGACCATAAACCTGCAAAATGGATACGGGCAATTACCTACAGAAATAAGCAGGTATGGGCGCGGGTACGAGTACTTTAGTATCCAGCCCGCTCCATACCTGCACAATATATATATTTATATATTTTTACTTTTAGTATTGTAAACACATGTATGCGTATCAATTTTATTAAATACATCACTATTAAACTAGTACTCGTTTTAATAAAAGTCTTCGTTTATTTCTGTTGTTATTTTGTAAAGTTGCAGTGAAAGAATAAAGACAGTTGCTAGAATATGTGGAAGAAGAGTATTGATTTCATTCAATTCCAACATACAAATACACAATAGAGTGATAACTGCCCACTAGGATCATGTTCCTATAATTTAGGCCGCGATTGATTACTGAAACAAACTAATGACTTAATGCTAGGAAAAACAAAACTTAGCTAAAAAGTAGGAGACTTATTTGAAATATTCAAAATAGAATGAGGAATAATAGGAAACTAAAAGCTGCAAAACGTGGCAGCAGTTCTAAACAGAATATCTAACACTCCTCCTTGCTTTAGAGACTGCAAACACCAAGCTTAGTTCTCAGGTCTTCAAACTTGCTTGCAGATAAAGGTTTAGTAAAAATGTCTGCTATTTGTTCTTCAGTTTTGCAGTAAACAAGAGTTACAACATAATCCTTCTGCACCTCCCTCACAAAAAACAGCTTGATGTTGAAATGTTTAGTTTTTCCGTGAAATACAGGATTATGAGAAATAGCTATTGCAGCTTGATTACCAACAAAAATCTTAGTGTCTTCTTTCTGCTCAAGATGAAGATCACTCAATATCTTCCTCAGCCACAAAGCTTGATTTACAGCAGCAGTAGCGGCAACAAATTCCGCTTCAGCAGTAGATTGAGCCACTGTTTCTTGTTTTTTTGAACTCCATGAAAAAACTCCTGATCCAAAGCTAAAACAATACCCTGAGGTGCTTTTCATATCATCAATGGATCCTGCCCAGTCACTGTCAGAGAACCCAAACAGCTTGAATTCCTTGCTTTTCTTGAACTTGATGCCAAAGTCGATTGTACCTTTGATGTATCTAACCACCCTCTTGGCAGCCTTCAAGTGAATTTCACTTGCACAGTTCATGAACCGAGATAAAATACTCACAGCATTCAAGATGTCTGGTCTTGTTGCTGTAAGATATATAAGGCACCCAATCAAACTTCTAAAGTATGCCTCATCCACTTTTTCAGTTTCATCTTCCTTGCTCAACTTCTCCTTTTGATTCATAGGAATGCTTACTGACTTGCAATCTTCCATACGAAATTTTTTCAGAATTTCCCTTGCATATTTCTTTTGACAAATGAAAACTTCATCTTGACTTTGCTTAATCTCCATTCCGAGAAAAAGGTCATCAGTCCAAGATCTGTCATCTCAAATACTTTCATCATTTCCATCTTGAATTCATCAATCAAAGTTGCATTATTTCCAGTTACCAAAAGATCATCAACATAAAGAGATATAACAATAATATCAATTTCACAATGCTTAATGTAAAGAGTGGACTCTGATAAACTTTTAACAAAGCCTAAGCTCAACAGATGGTTATCTACTCTACTGTACCAGGCTCTTGGAGCTTGCTTCAGTCCATAGAGAGCCTTCTTGAGAAGATAAACCTTGTCTTCTTCTTCTTTCTTCATAAAGCCTTCTGGCTG
The DNA here is from genome assembly GCF_029867415.1 of Vicia villosa. Classification (NCBI taxonomy): domain Eukaryota; kingdom Viridiplantae; phylum Streptophyta; class Magnoliopsida; order Fabales; family Fabaceae; genus Vicia; species Vicia villosa. The sequence goes on along the minus strand of NW_026704957.1, from coordinate 1,688,259 downwards.
TTCAACATAGATTTCTTCTTGCAAGAAACCATTTAGAAATGCTGATTTAACATCTAATTGGTACACTTTCCAACCCATTTGTACTGCAGTAGCAAGCAACAACCTGATAGTAACTAGCCTGGCCACTGGCGCAAAAGTGTCTGAATAGTCTACTCCAAAAATCTGAGCGTAGCCTTTAACCACCAGTCTCGCCTTGTGTTTGTTGATTGAACCATCAACATTTAGCTTGGTTCGAAACACCCACTTAACACCAATGATTTTTCTGCCTTGAGGTCTGTCAACAAGCTGCCATGTATTATTTTTCTCTATCATGTGCAGCTCCTCCTTCATTGCAACCATCCATTTTTTATCAAGTTTTGCTTCATTAAAATCAGCAGGCTCACAAACAGCAATATTACATCTTTGATAGACGTCAGAAAGCAATCTAGTACCTCTGACTGGAATGTCATCCACCATCTCATTTTCCCAATCTTCACTACTCTGTCTCTCAACATTTTTGAGTTGATTTGAGGCTTGATTTGACACTTTTAAAGTCTCCCAGATCCATTCTTCATTTTCCACAAAGTGCACGTCTCTACTAACGACAATATTTCCCGTTTCTAGTTGAAAAACTTTGTAAGCTTTGGATATTGTGCTATAACCAATGAAGATGCCTTGTACTGCCTTCTTGTCAAGCTTATCACGCTTAACTTGAGGAACATAGGTGAAGCACAAACAACCAAATACTTTAAGAAAATTTAAATAAGGTTTATATCCATACCAAGCTTCGAATGGTGTCTGATTCTTCACTACTTTTGTGGGAAGCCTGTTTTGAAGAAACACTGATGTATTTGCGGCTTCAGCCCAAAACTTTTTTGGTAAGTTCTTCTCATGCAACATGCATCTTGTCATCTCCATTATGTATCGATTTCTTCGCTCACTAACTCCATTTTGTTGTGGAGTGTAGGGAGCAGTAAGTTGGTGTTTTATACCCGCTTCTTCACAAAAGGAATTAAATTCTCCAGATGTGTATTCTTTTCCATTATCAGACCTTAGAACTTGAATGTTGCAGCCACTTTCATTTTCCACAATTTTCTTGAACTTCCAAAACATTCCAGCGACTTCTGACTTGAATTTTAAGAAAAAAATCCAGCAAAATCTTGTAAAATCATCAATGAAGGCAATATAATAAAGGCTACCGTTGAGAGAAGATGTTCTTTGTGGTCCGCATAAATCAGTATGAATTAACTGAAGCTTCTGTGTTGCTCTCCAAGTTGATTTTGGAAATGGTTGTCTGTGTTGGTTTCCATATTAACATGCTTGGCAGTGAGGAAGAGAATCTTCTAACACAGGTAAATCCCTCACTAGTTTTTTTGTTTGAAGCAATAGTAATCCTTGATGATGATAATGACCAAGCCTCTTGTGCCATATCTCCGTGACACTTTCCTTGATGGGAAATGCAACTTGCTTCTCCTCCAATGGATTAAGTGTGAAACTCTTTCCCCTCATCTTGACCTTGAACATTTCTTGGTCAGAAACATCCTTTATCAAGCAGTGTTTGTTTTCAAAGTGTACCTTGAAGCCTTTCTCCAACAATTGACCAACACTTAACAAATTTTTGTCAATTTCTGGAACATAGAGAACATCAGAGATAAGTTTCGTACCCGAACAACTTTCAATTGCAATGGTGCCTTTTCCTTTGACAGCTATATATTGCCCATTGCCAATTCTGACTTTAGAGGTTTCTGAACTCCTTAATTCCTCGAACAGCTCCTTATCATATGTCATATGATTAGTGCAACCACTATCAATTAACCAACTGTCACTTGAATCACTGCCTAAGAAGCAAGTAGCAACAAAGAGTTGGTCCTCGTCATCCTCCTCTTCTTGATCAACAACTTGAGCGTATGCTTCTTGCTGCTTAATTTCAGTTCTGCAAATTACAACTTCATGACCAAGTTGGTTACACTTACTGCATTTTGCATCAGGTCGCCTCCAACATCTAAAAGGAGGATGACCCATTTTGCCACAATGTTGACATGGAGGATAATTACCCTTTGAACTTCCGTTCTTGTTCTTATTGTTGCTCGTTGTAGCATCACTACTTACAATAAAATTCTTCTTGTTCTTTTTCTTCCACATTTTCTCTCTGTCTTGATACTTGACTGAAAGTGCTCCTTCCACAATCCCTTCTTGCCTCATGTCCCTTCGTTGCTCTTGGGCTTGCAAGGCATGAATGAATTCTGCCAAAGTGATCTTACAAAGATCCTTTGTGTTCTCTAAAGACGCTAGAGATGCTTCATATCTTTCAGGCACGGTAACCAAATTTTTTTCTACAATTCTGGAATCAGCAAATCCAGTGCCGAGTAATCTAACCTTGTTTGCAATAGAAAGCAATTTGTCTGAGTAATCTTTGATTGTCTCAGACTCTTTCATTTTCTGCAACTCAAATTCTCTCATCAGATTAAGAACTTGCATGCTTCGAATTCTCTCATCCCCGGCATATTCTTCCTTCAAATAGTCCCATATTGCTTTTGGTGTTTTGAGGGTCATGATTCTAGTAAAAATTGTTTCTGAAACACCAGCAAAGAGACACGATTTTGCCTGTGCCTTTTTTGTTTTTTTTCTTTGTGATATTTCAACTGAGCCATAGTAGGATTATTCGACAGCGGAGTGTTTACGGTGATTTCCGGTAAACAACCGCTAGTCTTCCAAACTATAATAAATATGATTTGGTTACTTGCAGGATCGACTAGATTGATCCTAGGACACATAGTCAAGAAGATTGTTATCAATGTTCATTTGAATCATATTCGTAATTTGTCCTCTTCGATGAGTATTGTTCGATTCAAGAATCTTGGTAATTGCTTCGTTATATGTAATTATTGTAGGATCAAGCGCTTACCACTGCGCTAAAAGCAATTGCTGTTAGTGAGGGCGCAACTTTATTTCCTTATAGTATGAGCCCTCAGGGGCTGCACCTAAAGTGAGGTTTGTAAGCTCTCTCTAGGCGCCATGGGTTGGGATGTTAAGCCCATTCGAATCCCTAAGGGTGACGCTGGATTTATTTATCCAACAATCTCCCCCCCAGTGTCAGCCGGGGGGATTCGAACCCATGACCATGCTCTGATACCACTTGTAGGATAGAAAAACACTTAGAAAGGGGGGGTTTGAATAAGTGTAGCTTTAAAAACTTGACAGATAAAAATAAATTGCACAGTTATTTTTATCCTGGTTCGTTGTTAACTAAACTACTCCAGTCCACCCCCGCAGAGATGATTTACCTCAACTGAGGATTTAATCCACTAATCGCACGGATTACGATGGTTCTCCACTTAGTCAGCAACTAAGTCTTCCAGAGTCTACTGATCACACACTGATCACTCTAGGAACAACTGCTTAGATACCCTCTAAGACTTTTCTAGAGTATACTGATCCACACGATCACTCTAGTTACAATCTGCTTAGTTCACTCCTAAGACTTCCTAGAGTATTCTGATCCACACGATCACTCTAGTTCCTTACAACTTAATGTAATCAATTCTAAGAGTATTACAATTGCTTCTTGAAAGCGATAATCACAACTGTGATATTTCTCTTAATCGTTTAAGCTTAATCTCACTAAAATATTACAACAGCAATGTAGTGAGCTTTGATGAAGATGAAGATTCTGAGTTTAGATTTGAACAGCGTTTGAGCAAGTTTAATATGAGTTGTTTTGGTGCAGAGTCGTTAACCTTGCTTCTCATCAGAACTTCATATTTATAAGCGTTAGAGAAGATGACCGTTGAATGCATTTAATGCTTTGCGTGTTCCGTACAGCATCGCATTTAATGTTATACGCTTTTGTCAACTACCTCGAGCCTTGTTCACGCTGTGTCTACTGACGTAGCCTTTAGTAGCTTTTAACGTTCCTTTTGTCAGTCAGCGTAGCTTGCCACTTGTACTTTCTTCTGATCTGATGTTTGTGAATACAACGTTTGAATATCATCAGAGTCAAACAGCTTGGTGCATAGCATCTTCTGATCTTCTGACCTTAAAGTGCTTCTGAGCGTGATACCATCAGAACTTCAGTGCTTCTGTTCTCTTGTTCTTCTGATGCTTCCATAGACCCATGTTCTGATTCTGCTTCGACCATCTTCTGATGTCTTGCCAGACCATGTTCTGATGTTGCATGCTGAACCCTTTGAGACAAAGCTTCTGAGCGCTGAATTATGCGTACTCTTTATATATTTCCTGAAAGGGAAATTGCATTGGATTAGAGTACCATATTATCTTAAGCAAAATTCATATTATTGTTATCATCAAAACTAAGATAATTGATCAGAACAAATCTTGTTCTAACAATCTCCCCCTTTTTGATGATGACAAAAACATATATAAATGATATGAATTTGCGATCAGAAAGAATAGATGGCAAAAGACAAATTACACAGCTATAGCATAAGCATATGAATATGTCTCCCCCTGAGATTAACAATCTCCCCCTGAGATAAATAATCTCCCCCTGAAATAAATACTCGAAGAACTTTAATAAAAGACTTCCCTGATTATTTCGGTAGAGACGATCATATGAGCTTCTGTCTTCAGAGAATTCATAGCTTCTGACTTCTGCTTCCATAGGACAGCTTCAGAACTAGAATTTCCTTAGATCCCTAGAACACTCACAGCTTCTGATTCCTGCTTCCATCTAGGACAACTTCAGAACTTGAATTTCTTTGATCTTCTGAACATTCACAGCTTCTGACTTCTGCTTCCATCTAGGACAGCTTCAGAACTTGAATTTCTTTGATCTTCTGAACATTCACAGCTTCTGATTTCTGCTTCCATTTAGGACAGCTTCAGAACTTGAGTTTTCTGGATCTTTAGAACATCCGCAGCTTCTGATTTCTGCTTCCCTCGGATAGCTTCAGAGCTTTGAATTTCTACCAACATCACTTCATGCTAGATTTGTATCAGAACATTGTTGAATGTACCAGAGCATCATCTGAGCATCTCTACATCCTGAAATGTTACAGAACAAAAACTAAACGACAAAAGTCAGCATGAACGAGTCAGAACATAAAATGTATATTAGAACACATTATATGTATCAGAGCCATATAGACTCAAATAATGTATCAGAGCAAATAATATATCAGAGCAAATAGAATTTTGTCAAAGCAAATGGACAAATATGGATCAAATTCTATTATCAGTGCTTCTGATTCATTCTTCTTTCTTGCTTCTGATTTCTGAAGCTTGACAGCACTCGGCTTGCTTCAGTTTCCATGGTTTTGCTTCTTGTGTTTGCTTTGAAGATTCTCTTCACTTGTTTATACCTGCAAAACACTTAAACCATATAGAACTTGCAGTTCTTGTTAATAAATGTGTGGGAGCTTTACCCAGCAACTGATAGATTAATCAAATCATTTATCATTTATCTTCTCCCCCTTTTTGTCATAACATCAAAAAGAATATTTCAAAAGATTCAGATGATTAAAACGACAAATAAAAAACACTGGAATGTAAATCAAAGGAACTTTTTATTGATAATCAAAAGATATTACAAAAGGTTCCTATGTTTAACAAGAGGAGAAACATTCCTAGCAAATACATAAAAAGTCATCCCAAGAGGAAATGACTACAAAAATTAAAAACAGCACCCTAGCAGGACACGCTCGGTGTCAACCCATCAAGAGTCCCTGTGGACTCTTGTCTTCCAGACTAGAACCTCCACTGTAGAAGAGATCCAAGTGACCAAAGAGGAAGAGAGGGACAGTTCACAGACAGAGAGCTAATGTTGCAAACGGGGCTTTCCCTCAACATAGAAGTTAAGAATATCATTCTTAACCTCCTCCCATAACTCAAGAAAGTCTTCTGTCTTTGGGTGAAAGTTGATAACAACATCAAAGAAGAGGTCTGACTTGAGAGGTATTAGGAGAGCCATCCCGAGATATGCAGAAATCTGTCGCCTTTGAGTCATAGATCTTCAACAGGCTTAGGGTGAACGCTAGGTTTGAGCTAGGATTTTTTAAAAGAAAGAAAAAGCTTGTTTGAGCAAGAGACGAAAACGGAAGAGAGAGAGAGAGAAAAACTTGATGAGGAATGCAAAGAGATAGGGAAAGAGAAGCGTTTGAAGAGTATTTTAAAAAAATAAAATGAAACGAATGTTGAATAGCATTTAATGTTACGTGACGTGAGGAGAGATAATAAAGACAAATGAGGTGACTAGCACAGTTACCTATGGTCGGCGTCCCTTCAACTGCACGCGCGCTTATCTATGAATAGTAACGACAGGTTTACCATCCCAAGATAAAACGTTACAGCTGTTTTGCTTTAAAAGAAGTTCTGAATCAACTTAGACAATGAAACGTTAGTAATAACAGAATCATAATTTCTAAAAGATTTCAATCAGAACTTCTGATAAAAAAAATTGTTCCACATTCATTTCAGAAGATACTCATACATGAGAACTTCTCATCTTCTCATTCTGGGCATAAATCCATACTGATGTTTTTCAGAATGAACTTAAACCTATCTTCAGCCAGGGGTTTTGTAAAGATATCAGCCCATTGATGGTCTGTATCAACAAAGTTTAAAGATATAACACCCTTCTGAACATAGTCCCTTATGAAATGATGTTTAATCTCAATATGTTTAGCTTTTGAATGAAGAATAGGATTCTTAGATAAACATATAGCAGAAGTATTATCACAGAATATAGGAATGTTACTCTCAAATATCTGATAATCTTCTAGCTGACTCTTCATCCAGAGCATCTGTGTACTGCAACCAGCAGCAGCGACGTATTCTGCTTCTGTTGTTGATAGAGCAATAGTTGCTTGCTTCTTGCTATACCAGGAGATCAAATGACTTCCAAGAAATTGGCAACTTCCTGAAGTACTTTTTCTTTCAATTCTGTCTCCAGCATAATCAGCATCGCAGAATCCTACTAAGTTGTATTCTTTAGATTTTCTGTAAACTAAGCCAACATTAGTAGTACCTTTCAGATACCTTAGAATTCTCTTAACAGCAGTTAAATGAGATTCTCTAGGATCTGATTGGAATCTAGCACACAAACAAACACTGAACAGAATGTCAGGTCTAGAAGCAGTCAAATATAGAAGAGATCCAATCATACCTCTGTATAACTTCTGATCAACCTTCTTACTTACCTCATCCTTACCTAGGATGCATGTTGGATGCATAGGAGTTTTGGCTTCTTTGCAGTCTAGAAGATTAAATTTCTTCAGAAGTTCCTTCACATACTTGGTTTGGTGAACATATGTTCCTTCTGATGTTTGATTTATTTGTATTCCAAGGAAATACTTGAGTTCTCCCATCATGCTCATTTCAAACTCAGCCTGCATAGACTCAGCAAACTCCTTTCCAAGTGTAGCATTAGATGTTCCAAAAATAATATCATCTACATATATTTGACAAATTAAAATATCCCTTTTAAAGGTTTTACAAAAGAGAGTAGTGTCCACTTTTCCTCTAGTGAAACCATTATCCAGAAGGAAAGAACTTAAGCGTTCATACCAAGCTCTGGGAGCTTGTTTCAATCCATATAACGATTTCTTTAATTTAAAAACATGATTAGGAGACATAGAGTCTTCAAAACCAGGAGGTTGATGGACATAAACTTCTTCATCTATATAACCATTTAAGAAGGCACTCTTAACATCCATTTGATAGAGAGTGATGTTATGTTGAGTGGCAAAAGAGATTAATAGACGAATAGATTCTAACCTGGCCACTGGTGCAAAGGTTTCTGTATAGTCAATCCCTTCTTGCTGACTATAACCCTGAGCCACCAGTCTGGCTTTGTTCCTTACCACTTCACCTTTCTCACTGAGCTTGTTTCTGAAGACCCATTTTGTACCAATTATATTGAATCCATCTGGTCTAGGAACAAGATCCCAAACATCATTCCTTGTAAAATGATTCAGTTCTTCTTGCATAGCAATTATCCAGTCTGGATCTTCTAGAGCATGATCAACAGAAGTTGGCTCGATCAAAGATACAAGACCTAATTGACAATCTGCATTGTTCTTAAGGAATGCTCTTGTTCTGATTGGATCATCCTTCTTTCCAAGAATGACATCTTCTGAATGACCAGAGATGAGTCTGGATGATCTTCTGACAGATGGTTCTTCAGATATGCTTAGATTCTCCAGAGAAGCTGATACTTGATCTTCCGCTTCTTTGCTTCTGAGAAGCTCTGCTTCTGATGCGTTGCTTCTTGGCTCAACAACTTCTGATATATCAATATCGCAATCTGCAAAATTATCAAACTGCTTTGGTTTTTCAGAACCAAGCTTATCATCAAACCTGATATTGATTGATTCTTCTACAACCAATGTTTCAGTATTGTATACTCTGTAGCCTTTTGAGCGTTCAGAATATCCAAGAAGGAAACATTTTTGAGCTTTGGAATCAAACTTACCAAGATGATCTTTAGTGTTCAGAATAAAGCATACACATCCAAAAGGATGGAAATATGAAATGTTGGGCTTTCTATTCTTCCACAATTCATAGGGAGTCTTATTTAGAATAGGTCTGATAGAGATTCTATTCTGAATATAGCATGCAGTGTTTATTGCTTCTGCCCAGAAATGCTTAGCCATATTGGTTTCATTGATCATGGTTCTGGCCATTTCTTGCAGAGTCCTATTCTTTCGCTCTACAACCCCATTTTGCTGTGGAGTTCTAGGACAAGAGAAATCATGGGCAATACCATTTTCTTTGAAGAATTCTTCAAAGGATCTGTTCTCAAATTCACCACCATGATCACTTCTGACCTTTATGATTTTACACTCTTTTTCAGATTGAATCTGAATGCAGAAATCAAAGAACACTGAATGAGTCTCATCCTTGTGTTTCAAGAATTTCACCCAAGTCCAGCGACTATAATCATCTACGATGACTAATCCATATTTCTTCCCTCTGACAGATGCTGTTTTGACTGGGCCAAACAGATCAATGTGCAAGAGTTCTAATGGCCTTGAGGTAGAAACAACATTCTTGGACTTGAATGCAGGTTTGGAGAACTTGCCCTTCTGACATGCTTCACAAAGAGCATCTGATTTGAATTTCAGATTAGGGAGTCCTCTGACCAGATTCAGTTTGTTAATCTGAGAAATCTTTCTCAAACTAGCATGACCTAATCTTCTGTGCCAGACCCACTGCTCATCAGAAACAGACATAAGACAAGTCACCTTCTTACTCATAAGATCTTGCAGATCTGTCTTATAAATGTTGTTCTTCCTCTTGCCTGTAAATAGGATTGAGCCATCCTTCTGATTTACAGCCTTGCAAGACTCTTGATTAAAGATTATATCATAACCATTGTCACTCAATTGACTGATAGATAAGAGGTTATGTGTTAATCCTTCTACAAGAAGTACATTAGAAATGGAAGGAGAGTTACCAGACTTTATAGTTCCAGAGCCAATTATCTTGCCCTTCTGATCTCCTCCGAACTTGACTTCTCCTCCAGACTTAAGCACCAGGTCTTGGAACATAGACCTTCTTCCTGTCATGTGTCGTGAGCATCCAGAGTCCAGGTACCATGACATGTTGTGCTTTGTCCTTTTTGCAGTCAAGGATATCTGCAATAGGAATAATCTTATCCTTAGGTACCCACATCTTTTTGGGTCCTTTCTTGTTAGATTTTCTCAAGTTCTGATTGAACTTGGGTTTAACATTGTAAGCAATAGGAGGAACAGCATGATAATTTTTAATGTGAGTTTCATGATATTTCCTAGGTTGTGTCACATGCTTTTTGGTGTGTGTTATGTGAAAACTTTGAGCATGTGAAGTGTGCCTAATATCATGGGAGTGGCCGTACTTGAACTGATCATACAATGGCTTGTATGTGAATTTCATTTCATCAACAGGTTCAAGTTTGTATGGGGTTTCACCCTCAAAACCAATGCCGACTCTTTTGTTTCCAGACACAGCATATATCATAGAAGCTAGCTGACTTCTGCCAATACTTCTAGATAAGAACTTCCTGAAACTTAAATCATATTCTTTCAGAATATGGTTTAGACTAGGAGTGGAATTTTCTGAATCAGAAGGAGATCCAACATCATTGGATAATTTTAAAAGTTTTTCTTTTAATTCAGAATTCTCCAACTCAAGCTTCTTTGTTTCAAATTCAAATAGCTTTTTCAGCTTTTTGTATTTGAGACTAATCTGAGACTTGAGTTCCAGAAGTTCAGTTAGACCGGAAACTAACTCATCTCTAGTAAGTTCAGAAAATACCTCTTCAGAATCTGATTCTGATGTAGATTCTGATCCGTCATCTTCTGTCGCCATCAGCGCACAGTTAGCCTGCTCATCTTCTGAATCATCTTCTGACTCATCCCAGGTTGCCATAAGACCTTTCTTCTTATGAAACTTTTTCTTGGGACTTTCCTTCTGAAGATTTGGACATTCGTTCTTGTAGTGTCCAGGCTCATTGCATTCATAGCACATGACTTTCTTCTTGTCAAATCTTCTGTCATCAGAAGATTCTCCACGTTCAAATTTCTTTGAACTTCTGAAGCCTCTGAACTTCCTTTGCTTGGTCTTCCAGAGTTGATTTAGCCTTCTGGAGATCAGGGACAGTTCATCTTCTTCTTCAGATTCTGATTCTTCAGGATCTTCTTCTCTAGCCTGAAAAGCGTTAGTGCATTTCTTGATATTGGATTTTAATGCAATAGACTTACCTTTCTTTTGAGGCTCATTTGCGTCCAGCTCTATTTCATGACTTCTCAAGGCACTGATGAGCTCTTCCAGAGAAACTTCATTCAGATTCTTTGCAATCTTGAATGCAGTCACCATAGGACCCCATCTTCTGGGTAAGCTTCTGATGATCTTCTTTACGTGATCAGCCTTGGTGTATCCCTTGTCAAGAACTCTCAATCCAGCAGTAAGAGTTTGAAATCTTGAAAACATCTTTTCAATGTCTTCATCATCCTCCATCTTGAAGGCTTCATACTTCTGGATTAAAGCTAGAGCTTTAGTCTCCTTGACTTGAGCATTTCCTTCATGAGTCATTTTCAGGGACTCATATATGTCATAGGCCGTTTCCCTGTTAGATATCTTCTCATACTCAGCATGAGAGATAGCATTCAGCAAAACAGTTCTGCATTTATGATGATTCCTGAAAAGCTTTTTCTGATCATCATTCATTTCTTGCCTTGTCAGCTTTACGCCACTGGCATTTACCGGATGTTTGTAACCATCCATCAGAAGATCCCATAGATCACCATCTAGACCCAGAAAGTAACTTTCCAGTTTATCTTTCCAGTATTCAAAGTTTTCACCATCAAATACCGGCGGTCTAGTATAACCATTGTTACCGTTGTATTGCTCAGCAGAGCCAGATGTAGATGCAGGTGTAGGTGTAGACTTTTCACTTTCATCAACCATCTTTTACTGAAGCGTTTTTCTCTTCCTGAATCTTTTCTAAACACGGTTAAGTGCTTGCACCTTAGAACCGGCGCTCTGATGCCAATTGTAGGATCAAGCGCTTACCACTGCGCTAAAAGCAATTGCTGTTAGTGAGGGCGCAACTTTATTTCCTTATAGTATGAGCCCTCAGGGGCTGCACCTAAAGTGAGGTTTGTAAGCTCTCTCTAGGCGCCATGGGTTGGGATGTTAAGCCCATTCGAATCCCTAAGGGTGACGCTGGATTTATTTATCCAACAATTATAACTTCAACAAGAAAAATAAATAACATAACATATGAAACTTAAAAATTGTTAAAACATAAAGAATCTTAAACTGCAGAAACGTTAAGGACTTTAAAAGTAAATGATCATGAAAGTAAATTCGAAAGTAAAATAAAGATACAGGAATGTAAATGACAAGAAATAAATGGAATGCAGTAATTCAGAAATGTATTCGAAAATGAAATACAATACACATGTATTAAAATGGTGGTGTCATACGTACATTTTCTCAGCGAACTCTTTCTCGTAACACTTGATACTTGAGTAAATATGTGAGTGATTTGTACAAAATGAACACACGGAATCCTAACATAAAGACCCCTATTTATACTAGTTTCGACCTTAACGGTCCTACACTAATCTGCTGCCACGTTTCTCATCAGAACTTCCAGCGAAGCCATCTGTATTTGGACAGTTACGATACTGTCTTCGAATTTCAAATCTTCCCGCCTGAGTCCGTCTTCGACGCGTGGCAGTGTAAAAACACTATGAAAACACGCTAAGTAGTAACACTTAAATATATACTTTATAAATTTTGTCTAAGTCCCGAAGACATATGCTTTCATTAGTCTTTCAGTGTTCACTATCTTCAACGAACTTAGAAGTCTGTATCTTCGAGGCATGACCATCAGTAGCCATTCTTTCACTTTTTAAGGGATGGCCATCAGTAACCATCTTTCCTTCGATTCTCAACTCCTTCGAAGGACAAACAATATAAAACGAAATCTTCAGCTAACAAATTGCCCCCAATAAATGCCTGTTTCGAGAATCAACAGAAATAGGCGTTTCTTGTCATTATAAGATTTCGTTTTTATGATCTTTGAAAGTTCCAAGACTGCTGACTAACGTCATAATCACTGATAACACTGTTTCCGAAACGTCTTGTCATTTTCAAAGATGTCTTCTCATGACTTACACTCCCACGTTTTAACCTTACTTACTGATCATTATTCCTATATACTAGGAGTAAGGCTAACTTATTCAACCGCCGTTGGATTAAATCACCAACCGCCATGTGTCTCTCGGGTTTTACCCAAAAGATTTAAAAGGGTTTCCGTTAAACCTTTAAATATTTGACCTTGTGCCTTTATACCTCCTTCCATTCATCTTCTACACCGAGAAAACTAAGAATATCTTCACTCTTTCTAAAATCTTGCTCTCTTTAGCAAAAACTCTTCCATGGCTTCATCTTCAAATGTTCTTCAACCCGCTGTGAAGCTCCAATCAACAACACGTTCTGGGGAACGAGAGTTCGTTCCAAACCCTAATACTGAAGAAATACGCGCAATCTACGCTTCCCAGGTAATCATACCTTTTGATCTTTCTGGAAAAACTCTTGCCTTTATGGGTCCGTTACCGAGTGAAAACATCCAATCCGTGAATAAGTTTTTTCCTGCTTACTATAAAACTAGACCAATAGTTAGCAAAGTTAGGATAGATGAAGACGGTCGTTCTCCTTTAGGCAAATATACTAATGTAGAGAAAACTTCAACTGCAACCCCTTTAGCTTTAGCCAAAATTAGGTTAAACTATATGACCAATTCTGTAAAAGTGTTTAGGTCATTTCCTTTAGCCAAAGATCCTGATTTGTATTATGCTTGGCTAGAAAAGGTAGAGAAACAAAAAGGATCCTTTTGGAAATCGTTAGGGATATACGATTTGATCCATCTGTCAAAAACAGGTTTAGAATACAACCAACCCATGTTAGTAGCAGCGGTTCATTTCTGGGATGCTTCTCACAATACCTTCCATCTTCCCTGTGGAATGGTTACCCCCACGCTTTTTGATGTGGCTGCTATTACGGGACTTCGACCAACTGGCGAAACCTTTGATCCCAATGACATGGATAATGACACTATAGGTTTCAACGATTCGCAAGTTACTTACACGGCATTCATCCAGAAACACCATATTACCACCGAAGCGACAGTATCTGACGAAGAGCATATTGCTTTTCTAGCATTATGGCTCTCACGGTGCGCCTTCTGCTCAAGATCTATCCAGGTTGCAAAGAGGTACCTTTGCATGGCTAATCAGTTGCATTCTGGTAGAAAACTCAACCTCAGCCAACTACTTCTAGGGTCTCTTTACGAAAACCTTAGTGAAGCTGCGAATCTTACCAAGAATTTCAAATCTGGCAGTTTACTTTATGCTGGTCCTTTTTGGTTATTGCAACTGTGGCTCAATGCCACATTCGAAACTTATCTTCCTTTTCGAGGAGATGTCAATGAGGAAGATAGCACAATCAAAAATCGAACTATAGAAGGGACCAGGTTAGCTTACCTAACTCCAAAAGAGGAAATGGGAAAGCTTCATGAACATTTCTTGGCGTATTCAATGATGTTTGCTCGGCGTGATCAGTTCGATCCTTCCATGGCCCCATTTGTACACAGAATAATAGGTCCTGAATGGTTTACTCGAAAATTTCCACCAACATCTCAAGATCAGCAAACTGAATCCATGGAAATTTGGGAAGCCTTTCTGACTCCAAGATTATTTTCCCACCGTCTTCGACCATCAAAGGGTCAATGTATCCTTATGTGTTATCAACCAAATTTGGTCTCGAGGCAGTTTGGGCTAACTCAAATAACACCCAAGTGCTTATATGAGAAAAGAAACCATATGTGTTTCCACACTTTGTATTTGACTGAAGAAGAATGTGAAATAAAAATCGACAAATACGTTGACGTCACCAATCTTTCTCCTATTCCTTTTGAACCTTCTTTTTACTCTACACCAGATTTCCATCAATGGTGGACAGAGTATTATAGCTCTCAAATTTTTGATGCTGATAGCCTTGCTCAAGAACTAACCGCAGCTTTCACTGATGTGCAGGAGAACTTCAAAAAAGGTACTTCAACTCATATTAAAGAAATCCAAGCTTTTCAAAAATTCTTTGAAACTATCTATAGGCCTGATGATCTTAGTCGGACCGTTCGTGAGGCTGCAGTCGCTTTGCGCGAAAAGTTTTCCACCAAACTAAATAAATTGAAATTGCCCTCGTATGTTCGACCAGAACTACGTTATGAAGTGGCTTTCAAACTTCATCCTCCAAAATTCCCTCCACTACCAAGTGCTGATTTTGGTGTGGCTCTAAGTCCTCCTTTCCCAGACTGGTTTGTGTGTGGGAATGCTCTCAAAATTCTTCGAGAGAGTACTAAAAAACGCGCTGAACGAGTGGTCCCGACTAAGCATACCTTGGATACTTTCAAAGGACATCTTCATATAGATCTTAAACATGTCCGTGTCCTGACTCCAATACCTGAAGGTTTGAATTAAGATAATCTTTTTCGACTGACTTTTCTTTTCTTTTACTGATATACTGATTTCAGTCTCAACTACAGCTGTTGCACGAAGGAGGAAGATTAAAGAAGCTTCTGCCCCAAAAGAGTCTGAGACATCTAAAAGCGACAAACCAAACGAAAGTGATTCGATCGTCACGGATAAGAAGCCCACGGTAAATACTTATCTCATACTCTAAATCTTGTACAATTCTGTGATTGGTACTCATCTTTCTCATCTTTCACTTGCCAGAGCTCGAAACCCCCAACGGGTTCGAAGCGTAAAGCTTCTTCGACCAATGCCTCAGATGGTGAAGACAAATCTCCTCCTCAAACTAGACAAGGACAGAAAAAGAAACACAAAGCTGTTACCCCTTCAAGAAAAGGGAAAAAGGCAAGTCCTTCAAAAGCTGCTTCTCCTGGCAATAAGGCGTCTTCTGAAGAGTCTCCTTTGAAGACTGCCAGCAATGCTCTTGTTTTGGAAAGTCATAACTCAAGCCCAGACAATAATCCACCCAAGGTATCTTGCGTTTGTCTTACATATTATCTTGTAATTTTAACTAACTAATTGCACTGGCATTTTACCTTGTTATTGCAGGATGATGCTGGCACTGCTACTTCTGGTTTCAAAGACCCTGGCCTCACCATTGATGTTGATAAACTTTATGGTAATTGTTAAATTTCAACTTTCGTCAATTAAAACTTTCGAAGGCTTAACCTCACGATTAACTTGGCTTCGTTCGAAACAGATACTTCTCAAGCTAGAACCCATGTTCTCTCACCAGTCTTCGAAGACGTTAGGCCAATTGCCACTATATTGCCTAATGAGCCAATCGAAGAAAGCCAATCTACTGACGAATCCCCACCTACTCATCAAGGCAAAGATTTGGAAGAGGATCATCCATTCTCCGGCAGCGACAATGTGAACCAGCAATCACATGGCAACGAAGATTCTGCATCGGAGAAAGATGCCATGGAGGAGATTTCTCAACCAGAAAAACCAATTTCTCAAGGAACTTCGACTCCCGATGTAAAAACTATTCCTGAGACAACTTCGACGCCTGCTCCTACGAAGCCTACTCCTTCGGAGCTTGAACAACTTAAACAAACTGATCCTCTTGGGTTCCTAAGGGCTATCATGAATGTGAATACTTCTTCACTTTCGGAGCCTGATATCTCTCCAGCTGTAACTGCAGATTCTAGTGACAAGGAAGATACTCCTAATCTTCTTCGACAGATAAAAGAGAGATTCTTTGGGGTCAATCTTGTAGATGTTCTCAACCGGGACCCTGTTAAAAGCTACAACTTAAATCAACTTTTAAAGAAAGTAGATTTGCTTCAAGTTTCCCCAGAAGTCTCAGAGATGATTGTTCTGCTAGGCTCTCTCCTTGAACAACTCCAAGCTGACATTCTTCGAAAGCAAAACGTCGAGAAAGAATTATCTGAGATAGTGGCCTCTCATGACTCTTCATGGAATTCTGCTGTGGAAGCCACAAAACAAGGCGAAGCCCTCAAGCTTAAACATTCGGCGAATCAAAAAGCCATTGATGAATATGAGAAGAAAATCAGCTCCTGGAAACAAGAAATAAAAATGCTCGAGGGCAAGATAAAGGAAGCTGAAAGTAGCCAAGCAGCCCTCCAAGAATCTAACCAACAAGATTTGCTCGAAGTGGTGCAGTCAGGAATCAAACATTTCGAGACTGCACAAAAGTTAGTGCCAGAGATCGAAAAGTTGAAGAAACAAAGGGCACTAATTGAACTTCGAATGTCCTCATGGGAAACTCAATATCTGAAGATCAAAAGGGATCTCCCTGAGGACTTTAGCTAGATGTCTTCAATCTTGTTTCATTTGTTGGATTTTTATTTTGTAATCGAGACATATAATATTTGTACGCCTGACTCCCATTTCTATCTATAATATTTGCTTTGCATTAATTTTAACAAATCTTTCAATTTTCTGCCAAATATATCTTTAGATTTCCTACAGTGCTTTTATTAAATACAACATGTAGAACCTGAACATCCTTCGCAGCACTCTTGCCTCTAGACTTGACGTTTCCACTTCTTCTAGCCATAATCATTATTAAAAGTGACGTCATTTTCTCCAAAACGTCGGTTTTTAAGACGTGCATGCATCAGTTTAATGATTACTTTTCAACTTCCAAGGGCGGGAAACGGCGGAGGCCATAACTTCTTACTTTGAAAAACGAACCGCAGTTTAATCACTCATTAAAAATGTAAAACCAACCTTCAGTATTCTCCTTCTATATAAAGGATTCCATATCACTTTTATTTCTTCATTCAAGTATTTCTTCCCCAAACCAAAACACAGAAAAAAGAGAAAACACAACTCTTTCCTCTCAAACACCATTTTTCCCTGAAATGGCTGGAATTCTCTCCTTTAACGATCTCAAAGCTCTCATCAAGGGTGAGTTCAGACTTGATGAGGATGAACTCGTTCGTCATTTCATTAACATTGAAAATCTCTTTGCTAATCAGGAACTGAACTTCTACTTTGAGGAAGTCCTGGAGGGTGCCATCTACCCTAATATGGTGGCAGAGTTTTGGATGAATGCGTCTTTACGCATGGACCCTGAAGGTAGAGCCACCATTGATTCATCCGTTCGACATGCTCACCTTAGCATTACCCCCACCACTATTGCCAATCTCATAAGATGCAATAACTCCGGAGCAACTTTTGATGATAATGTTTTCAACATGACTACTCATATCATGTTGAGAACACTCATGGATAGTGATCGCTACAGCGCACAAACCATCAGGATTTGGCACCAAATGCTCGTAGGCAATTTTCAACCTCGGGTGATTGATGAGAATAACATCATGGTTGAAGATCTGGAGTTTATTCTCTGTGGTATTCGGGGAAGAAAGATTAACATACCTTTGATGATCTTTAAAGGTCTTGTCAAAGCTGTTGCTATCGGCGTGGACCGTCGAGAAAGTGTAACTTGTCTTCCATACGGGAGACTCCTTAGTTACATTTTTCTCAAGAAAGGCGTAGTGAGAAGGATGCGTGATTCTGGGGCTAGGGACATGTTCGAAGCTGAACCTGTTCCTGTGCTATCTCTGGAAAGTCTAGACGCCAGAATTAACTAGCGAGTCTAGGTTTAATCTTTTTATATGTCTATGCCTTCCTCTCTTTTTTGTAATCTCAGATCCTATTTCTGGATCTTTTTGTAATGAAATGTATTTCCATGCTTGCAATGAAAAGAATATTTTGGTGTTTTGATTTTTCTTTCCATAATTCTTTCTGATTCTAAAGCCATTTTGATCAATGTGAAGTATATTTTGACACATGCCTGACCATTTTGGCTTTTCGTAGTACTTTGAGTGTCTACGTCTTTGCAATCTTTACTTCATGCATGCTAGGTTTATATCTCTTCAAGTATTTCCCGTTTACTCTTAAGATCCTGCGATCTTCTGCTAACTCTTCAATTTCGTAGGCATTGTTCGAGAATACTTTTAAGATTCGAAAGGGTCCTTCCCAATGTGGGGACCATTTACCAAGTGCCTGATTCTTTCGATCTATAGGTAGAATAACTTTCCAAACTAGATCATTATTAACAAAAGTTTTACCTTTCACCTTTTTGTTATATGCTCTGGACACTCTTTCCTTTTGCCTCTTTATCATTTCCAATGCTCGAAGCCTGTCTTCGTCCAAATCTACTAACTCGTTCATCATTAATTCCCAGTATACGTTGGGAGGAATGTCTGCTTGCCTTTGTATTCTTACTGATTGCAAACATATCTCAATTGGAAGTACTGCGTCATGTCCAAACGTTAACTGAAAAGGAGTTGTATTTGTGGCTTCTTTTGGAGATGTTCGACAAGCCCAAAGTGCCTGATCTAAAGTCTTATGCCAATTCTTGGGTTTCTTTCCTACATGTTTCTTAATAAGGCCGATTATTACTTTATTTGCTGCTTCAACCTGGCCATTTGCTTGAGCATAATAAGGTGTAGAAGTAAATAACTTGAAACCTATTTCTCTGGCAAAGTCTTGCATTTTTCGTCCAGTAAAGACTGATCCCTGATCCGTTGTTATGCTTTCTGGGATTCCAAACCTATATATAATATGTTTTTGAATAAACTCAATCACAGCCTCTTGATCCACATTTGCCAGCGGTATTGCTTCGACCCATTTTGTGAAATAGTCTATTCCCACCAAAATGTATCTTTGACCTTTAGAGGACTTGGGGTGAATTTCTCCAATCAAATCTAGTGCCCATCCCCTAAAAGGCCATGGTTTTACTATCGTACTTAGTTCGTTTGCTGGGGCGTGTTGGATACCTGCGTGTTCTTGGCATTCTTGGCACCCTTTTGCAAATTCTATGCAATCTTTTAACATCGAAGGCCAATACATCCCATATCGAAACAAAAGCCATTTCATTTTGTGCCCTGCTTGATGTGCACCACATGCCCCACTATGTACGTTCGACAGAGCCAAGTATGCTTCTGCTTCTCCCAAGCATTTTAACAATACCCCTTCAGGAGTTTTCTTGAACAATTCATTTCCCATCAGATAATATGACAGGGCTCTATACTTGATTTTTCTGTCTGTATCCGTCGAAGGATTTTTCAGATAGTTAATAATTGGACTCCTCCAATCTGTGTCTGTTAATGAATCTATATTCAGTACCTCGAATTGTTCTTTGTTGGCATAACCCAATCGTGAGTTCTCCAGATCACTTGGCGAAAGTTTAGTAAACATTGCTCTTTCTCTTACTTCAATCAATTCTTCCAACTTTTCTTTTGATACTTTATATCCTGAGGCTAATTGTGCCAAGTCGTTTGCTTCCTGGTTATTCACTCTTGATACGTGTTTTAATTCCACATATTCAAATTTCTTGAGTAGCCTATTTGCAATAACAAAATACATGATCAAATTCTCTTTGATACACTTGTACTCTTTTGTCAATTGCTTGATGACCAATTCGGAGTCTCCTTTAATTTCGACTCTGGTTTCCCCCAATTCTAACAAAGCCTCAAGTCCAGCAATCAATGCTTCATATTCAGCTTCATTATTGGAGCATAATGGACCTTCAATTTTATACTTGAGCTTTGTTGGAATTCCGTCAGGAGAAATTATCAATATTCCAACACCAGTACCCTCTCTATGTGTTGAACCATCGAAATATAACTTCCAAGGTTTCAAATCCACATAATGCTGATGATTCTCAACCACCGCATGGTCAACAATGAAATCTGACACAATTTGACCTTTCATTGCCTTGAGAGGCTGAAATATTAATGAATATTCAGTAAGGGCTAAAGCCCACTTGCCAATCCGACTGTGTAGTATTGGCTTAGATAACATGTGTTTAATAACATCACAATGAGATGAAACGTAGACGTCAACTGGCTTTATATAATACTTAAGTTTGATACAAGAGAAATACAAACAAAGGCAGAGTTTTTCTATATCAGTATATCTAGTCTCTGCATCATTGAGTACTCTACTTAAGTAATAAATGGCTCTTTCGATGCCGTTCTCATCTTCTTGGGCTAACATGCTGCCTATTATTTTATCTGATGCTGAGATATACAGGCGCATGTGCTTCTTCCCATTCGGGGGAATGAGAATTGGTGGACACGTCAAGTATTGCTTTATTTGATCGAAAGCTTCTTGATGTTCTGCACTCCATTCGAACTTTCCTTGCTTAAGCCGTAATAGGGGCGAGAAAGCTTGGGTGCGTCCACTTAAGTTAGAGATAAATCTTCTCAAGAAATTTATCTTACCCAATAAAGACTGCAATTCTTTCTTCGTGGATGGAGACTTGGTTTCCATAATGGCTTTTGTCTTGTTTTGGTTGATTTCTATCCCTTTTCTGTGGACTACGAAACCCAAGAAATCACCTGCCTGCACAAAGAAAGCACATTTAAGGGGATTCATCTTCAAGCCATATTTCCTCATTCTTTCGAATGATTGGCTTAGATGATCGAGATGACTCATACCCGAGGTAGATTTTACCACGATGTCATCTATATACACTTGCATGAATGTTTCTATAAAGTCATGAAATATAGAATTCATTGCTCTTTGATAAGTTGCCCCAGCGTTTTTCAGACCAAAAGGCATCACAATCCATTCGTAAGTGCCTATTGCTCCTGGGCAACGAAATGCTGTCTTGGATACATCATCTTCTGCTATAAAAATTTGATTGTATCCTGAATATCCATCTAACATGCTCAAATACTCAAAACCTGCGGCTGAGTCTACTAGCATTTCTGCTACAGGCATAGGATACTCATCTTTAGGAGTAGCTGCATTAAGGTCACGAAAGTCTATGCATACTCTTAATGAGCCATTCTTTTTAATTACAGGTACTATATTAGCAATCCACTCGACATACCTTGTAGTTCGGATAAATTTGCAACGCAAGAGTCTCTCGACTTCTGTCTTAATCTTCGAGTGAATCTCTGGCGCGAACCTTCTGGGAGTTTGCTTTATTGGCTTCTTCCCTTCTTTTATTGGTAATTTCAATTCGACTAAGTCTCTTCCGAGACCCGGCATCCCATCATAATCCCAAGCAAAACAATCTCTGTTGTCTTTCAACATTTTGATGATCGTTGCTTTCAACTCAGGCTCTAGTTTCGCGCTGATGTATGTTATTCTCTTTTGATCATTGTCTCCAAGATTTACTTCTTCAAGAGGATCTTGGGCCAACATCTTTATGTTCGACGCCATTGGGTCTTTCTCGAATCCCAAAGGTTCTTCGTCGTATATTGCATCTAACCTCTGACTTGGTTCTTCTCTTATGATCTCTTCAACTGGAGCCGTGTCTTCAGGGAATTCGAAACTCGTACGTATCTCCAATTATGTTGTTCCTTCCTTGATTGGAACTGTATCTATCTTTGTACTTGATAGTTCGGCTTCGAGAGCCGCCTTTCTTTTGTTCTCGGCCACATAGGCCGAAATCTTTTCGAAGAACACAGACTCAGACATTATTACCGTCATCATCCCAGCCTGTTGGCCGTACTGTCTGATAATTCTCCAATGGTGCTGGATCTGGTGGACCATCCATGATCTCCCTATCCCATTGGAATCCATTTGGATGCAAAGTCAAATAGTACAATGCATTTCTATTTGGAGCATACATCTCTTCAGCAGCATGACAAGGACCTATGTTTGCCAGGTTCCTATCGAAGTTGGTTCTATTTACCTGGTTGACTTCAGCCATGTAGTAACTCTGATCACCTTCGATATTCTCCACTATACCATCTTCTCTCCAAATCGTCACCCTCTGATGCATTGTTGAGGGTACAGCTGCTACACCATGAATCCATTCTCTACCAAGCAAAAGGTTGTAGTTTGCTTTTGTTGGTATAACCATAAACATGGTTGGCCTCGTAACTGAGCCTACTGTCAAATTGACTTGAACAACTCCCAGTGTTTGTCCTATTTTGCCTTCATAATTAGATAAGACCATGTTATGTGGCCTTATATCTGTATCGAACATACCAATTCTTTTCAGCATATATTGAGGCATTAGATTCACTGCTGCTCCTCCATCAACTAAGACTTTATTAATACCAACATTCTCAATCTTCGCCCTGATGTAAAGTGGCTTCAAGTGGTTTCGCATACCCTCATCTGGTCTTTCGAAGAAAGCATTCTGTTCTTCTACTGCACCATTATTCAGCACATAGTAACACACAGGTCTGTGTTTTGTCATTTCTTCGATATCGGTCTCTTCGCAGTCTTCTACTTCAACTTCCTGGTTAAACTCGTGAGGGAGTACAGATACTACATTACAATTAAGATTTATGGATGACACTCCATCGGAATCAAAATCATTTGTCATTCTATCCTCTTCTTTCCAGGAATTTGAACGCATCTTCTCTTCTTCATCTAAGAGTTTCTCAGCTTCGAACAACCTGCGTTCCACCGGAGGTTTGTTTAACTTTGCCCCCTGGTATGAGACTTGGCTGCTACTAGATTCTCCAACTTCTCTTGGCCTGTATTCCTTCTGAGACTTTTTTATCCTCTGATGCCTTCTCCACTGGGATCGAGACATAGGATTTTTTCCCTTATAATTCTCCAATCGATTCGCCTCTCGATTTGGTCTTTGAAATTGTTTCCTATATGCCATTGCAGTTCTTCCTCCTTGGTCCCAGCTTCGCCATTTGGTTCTTGCATCAGCTTGTATCCACCTATCCCTGGGTGCATTCGCAGGGACTTTGAAAGTCACTCTTCGAGCTCTAGGGTGTGGACTATCAGGCCTCTTTGTCGGAGTCCATATGTCGAAACCATAAAGGTTAGGACGCAACCCCTGAGTTTCCCTACTCATATGGCAGTATATGCGTTCGAATGATCGTGCGAGTCTTTCATCATAGACTGCCCCACATCTGGGACACAGAGCAACTTCAGTGTTTCCTTTGTGGCATCTGACCAAAAATCCTACCAAGCTCTCATCCATCTTTGGATATAGTTGTACCAGGGGATTTGGCTCTCTTCCTGGATGTTCCCATCTTTCGCGCCGAGCCCTCTCGAAGTTGGCTTCGACTCTTCGATTCAGCATGATCGAGCACCTTGGACACATCCATTGCTTACCACCGCTTCTCTCGTGACATTTCCAAAGATATTCTTTGAGGCTTTCAGTTTTTTGTGGAGCTTCGATGCCCCCATTTTGCCTTGTTAACCAAGTCTCTAATTCGCCAAACTCAGACACTGGGCGTCTGGCACTGACCATGTTAACTGCTACTGGAGGAACTTCAGAGATTTGTATTTTCTGGAGTTTCGTCCTGAGGTCTTCAGTGGCCTCGCTGCTTTCTTCCTTCGAGGCCTCAGTTATCTCTGCCTTGGAAGATTCTTCAACATCAGTATTGAAGATTATGTCACCATTTAGGCTTTCAGTAGCCTGCTTTCCATTGAACTTTGATTTAGTTTCTACAACTTCGACTTCAGACGCCTCCACCATGTTGATATCTTCTACCTCACAGAGGCTAGCGTCAGCAATGTTCAGAGGATTTGAATCTACCCTCATTTGATTCTTGGTTTTGTCAGCAAACTTCAACCTTCCATCATTGAGAGCATTTTGAATTAGATCCCTGAAAAGAAAACATTGAGAAGTTTTATGGCCTAAAAAACCATGATATTTACAGAAACCTCTTTTCTTCCGTTGTTCCAACGGAGGAATTTTGGAATTTGGGGGTAGTATCATTTGGCCATCTTTTACCAGTAAATCAAATATTTCATCACATTTGGTAATGTCAAATGTATAAGTTTTCTTAGGGAACCTATCATTCTTATCATTTTCTACTGGGTTTTTTCCATTTGCTGGATTTAACAATTTGCAAGCATAAGGTGGCGCTTCTTTTAATTCAGCCAAGTCTATTTCGACTTCTTCAGGGCTATATGAATCATTGAAAGACTCCTCATCAACATTCTCGGCTTCGACGTACGCCACTCTTTCTTTCTTATAGCTTTTATTTGCCCTAGCTTTTTCTGCCTTCAGGCGTTCGACCTGTTGCACCCTATCTGCTAATTGGGCCATGTCCCTGAGGTATTGGGTATCTAGTTTCTTTCTTATTGAATAATCCAAACCACCCGCAGCCATTTCGACGAGTTCATGTTCCGGAACCGTTGTAAAACATCTTGATTTCAACAGGCGGAACCTATTTAAGTAGTCATCAATTGTCTCTGCGAATTTTCTTTTAACACTGGCCAATTCTTTCAGACTTATCTTAGTTTGACCCATGTAGAATTGCTCGTGGAACAACCTTTCTAAGTATGCCCATGCGTCTATCGAATTTGGTGGCAAAGTAGTGAACCAAATAAACGCATTTTTTGTCAGCGAACTAGGGAAATATTTAATCCTTAGATCCTCGTTTCCCGCTAAGTCTCCTGCTTCTGTTAAATATCTAGCAATATGTTCCACAGTTGACTCATTAGTTTCGCCAGAAAATTTTGTAAATTTAGGAACCTTAGTTCCCCTAGGCAATTCTGTTTGCATGATATAATCTGATATAGGGGATGTATAATTTGGACGTCTGAGTCCAGTACTAAGGCCATTATTGGCCATAACCCTTTCTATCATGGCAGTTAAATTATTTTCTGTGGCCAGATTTTCTCTTCTAACTCTTTGGACAATCTCATCTGGATGATCGTCCCTACCCAAAATCCTCAATCTGGGTCGTTCTTCCTCCATTTCTTGTCGAAAGGGGACGGTCCTTTGACTTGAATCCTCCAAGTTAATTACCGGAGTCTTTTCGAACGACTCCGTCCTTCGTGAGGGGCCTATATCCCTAGGAACCGTCCTAGGTGGGGGAACCATATCTTGCACACGTTCCAAAATAGGCCTCTCTTCTTGATTCACAGGCTGTTTGTCTTTCCTTTTAGGTGGTGGTACTCCCATGAATTCTGCCATTCGATTCATTTGCGATGATATCTTTTGGAAAATTTCTACGTTTTCTCTATTTGTAGTAGTAACATTTGCCATTAGTGGGTTCAAGACTGAAGTTAGTTCTCTGGCCAAAACCCCTACCATATCATGGTTGCTTGCATCCATTTCTTGTCGAAATGCTGCTTGGTTATTTGTGGTGAAATTGGGTATTTGGGTAGAAAAATTAGTGTTGCGTCCACTTCGACCCACTGAACTAACATTTGGTGAAAATGTCGTATTATGAGTTGAGGTGTTTATAGGTCTTGCCCCTCGGACGTCTGTTCCAAATGGGAATTGGTATGGCATTCCATATGGACTATTTGGTCTCCATTCGAAGCCAGAACTTGTGCCTTGAACCATTGAATTGTTTGCAGCGTTTGTCCAGGGATACCGTACATCATCTGCACTTGTAGATGAGGGTGCGGTTGTCGATGCCGAAACTGGAACAGTTCCTGAATGTCCTGTAGTATTTTCAGGCGCAGTCTGGGAATTGTCTGCAGGTCTCGATCCATTTGGACCCGTTGCATCTCGTGCTTCTTGAGTAGAAGTCGAATTTGCCGCTCCTGATCCTGAACCTTGTGGGGGATCTTGATTACCCCCTGCACTGGCCGTAACGACCATTTTCCTGTTGTACCTTCGTTTGGGAATCGGTTGTGCACTGTCTTTTAATTTACCGTTCCTAAGGTTCATACAAGGTCTTGATATTGTCTAGACAAAAACAAAACAATTGATTAAAACAATCCGCGTGACACTGTCCCACTGGGCGTGCCAATTTGTTTACGGTGATTTCCGGTAAACAACCGCTAGTCTTCCAAACTATAATAAATATGATTTGGTTACTTGCAGGATCGACTAGATTGATCCTAGGACACATAGTCAAGAAGATTGTTATCAATGTTCATTTGAATCATATTCGTAATTTGTCCTCTTCGATGAGTATTGTTCGATTCAAGAATCTTGGTAATTGCTTCGTTATATGTAATTATAACTTCAACAAGAAAAATAAATAACATAACATATGAAACTTAAAAATTGTTAAAACATAAAGAATCTTAAACTGCAGAAACGTTAAGGACTTTAAAAGTAAATGATCATGAAAGTAAATTCGAAAGTAAAATAAAGATACAGGAATGTAAATGACAAGAAATAAATGGAATGCAGTAATTCAGAAATGTATTCGAAAATGAAATACAATACACATGTATTAAAATGGTGGTGTCATACGTACATTTTCTCAGCGAACTCTTTCTCGTAACACTTGATACTTGAGTAAATATGTGAGTGATTTGTACAAAATGAACACACGGAATCCTAACATAAAGACCCCTATTTATACTAGTTTCGACCTTAACGGTCCTACACTAATCTGCTGCCACGTTTCTCATCAGAACTTCCAGCGAAGCCATCTGTATTTGGACAGTTACGATACTGTCTTCGAATTTCAAATCTTCCCGCCTGAGTCCGTCTTCGACGCGTGGCAGTGTAAAAACACTATGAAAACACGCTAAGTAGTAACACTTAAATATATACTTTATAAATTTTGTCTAAGTCCCGAAGACATATGCTTTCATTAGTCTTTCAGTGTTCACTATCTTCAACGAACTTAGAAGTCTGTATCTTCGAGGCATGACCATCAGTAGCCATTCTTTCACTTTTTAAGGGATGGCCATCAGTAACCATCTTTCCTTCGATTCTCAACTCCTTCGAAGGACAAACAATATAAAACGAAATCTTCAGCTAACACGGAGGAACTTCATAATCCTCTTCTATGGCTTCCCAAGCATCCAAAGCTTCTAGGTAAGATTCCATTTTTACTACCCAAATGTCATAGTTGTTCCCATCAAAGAGAGGGGGAGCAACTTTTGAAAAACTTGACCCATCATCCATTTCACAGATCCCTCAAGAAGAGAGCTCTGGTACCAATTTGTTGTTATTTTGTAAAGTTGCAGTGAAAGAATAAAGGCAGTTGCTAGAATATGTGGAAGAAGAGTATTGATTTCATTCAATTCCAACATACAAATACAAAAACTAATGACTTAATGCTAGGAAAAACAAAACTTAGCTAAAAAGTAGGACACTAATTTGAAATATTCAAAATAGAATGAGGAATAATAGGAAACTAAAAGCTACAAAACGTGGCAGCAGTTCTAAACAGAATATCTAACAATTTCTTAACTCAACAATAACATTCTTGATTTTTTTAAATGTTGTTAAAAATTAAAATGACATGATAAATTATAATTGAACGATAATTTTTTTATAAAAAATGTGAGTAAATGGGTACAGGTGTACTTAGGTACCTATAAGATACGAGTACGGATACAATAATTGATGCCCACGGGGAGATGGGCCCGGGTACGGGAATTTTTATTAGATTGCGGATATAAGGACGTGTATTATAGTATCCTACTCATACTCTATCTATTGCCATCCCTATCAAACAACAATTACTATGCTATCTCTAATAATAGTTTCTTAGCTCGACGGTAGTTATCGATTATTGTATTAGCATTTCATAAGATTTTTTAATATAAAATTAAGATAAAAATAAAGGAGAAGAATTTATTTTTCTTTTCTCATAGAGAATATATTAATTACCTCACCCTATGGATCTCTTATGCACCATGTGAGTTGTCAAAAATGCCCCCTGCTTCTGTAGATGTACCTCCGAAAGCACCCTTTTTTGTTTAAATTTTGTTTTGTTTCGTAGATGCACATACAGAAGCTTCCTAAGATGCATCTACGGAAGCATTTGATGTTATATTCGCGTCAGACTCTTCCCCTCCCCTATTCTTCACATTTCTCATTTCAAAACTCTCAAACTCTCTTAACCTCAAAAATCAAACTTACACCAAAGTTATTTTTTTCTCTCGAGTTTGGCTGTTAATGTCAACATCAACGATCAACACATTCCAACAACTTCAAAACTCAATTTAATCGATAAATTTTCGAGTTTTTGAGTTACTTTAGAGTATTTTCAGTAATAGAGTTTAAATAGATTTTTAGGTGTAGAAATCATTAGTTACTTTTAGAAACATAGTTTAGAGACAATGTAGGTATTGTTTGATGTGTAAAACGAACGATAAAGCCACCAAAATGGGTTCTTAACCCTTTACAACAGTGACCAGATGCCATTTTTGCGTTTTAGAGGTTTCAAAACATTTCGTAGATGCATCTACAGAACAAATGAAACGTTAGGTCATTCCGTAGATGCACCTATGGAAGAAACCCAATTTTTTAAAATGTAAGGTACTTCTGTAGATGCATCTATGGAAGAGTTCCGCAGGTGCATATACGGAAGTAAATTTGTTTTTTTACCTCTTTTGTTGTTATAGCTAAATTGTATCTAACTTAATTTTATTTGTAATACAATGCAGACATTATGGCCGACCATCCAGACAGACTTATACGTGGGAGGGTTGCACAACATGCCTCTGTGCGGCATGAACAGATGCAGGTAATGTCATAGGTGACTGATGGAGCTGCCATTCTAGCACATGTACCTACTACACTAGTTCCAGCAGGGCCTTCTCCACCTGTTCGAGTTGAGGGGCCTTCCCCATCTAGTATTTCATCCCAGAGGTCTCCGGATGATGGTGAGGGTTCCTCACAGACGCCCTCCACCCGCAGACTTCGCCAGGCCATTTCTTCTACTCCTCTTCCAGTGACAGTCGATGTTGGTTCTCCGGTGTCACCTCCTGAGCTGCACGAGGAGGCTGATGCGGCTTAGGAGCATGTCTTCTACCTAGGGGGTCCTATAGATGTATCCATGTTGACAGGGTATGCAGATCATTCACCCAGACATATTTGAGACGAGGAGGTAAAATTTCATAGAATTTGCTTATTAATTATTTCTAACTTTGCCTATTATTAACAGTATTTTTTTTGGAAAATTTCAGGATAGGGATCCCCAAAAGTTCTACAACCACACCCGGAAGATTTCCCCTCTCGTACAGCCTACTAAGTCGTGGTTCCAAGATGTCCTCTCAGCTTCTGGGCTGAATGACCTTTGTCAGGGCGGGTTACACACGATACATAATATGATGCTGATGGCATTTGCAGGGAGGTGGCATCCAGAGACTTCGTCATTTTATCTTCCTCATGGTGAGATTACCATTACTCTTGACGACGTCGCATGCCTCCTGCCCATACCTATCAGGGATACCCTTCTTGGTCACGGTAGGATGACGAAGGAGAAAGCAAGTGAGATGCTAATTCAGGAGCTCGGGGCTGATCCTGATGACACACTTGAGGAGATGGAGAGGACCCATGGGGCGCACGTGAGGTTTCACTTCTTGACGCAACAATACGAGGCCGAGCTCCTTGCGACACAGGTTGCTGCTGGTGACGAGGCAGAGGTGGATATACATAGGCAACGGGTGTTGAGATGTTACTTCCTATTTTTGTTAGGCACCTAGCTGTTTGTGGACACGAGCTCGTCGTACACAGACATTGTTTATCTGAGGTACTTATCAAAACCGCACGTGTCAATGAGTACCACTAGCGAGCAGCTACACTTGTGTACAACTACCATAGACTCGAAGAGGGATGCCTGTGGAAGGCAAGGACTATGGCTGGCAGCTGTACCTTTTTAGTGGTAACAATCTTATATCCTTCT
The DNA here is from genome assembly GCF_029867415.1 of Vicia villosa. Classification (NCBI taxonomy): domain Eukaryota; kingdom Viridiplantae; phylum Streptophyta; class Magnoliopsida; order Fabales; family Fabaceae; genus Vicia; species Vicia villosa. The sequence continues at coordinate 1,658,270 of NW_026704957.1, read as the reverse complement.
ACTATTTCTCAAAGTTTATTATATATTTGTGAAAATATGTTTGATCCCCGTGTTTTTTTTCAGGGTTGGATATTACAGATTAGAGGTAGACTGGAGTTGCGTCGACGGATACATCACCTGGTACTACAGTGTGTCACACCCATACATGATTTCCACTGCATCGGGATCACCACCCAGACCAACCCATGAGGAGATTTTGCAGACTCATCAGTCTCAGTTGGACCATACTGACGATATTCTTCCTCTGTGTCGTCAGATAGCTGCATTCGCGCGGGCAGGCATTGCCGATGGTTTCTTCCCTAAGGGGTCTGATGTCCATGCGTGTAGTGGATGGTATCATTAGGGTGGCAGAAGAGACATTTTTCTACCATCGACATCGTGCCAAGACAGATGGGGCACTTGACGATATAGACAGAGTAGCCAACAGACGGCGTGGTGGACACAAAGGCAGGGCCAGAGGCAGAGGAGACGCGGAGGATGATGTCCGACACACACAGTAGTGATGTCTGTGATTTTTTTGATATCTGTATTTTTATTTCATTTATGTACTTTTATTTTGATTATGGATTTGACATTATGGCCGATGATTTATACGATGTATTATTTTGGTGTACTATATTTCGTTGTTTTTAAATTGCATTAATTTAATGTACTTTAATTTGAAGTTCCATTTTTGTTAAAAAGAATTGAAATTTAGGAGTGAAATGCAGGTGATTTAATACATAGCATAATGTTCCGTATGTACATCTTTGAAATACTATGTTTTTAACATGTTCCGTAGATGTATTTACGGATCATTTGCTGAACTGAATTAATTTGAATTTTCCTAACGTTTACTGTGTTTTTAACGCTTCCGTAGATATATTTCCAGAAAAAACCAAATTTAAAAAAAATGCTTTCAAATGTGCATCTACAAAAATAGATGACATAATTGAAATTTCGTCAGATGACTGATAGAATTAAGGGGTGTAATGAAATATTCTCTTTCTCATATCCTAAAAGTTGGTAGGTAGAGCGCATAGCTCGAATTGAAGTAAACTTCAGACTTATTAATTTTTTATTACATATTAGAAGTTTAACGAATACTCGGTGGAATGAATAATGAAAATTCCTTCTAATCCGCATTGCTTGTATTCATATCTTTAAAGATTAATTAAAATAGGTGATTTGTATACACATTTATTCATCTATTTATTTATTATATTTTCAAGAATCAATATGCAGAATCATATCAAGTAAGGAATTTTATATATTCAACTATCTTCTTTAGGCAAAGATAAGTGTAAAAATATCTGTGATAGTATTGTAAAAGTTAGATTAATTGAGCTCATACATTTTATAATAGATTCACCTCATCAATTTTTTTCTCTATTCTTCCCCCTCCAATTGATGTTCTCCGACCAATAACCACTCTAGTGGAAAGACACATTGCTACACTCCAAGCCACATGTAAGTTATTAGAGATAACTTACAAAAGGTCAAATAATAGAGCGAATATAGCAAGCGCAAAGTAACATGTAATCTTCCATTTGTATGAAGTATGTTAAAATGTCTTTAGGAGCGCTGATGGATGACTGCGGCTCACGCCTTACTTCTTTTAGTTTAAATTGTTTCCATGATTTAAGAGAAAAGTGTGTCATTCTCAAGTATTCCAATTCTTTCTCACTCTCACATATCACTGATTTGGGTGTTAGAACGTTAACCATGCAGGTCAGTCCCCTCTCCATCGTATTGGAAGTTCAAGTCCACTATAGAAAGCATTACTTCACCGTTCACCAAACAATTCAGGTTCCACCACAGAATAGTGGTTTCATCTATGAGGAACAAAATTTAATTTCCGCGTATTTCCACATCCTCCGATCCAGATCTTCAGATCTCCTCTCTTAGAAGTTCAGATTTCCAATTCTCGATTTTATTCCTCGAAATCTTAACTTCCATTTTCAACATGTCCTTCATCATATTCACCGACCATAGTGACTTCCAAACTCACTCGATCCTCCGTTCAACGGAAGCCACCGCCACAACTGCCGAAGTTGTTAAAGTTCTGCCTCCTCTTCTTCAAGTAAAGGAGATCAAATCCTAGTAGTATCTCCTTCTACTAATCCTTCACAACAAGATCCTTCTCCACCAATAGTCGGTCAAATAATATTCCAAACTCTCCAGTTCTTCGGATCCACAAAATAATTTTATCGAGGTGAACCTTCGCATCGACCTCCACCACTACTTGTGATACCTAGACAGAAATGCTCCCCAGTCTCCAGCTGTTACAAGCTAACCTTGACATACACAGACCAAATGACCTGTTGAACATTATTTATAAGCGCTACAGGATTGAAGAGTGTTTACATCACGTCACACAAAGAAACAGTATTGTGCGGAAGGCGCTCTCCATAAATGTTTTGTAATCTCTTGTTATTGAAAATTCGGAAGACTATTTTGTGTAAATACTTTGTAATCTCTTGTAATAATTTTAAAATATAATGAATTGAAAAATTGATATCTCCTATGAAATAGATGGATTTGATCAAACATAGTGGCTTTGTTTATGCTATTTAGTATTGATTAATTTTTTCTAAGACTATTTATTTTAGTTTTTTTATTGTTCTTTGAGATTTTTCATTTAACAAAATACAACTTTGAACATAATCTGATAAGTCTTTTTTCTTCACAAAATTTAATACTCAATCATTTAAAGTAATTACAGATATTATGAACACTACATAAAAAAGTGATGGCCATTCACCTAAAAAAAATTCCCACAATAGAACAATGCATCTAATGCCATGTGGAATCCATATTGTTCACGCACAACAAATAAGAATATCCAATTGCCTTACGTATTAGTATTAATCATTAATCATATTACTAAATGAAGGTCACGTGTGAGGTTGATGATGAGATCAATTTTCACACGCTTCAAAATTAATCAAAAGAGTTGCTCTATGTGAAGTATAGAGGCCTATAAATACAATAGAAGGCATGACGTTATACACTTAAGAGACACAACACAAACAAATTCAAGTGTTCTTCTCTTCCTCCGTTTCTAGTTTTAGAATAACATAACATAATACTAATAATGGAAGGAGATAAATGTTGTTCAAGTTCATTTCAAAGATGCAAGCCATACATAGCTATGATTTGTCTACAATTTGGTTTTGCTGGTATGAATATAATAACAAAAGTATCACTCAACCGTGGAATGAGTCACTATGTTCTTGTTGTTTATAGACACGCTTTTGCTACCGCGGCTATTGCACCTTTTGCTATTGTTCTTGAGAGGTATATATAAATTATATATATATCCATCATATATTCATCCTTATTGAAAAATAATACTTGAATCACTTTGTGATCATTCCTTCTTTCTTGACAATTGGCAGGAAGATAAGGCCAAGGATTACATTTCTTATGTTCATACAAATGTTCGTCTTGGGACTCCTCGGGTTAGTACTTTTCTCGTGGTGTTCTTTAATGGACTCGGATTCTCTGCAGTCGAATTTCTAAAAAACACTAGAAGATCATCTAAAAATTTTCTAATTTATTTTGTTTTGTTTAGGCTTGTGATTCAGAATCTATACTATGCTGGGTTGAAATTTACATCTCCAACATACTCATGTGCTATTAGCAATATTCTCCCTGCTATCACATTTGTAATGGCTGTTATTTTTAGGTATACTTTTATAAACACAATTAGTTAATTAATAATTAATATTATGTAATTATATAATCTCATATCTTGTTTTGATAAACTAGGATGGAGAAATTGGACATTAAAAAATTAAGATGCCAAGTAAAGGTGATTGGAACTGTAATTACAGTTGCAGGGGCTATGGTGATGACATTATACAAAGGACAAGTTATTCAAATTTTGAGTTCTCAATACATGCATCATCCTAGAAATTATGTACCTGAAAACAATACTGATTCTGGTGAAAAGGATTGGGTCAAGGGTTCTATTTTCCTCATAATTGCGACGTTTGCTTGGTCTTGTTTCTTCATCCTTCAAGCTGTTACATTAAGGAAATTCTCAGCACCGCTTTCGCTGGCAGCCATAGTGTGCTTTTTGGGAACACTTCAATCAATTGCAGTAACATATGTTATGGAGAGTAACCCAAATGTTTGGAACATTGGTTGGGATATAAACCTATTAGCCGCCGCATATGCTGTAAGTTTTCCACCTAATATTAGATATTTTTTAAACCATATTTTGTTATGTTTATGGATGATTCTAATGGAGTTAAACATTGATGAATGAACAGGGTATAATATCATCTGGTCTTACATATTATGTACAAGGAATTGTGATGCAAAAGAAAGGACCAGTTTTTGTGACTGCTTTTAGTCCTTTGATGATGATCATTGTAGCTATCATGGGCACTTTCATCCTTGCTGAAAAATTATACCTTGGAGGGTAAGTTCATATAATAATATAAAGTTTTGCCTTTTCTTTTTTTGATCTAAGTTGTATTTATCCTAATATGATATTTTTTTAAGAAAAAAAAATTTTGACAAATGTGAATAATGCAGCCACACTTATAATTGTGATGCTGATACATCTATAACTTTAATGTTGCATCACAAATGGACCACTTATTTAATTAAAGCATTGTTCAATTTTGTGAGAAAGATACTTTACTTTTGGTTCCATTATTGATTTATTTATTTATTTTGTGATTTTCAGTGTTATTGGAGCAATTTTGATTGTAATAGGACTTTATTCAGTTCTATGGGGCAAAAACAGAGAGATTGAAGCAGAGACAATAAAAGAAGGAACCAAGTGTTGCGTAGAAAAAGGAGTGTTGGAAACAGTGATTGAAGGTGTTGAAATAAATGACATTGAAGTGCAAAAGGACGAACCTACTAAAGTTTTAACGGTGACAATTGTTAGTGCTCCAAAAGTTTAAACGTGTAGATATTTTAAGAGATTATTATAGGTGGCTGAGAAATTGGGGGGTTTTTGTTTTGTGTACCTTCTTTATCTTCTTCATCATAACCACTACCTTTCTTTGGAAAACTTTGGTAAAGCATTTTTGGTGGTTGATTAGGACCATTAAGTGTGGGCCCGGTTGTTCATAATGTAGATTAATTAAATTTTGTATACTTGTTCAAAAGAAAAATTATATTGCAAAACTTTCTTACAATTTGTCATGTTGGATAATCATTGGAAATTTCTTTATTAAACCCCTAACATTCTTAGTCACCTCTGACGAAATTTATAGAACGCCTCTTTATTTCGGAAATGCATCTCCGAAATCACTTTTTTTTTTCTGAGAAATGTGTTTTCGGAGATGCATTTCCAAAATCACTTTTTTTTTTTTGGAGTGAGATTGTCTTCGGAGATGTATATTCGAAATATTTTATTTTTTGGTCTTGTATGTTTCACATATGCATTTCCGAAAAAATTCAACAATTATTAAAAAATTAAAATAAAGGAGAATCAACATAATTAATAGTATAATTAATTGTATTAATTAAAATATATTATTAAATATATATCATTATCATTAAAATATAATAATAATTATTAACATCTTTTTTTAAATTAAAATATTTTGTAGTTATTATTTATAATTAAATTTTTTCAACAATTTTTTATGCACTATTACTTTATTTACAAATAAATTATTTGATACTTTATTTTAATTGAATAGAATAGAACTTAATTTTAATAAAATTAAAAAAATAATAAGAATATTTTAAAAAAATTAAAAGAAACTTTTTATTTCATATAAAATCAATTTGATCGAAATTATAGTAGTAAATGTAAATAGTACTTTGTTAAGTGAATAGAATTAAAATTTAAGTGAATCTCTAGTATAATTATACATATAAATATTAATTTTATTCTTTAATTTAAATAAAATTGAAGAAAATAATGAGAAATTTGTTTAAGAATTAAAAAAAGAATTTTTTTTTCATTAACATCAATATGATAGTAAATTTTTAGTAGTAATATAAAAAGTACGTTAGTTGATCAAATTTTTAGTAGTGTTATTTATAATTAAAAAATAATAATTAAATTCATTTTTGTAAAAGTAGACTTATGTGTTATTTATTTATTTGACATTATCTGAAATTGATTATTCATGTGAAAGAAAAATAATGTTTTGTTAATATATAGAATTGATTAGATAAATATAAAAAGAATTATTGGTCATATGAAAAAAGAAATATTTTATTAAGCTTGATCCATCCTCTATTGATTAACATCCCAAATTTTTTAATATTTTGATTAATTCGGATATGCATATTCGAATTAATCAAAATTCCAATTTTTTTGTGTTTTCGGAGATGTATCTCCGAATTAATCAAAATCCCAATTTTTTCGGAGATGCATTTCCGAAATCTGGAAAAAATTTTAAAAAAACTTCGGAGATGCATCTCCGAAACAGTGGTAAATTTGGATTTTCGCTGGGGGTCAACCCCATAGGGAGGTGGACAAAGAAATTTTCTAATCATTGAGCCTAATGCTCTGTTTGGATAAAAAGAGAAAGTGAAAGAAAAGAAAGTAAGAGGAAAGAATATTAAAAGAACGAAAGTGATGAGAAAGTTAGAGGAAAGTGAAATGACTTTTTAGTTGTTTGTTATGTGTGAAAGTGAAAAGAAAATGAGAGGAAAGAAAGATACACTAATACAAAATGACTAAATTAACCCTTTTAAAAATTGAATAAAAACATTTAAATAGTCTTAATGTAGTTTTATTTTTATCATTGTTAAACAATATTTATTTTATATAAACTCAGATCTTGTATTACCAATTTATTAAAAAATGATTAATATAATTTTTTAATAAAAAATATATAATGTTTGTGATGGTGTTTTTTAGATTGATATATTATGCTTCAAGTCATATATCATATAAAATGAAAAAAAATAATTGGTGATAAAAAGTACACGTAAGCAAAGAAACATTTTTAAAAAGTGAGGGACATTTTTGTTTTTTTACATAATTGAATGAACAGTTATTAGCATGGAACTCAAAAAAGACATTGTTGTCTTTGGCAAATTTAGAGACAGAAATGAGATTTCTAGTAATATAAGGTACATGAAGTAAATGATTTAGTGTCAAAGATGTGTGTGAGGCTAAAGGTGGTTTAAATGTGGCTGAGCCAACTGTTTTTATTCTAAGACCTTGACCATTTCCTACCATAACCTCATTTTACTCTGTGTACTTATGTGTGATACAAATTTGAACTATTAGAAGTTAAGTGATGAGAAGCACCTAAATCTGCAAACCATGCCTGAGATTCCATGTTAGATGGTATCTGAAGGTCCTCATGATGAGCTAAGAAAGTTGAGGCTTGTGTGGTGCTATGTGCTTGATTTTTCTGCTCTTCCTTAGGTTGAGTAGCTTGATTGTTCTTCTGAGGAGTTGGCTCAAAGTTCTCATCAAATCTATGCCAATACTCCATAACTGAGTGACCATACTTGCCACATAGTTGACAAGTTGGCTTGTTTCTAGTGGCGTAATTTGTTCTAGTTCTGCCTCGACCTCTGCCTCTGAAGCTTCCTCTACCTCTGTATTGCTGAGAACCATCTCTGTTGGATTTGTTGTTTTTGTTGTTGTCATCAGAGTGAGCTATGTTTGCCATGGCATTGGCTAGAGCCAGCTCTTGGCGATATTTGTCTAGTTGTGCCTCTTGCACATATAACAAGGCTTCAATTTCATATAGTGTAGGTGGCTCAATTTTGCCATAAACCATCATAATGAACGAATTATACCCCTCAAGAAGACCTTGTAATATGGCATCAATTTGGTCACATTCAGAGATTGGCCCCCCTACAGCCAAAAGCGCATCTGCAATTACACGAATGCGAAGCACAAATTCAGATATCGAGCGGTTTTCTTTCTTTGTGATCTTCAGTTCAGCTCTTAGTTGATTAACCCTAGATTTCATTACTGTAGTGAAGTATTTGTGGATTTGATCCCAAATTTGATATGAATGTTTGTAGGATAAAACCCTAGGTAGCACCGATTCTGAAATCGTGGAAAGGAGCCAGCTGAACCACGCTTGGTCTTGGACGATCCAAGATTCATACTCTTCAAACCTGATGTTAGCGATGCGATCTTCATCATTGTTGAACATCGAAGGAATTTGCGGATTCATGACAAACTTGTGAAGCTTGTGCGCAAGAATGATGCACTCCAAAAGGTTGACTAAGTCAACATTTATGGAGAGTGACTATATACTCTAATATACTCAAATTAGGGACTCAATGCACTCCATATATAGTCACCGATAAATTTACTTTTACTTCATCATATATAGTCACAATGCACCATGTATATTTTGTTTCTTCCATTCCCGTTACATAACTTGTATAGACACAATAATATTTAGGATGCAGATCCTCTCATGTTTTTTATCTGCTGCTTCCATACTGCCACAATCTCAACCCTCTATCTCTTTTTTTTCTCTCTTTAGAATCCATTTTATTTATTTATTTGTTTTTCACAATTTCTTATCCATTGGATCATGAGCATGAGGGAGGGCTGAAGACACAAACAGGAGAGAATCCTTTTCCTAATATCTACTTGTGAAATAACTGGTTTAAAAGCCAGTCCTGTCATTGTCGTCAGCACAACAACGATTTTTTTCCCAAAATACCACAATTGTGAAATGATTCTCCCCAAATGCCACAATCTGAAAATTAATCCCCAGAATGCCACATTTTTGAACCATGTCTCCAATCCAAATGAAGACATGGTGGGACCCACATAGACTGCAAAGCATGTCGCCATCTCATTGGGAGACATGGAGCATGTTGCCATCTCAATTGGAGACATGCTATTATTTTTTATTTTTTTTCGTTTTTGTGAATTAATATATTTTTGTTATATATATTATAAATTCAATAAATAATTTAATTGATTTAAAATTATTTTTAATTAATTTTAAATAAAAAAAATTAATTAATTATTTTTAAAACATAATTTATACTAGTTGTAATTATTTTTAATTAATAAAAATATAAATTAATTTTTTTAAACATAATAATAATATTAATACAACTTAATATGAATAAAAAATAAAAGGTCGATGGACTCAATATCAAGGCGATATTCTTTTACACAATGAAAGTATGCGACGAAACAAAAAAGGTCGCCCGAACAACACTCGCATTAGGACTGAAATAGACACCGTTGAGAAAGTAAAAAGACGATGTGGAATCTGTCAAGGATTACATATGCGAAATAAATATCCGCATCGGCCAAATGCAGCAGGCTCTTCTAATTAGTTAGGCATTGTTGACTGCTTTAGATATGTTGTTGTATTAATATTTTTATATTTATTAATATCTATTTTTAAATTACTATAGATTTATTTATTATTCATATTGAATTGTATTAATATTATTTACTATAAATAATGTTTTAAAAAATTATTTAATTTTTTTATTATTTAAAATTAATTAAACTAATTTTTTTTGTTATATATATATAACAAAAATTTATTAATTAACAAAAAACGAAAAAAAATAAAAAATAATAGCATGTCTCTAATTGAGATGGTGACATGCTCCATGTCCCCAAATAAGATGGCGACATGCTTTAAAGTCAGTGTGGCATTCTGGAAATTAATTTTCAGATTGTGATATTTGAGGAGAATCATTTCACAGTTGCGGCATTTTGGGAAAAAATTCCACAACAACAGTTTCCAAGTGGTTGGAATAACTGTTTGGGCAGAAATGGAACATCATATAAAAGCAAAATGGAGATCTAATCAGTAAACACATGCCAAACATGACGACGTACGTTTGTCAACTAAATGTTCAATACATTGATACGTAAAAACAGGAAAAAAAAATTAAAATAACCAGGTTTAATAAATAAAATACGGAAAAAACCATGTTTTCAGGGTATTTACCAAACTGTCTAGGTTGGGGACATACTGGAAGAGAATGCGCCAAATGAAATGGCGCATGCATGTCACACAAGCCAAACCATTTGGCGCAAAAGAAGAAAAATTAGGGCAAGAATTTTCAAGCCATTTGAAATGGCGCATATGGCCATGTATTAACACATAGGCGCCAAACCAATTGGCTCCTATGTGTGGGCCATTTTTTTTTTCAAAATTAACCCGTTTCGGGTATTTTCGCGTACCGTTTTCGATTTCGGTCTATTATTTTCGTAAAAACGTCTAATAAATCGAGTTCGTAAAAATCTTATTAACCCTAATTAATGTAATGTATGCGTTATCGATATCGGTTTTTTACTAAAGCTCAATTTATTGATGAAAGACCGATGAACGGTTACAAGAGGTGGTAAGCGAAACTGATACATTGCATTAAAAAAATACAGATTATACTAAACTTGCGACGATGTCGAGCCACGATTAGGGCATCTTTTTATATTGTGCCCCACCTGACGGCAAATGCTGCATTTTCGTTCCATTTTGTCGTGGACGTCCATTTCGGTTCTAATCCGTGTACTATTGGGACTCCCTTTTTTCTTTCGCCGCATTGCGTCGTTGTGCCAAACTACCTCTCCATCATATACTCAGGCCAGTAATCCTCCTTGGCCACCACAGGAAACGCAACACTGTAAACTCAGAGCAATGTCTGAGTCTTGTAAATCGGAGACAGTAGTGATATAGCGTCGCGGTGGGCATACACACATGCAGCTATGACGTGTGAACAAGGCATACGAAAAGCTTGAAACCTTCCACAGTCGCACCAATCTTCGTCAAGAAGAACCCTATATTGTTGCCTTGGCAGTCCCTCATTGTGGTCAATTGTCTCGCGCACACTGAATGTGCGATTGAATCGGTCGAAAGAAGTCACTTGATGAGTGTTCGCTTTTGCCGATTGCTGTTGCATAAATTTCATGCAACTATCGCTTAATAGTTGACCAGCTTGCCTAACATCACCCCATCTCCTGCCTCTCGTTGAGAAGAGTGAAGCCATCCTAAAGTATGTGGCCTCCACCAGTGCTGTGATTGGAAGGTTACGAATGCCTTTGAAAACGCCATTCATGGATTCCACGAGATTGGTTGTCATATGGCCCCATCGCACGCCACTGTCGTAAGCCCTTGTCCATTTGTCCCTGGAAAGATTATCTACCCAACTACCTGCCTCTGGATTTGTCATAACAATCTCACTCCGATAATGCTGGAATGTGGGTTGGGTCAATGCATAACCAGCATTGACTAGGGCCTTTCTTAGATGTCTGTCCTTGATCTCCCGCATGAAGTTTTAGGCGATGTGGCGAATACAATAGACGTGTTTTGAAGGGGGGTCATGCCATCCGTTCGCTGGATTATTGTAAGCACTCTCTATGGAAGCGTGCCTATCAGAGATTAAACATATGTCAGGCTGGGGAGCAACATGTTCTCGGAGGTTCCTTAGAAAGAAACTCCAAGCCGCCGCAGTTTCACCTTCGACGATAGCAAATGCCACTGGAAATATGTTGTTGTTCCCGTCTTGTGCAACCGCCATGAGCATGGTTCCTTTGTATTTGCCGTATAACCATGTCCCATCAATTTGAAGTATGGGTTTACAGTGTGCAAAACCTCGGACGCAAGGTTTGAACGCCCAAAAAAGCAGATGGAATATTCCGTTTCCTTGGACAGGGTTTCCATCCGGGGCATGCGCGGGCAGTGTCTCTAGAATAGTAACAGTGCCAGGTGCGTAACTATGTAGCGCATTGAGGTATCGGGGAAGAATTTTGTATGACTCCTCCCAGTTGCCGTAGACTGTCTCAATTGCCTTTGTTTTTGCAACCCACGCCTTTCTGTAAGATGGAGTGTAGTTGAAGGTTGTAACGATGTGTGATATTATATTTTTAACCTTCAGAGACGGATCAGAGCTTATGAGAGGCTAGATCTCCTGACATATAAGATCGGCACTGAGTTTTGTATGATCCTGGGAATTGTTAGGGTTGACACACGTGTGTTTCTGCGTAATCGACCCTATTTTCCATGCATTACTTCTCTTCCTATAAGAAGCCAACAGTCTGAACCCGCACTCTGGATTTTTACAAGTGATTACATACCGTTCCAGGTTTGAACGGTCTACTTCAAAATCAACGTTGTTCGCCATGTGCCATTTTTTTATTCTTCTCAGACAAGCCTCCTTAGAAGGAAACTTGTCTCCTTCCTTTAATTCTTCGTCATTTTGGATGTAGGGTGTGAAGAAGATGTCAGATGATGGTTCGTCACCTTGCAGGTTCAAGTTACTCATATGTGCTGGAGGTGCGTACGCATGAGCTGGAGGCACCAACGTTTGTTGCTCGTCGTCGGATTCCTCGTTGACCATGTTGTCAAATTCAGTTTCCAGATCATCTTCTTCCTCGTCTAGGACGTCAACCTCGTCTTTCTCGTTGATTGGTGGGTCAATAACTTGTGACTGGACGACATGAGTTTCTTGTGTCTCAACCTGAAGAGTAATGTACAACTCGATGGAATCCAACCCAGAGTATTCGTGGGTGGTAAACATATCTTGCAAGTCTTCGTCAGTGGCAATCTCCATCTCGTAAAACTTGACGGTGTTGTCTTCATTGAAAGAGGGACATTGGTAAAAAACGCTTGCAATAGGACTCATTGCAATCTTAGAGTATAGTCGCTGAATGAAGTATGAAAATGTTGCTCTTTTGCTCAACAACAATGGTACAACCTGGGTGTTTCTCATCACAAAACCGGCTATCTCATGAGAGTAAGTCTCACCGTTTAGATGGGCATGCACAAGGTACTGGGTAGATGAAGTCATTTTGAAGCGGAAAGTGTGTGGGTGTTGTAAGCTCAAGTCAGATTAGGTAAAATTGTTGGTGTGAGTTGTAATGTTTAGTATGTATTGGATGTCTTATAAATTGTGCTTCTTACGTCCTTGCATTATCTCAACACATAGACACGCTGATCTATGTCCTGTACCCCATCACGCGTCTGAAAGGATTCCTGATAAGATTCCTGTAACGATTCCCTTGAGCAGAGCATGCATCCAACCCTATCTGGCAGCTAGTTCTGCAATAATTATTTATATATATATATATATATATATATATATATATATATATATATATACATAAATATATATATATATATATATCTTTATTTATGCATATATAAATATTTATTTATATATATATATATATATATATATATATTTATTTATGCATATATATATATATATATATATATATATATTTTTATATATATATTTTTATTTATTTATATATATATATATATATATATATATATATATATATATATATATATATATATATATATATATATTCCGTATTGATTGTAAAAGACAGACACACTGATCTAGGTCTGCCACCAGATTCCGAATTGATTATACAAGACAGACACACTGATCTATGCCTGCCACCAGATTCCGAATTGATTACAAAAGACAGACACACTGATCTAGGTCTGTTTATATATAAATAATAATTACGTATATATATTTTAAATAATAATTACGTATATATATTTTATTTAATAAATGTAAATATTGTAATCAATAATTATATGTTTTTTAATAATATATATTACTAATTATAAATATTGTTAATAATTACGTATATAAATTACCAATTATATGTATGTTAATTATTGTACACGTCCGCTAGGGTAAATATTGTCCATACGAAAACAACTAACACAACAACCACATTTATTTTAATACAATGACCCTGCGTTGACAACACAAAACCATCGGTAAATCACGATGTTAAGTTGCAGAATAGAAAAGAAGAGAAAAGAACACAGAACAACTGGTAGTACACGCTCACTCTTTGCAACAAATAAAACAACAGTTAATCTAAACTACTCAAGTGTCACTGCAATAACAAGGGGATCTTCAACGCCTCGGTTAACTTCTCCACTGTGTGTCCAAAACATTAGATCCACGTCCACATCGTCTTTCACACGATCCCAATAATACATGTACGTGCCTTCAGGGTTATTATCCGTCAGCGTAATGTATGGACATCGGTAGTCTAGCTGTTTAACTTTTCTGGTTGGACCATCTAGTTAACGAAACCCGGTGTTGATGGCTCTAACAATTCTCTGGAAATTCCAGTGAGGGTTAAGGCAAACCCGCATGTGACTACCTTCCTCAAAGAAGACCACAGCCCAAACAGAGTTCATTTTTAAGTGTTTACACTATGCTTGAAAGACGAGTTAGTACTTCAACTCCACACACACACACTTTGATCAGTGGTTTTTACACGTTTATTTACCATTGATTTTAGTCGTCTTTGCTTTATATTATCAAGAGTTTTACTTCATTCTTCTACATTTTATGCTTTGGTCGTGTATTTTACTGTTTGCAGGCTCAAAGGAATAAATCGAGACAAATCAATGCGAAAAAGTACAAAAAGGGGAGTTTCGAAGGAAGTGAAAAATCAAGCTACATGAGGTCTGACACGACCACTTGTGTCACCTGAAACTGGCCGTGTTAGGATGAAGCGTGGCCAAGAAAATGCAACAGAGATGAAAGTCACGGGGCTGACACGACTCGTGTTAGCAAGTGTGAGATCTGGAAATTTTCAGCATGTTTCTCATCGTGACAGGTGTGTAGTATTTTGATCATAACTAGAGCTTCGTAACTCCGATTGACGCGGTTCCGGTGGCAAAATTTTGCTAACGAAAAGGGCTACAACTTTGATGAAGAACTCAAAGCCAAAATATGAAGTTATGGGCTGACACGGGCCGTGTTACCTGACACGGGCACCCGTGTCAAGAGGCCTGGGAGAAAAAAAAATAAGTTTTAAGATGACAGAAGTCTGACACGGGTACCCGTGTTGGCTGACACGGCCCGTGTCAGCATGTGACGCTGATTTTATGATTTTTTCATATTTTTTCCATGGGTTAAGTTGTGGGGGCATTTTGGGTACTTCCAACCAACCTAAGTGAGTATGCACTATATAGAAGAGTTTTAATGATGAAAAAGGGGACTTTTTGGCTAGGAGAAGACACGATTGAAGATTGGAGAAAACAAGGGTTTGGGAGAGAAGAAGGTCTTCATGAACGGAAGCGATTGAAGATCAACTTTCATCTAAATTCTTGTAATGTATCTATTTTATAATTTGTTTTCTTTGAACAATATGAGTAACTAAACCCTAATGCTAGGGGGTGTCCCTGATTTGATTCTGTAATGATTTTGAATTCCTGAGTTCATCAATAGATTTGTTTTCTTATTTAATTTAATTGTACAAGGTTTTTATGCTTTCTTTGTCGGACCAACAAGATTGATTTACGGTTAACAACCAGCTGGACAGCGGTTGTTAAGGTTTTTGTACGATTAGACTATAGTAGATATCACCTAGGACTAGGGATACCCTATAGTTACCGGTTAACTCTTGATAACATAAAGGCTTGATTTCATCATAATTCTCTAAGGACTTAGGAGTTAGGATGAATGTTCAAAGGTTTTCCCACTAAGGACTTAGGGGAAAATAATCTAAAGGGCGGTAATTAAAGGTTATTAACTTGTTGAAGAGATCTAAATCCAAGGTTATTACAGGAACAATCACACACTATACCCCTAGCATAATACTCATATTTGTCAAAAAGCCAATTTACTTTTCTGTTTATTTTAATTAATGTTTAGTGACAATTTGCAAACAAAACCTCAATATTAGTTTTTGTTTAATTGATCTATAATTTGAACTCGATATTACTACGCAGTCCTTGAGATCGACATTCGGGGAATTTCCCTATTATTACTACAGAGGCAAAATAGTACACTTGCTATTTTACCGATCAAGTTTTTGGCGCCGTTGCCGGGGACTGCCAAAATATAGAGTTTTAATTTTAGTTCAATTGAAATTTTGTTGCTCGTCAGCTAAAATTTTGTTTTAAGTTTTTGTTTATTTGAATTTGATTTTATTATAAAAAAAAAGAAAAAAAAAGGTTGATTATTTTTTCTTCATGAATTCTTCTATACTGTGCTACTAACAAATTGTCTGAGTTTTGTAGCTATGTATTGTTTTGATACATTGCCACCTGTATCTCCTGCATGTTGGTCGCCTGATTCAGGAGTCACCTTGGAAGAGGCGACTAAAATTTTCAAAGCATATAAAAGGGAGGTAAGAATCCTTATGAATGAATGTAAGGAAGCTAACATTTATCCAGATAGGTTTATTTGGAGAAAGTTACAGTTGGAAGAAGAGTATGTGGAACCAGAAGAAAAATGCTTAACATCAGATGAAGAGGGTGCAGTAAGAATAGAAGAATTTGAGGTAAAAAAGAAATATGGGGAAGAAGAAATAAGGAAACTTGAAGATGACCGAGTTTTGGATAAAACCACAAATTTAACAATTTGTGAAGATGTGGACATCCAACAAGAAAATTTTCAACAAAAGGGTATCCCCAAAAACTATTTTTACAACAAGGCAGATGAAAGACAAGAAATCGACAAAGTATTGGAAGACATTTATGCCTTGTTCAATAAAATCAAGCTGAAAAGGATTTGGGAGCAACATCATCGGTACTTTAAGTTCATGGGATTGCTACCAAACAAAAGAAAGAAAAAAGATGATGTGTTCTTTGTGTCATATATGCCACCCTAACAAGGGGAATGGATCGTCGAGCCATGCGACGTTAAACGAAGCGCTTCATGGGAGGCAACCCATGCTTTTAACAACTTAGTTTTCTTTTTGTGTTTGCTTGTTTTTGTTTCAGGAAATAAAAAGGGGGACTTTCTGGTGAATGCTAGGAAGCTGCAGTTAGAGTTGCACTACCCTCTGTGAGTCACCCCTCTCGGGCTTGTTCTGAAGCATTGAGGCCAATGTTTAGTTCAAGTTTGGGGGAGGATTTACTCTTGCATTTTTCTTTTTATGTTTTTGTTATGATGTGTAAAACCAAACATTGAGTTCTTCCCAAATTTTGACCGAAATTTTAATTTTTGTTGAAGAGTTTTGATCTTAAAGAGCGACCGGGAATAGTATATAGAGATGAAGGGAGGATTGTTTAAGGACGGGAAGTTTGGAATAATGTGACAAGAAGAGGTTTGGTAAACACCCTTGGTTCCCTAAAAGAAATACGAGTCTAACGTGTAGATTTGCACCATAGTACTTGTCTCCTGAGAAGTACTCCTCGAGTAGTTTATTGATACTGTCTGGCATAATTCAGATTCACTTGCATGATGACTGATTGAAAAAAAAAAGAGATATAAAGCTGGCACCAAATGATGGAAAGGCGGTAAAAGGCAATCGGCTCGCTAAGTTGGGTAACCCTCACCCGGTCATTCAGCCCAAAGGAGATTGATCCCCAAACGTCGTCCAAAAGGACAATATATAACTGCAAAGTTTGAAAATTTCATCGGTAATTAAAAGTAGCAAATGCTGCTAGTTTGGTGTCAGGAAAAGAAAATAAGAAGCCTTGATTCGTCTCATGCAGGTGATGATTATTCTTAAAAATGCAGTGCCTTAATATGATTGTCTGAATGAAAAAGGAGGAAAATCGGAAAGAGACTTAAGTGCAAAGCATAGTTGGAGAGGTATCCGAAAGGGAGCTTAAGGTTTAATGTTGTAACAGAAACTTGTCGCGTCATGTGAATGCCGAACCAACTGTCTCTTGAGCAATACAAACGGATATCTCACGTATGAACACCGGTGTGCCTGGAAGGTCATTTTCTCTTGTAATTGTCGCTTGAGGTCAAGCAACGGTTTAAGTTTGGGGGAGTTTGATCAGTGGTTTTTACACGTTTATTTACCATTGATTTTAGTCGTCTTTGCTTTATATTATCAAGAGTTTTACTTCATTCTTCTACATTTTATGCTTTGGTCGTGTATTTTACTGTTTGCAGGCTCAAAGGAATAAATCGAGACAAATCAATGCGAAAAAGTACAAAAAGGGGAGTTTCGAAGGAAGTGAAAAATCAAGCTACATGAGGTCTGACACAACCACTTGTGTCACCTGAAACTGGCCGTGTTAGGATGAAGCGTGGCCAAGAAAATGCAACAGAGATGAAAGTCACGGGGCTGACACGACTCGTGTTAGCAAGTGTGAGATCTGGAAATTTTCAGCATGTTTCTCATCGTGACAGGTGTGTAGTATTTTGATCATAACTAGAGCTTCGTAACTCCGATTGACGCGGTTCCGGTGGCAAAATTTCGCTAACGAAAAGGGCTACAACTTTGATGAAGAACTCAAAGCCAAAATATGAAGTTATGGGCTGACACGGGCCGTGTTACCTGACACGGGCACCCGTGTCAGGAGGCCTGGGAGAAAAAAAAAATAAGTTTTAAGATGACAGAAGTCTGACACGGGTACCCGTGTTGGCTGACACGGCCCGTGTCAGCATGTGACGCTGATTTTATGATTTTTTCATATTTTTTCCATGGGTTAAGTTGTGGGGGCATTTTGGGTACTTCCAACCAACCTAAGTGAGTATGCACTATATAGAAGAGTTTTAATGATGAAAAAGGGGACTTTTTGGCTAGGAGAAGACACGATTGAAGATTGGAGAAAACAAGGGTTTGGGAGAGAAGAAGGTCTTCATGAACGGAAGCGATTGAAGATCAACTTTCATCTAAATTCTTGTAATGTATCTATTTTATAATTTGTTTTCTTTGAACAATATGAGTAACTAAACCCTAATGCTAGGGGGTGTCCCTGATTTGATTCTGTAATGATTTTGAATTCCTGAGTTCATCAATAGATTTGTTTTCTTATTTAATTTAATTGTACAAGGTTTTTATGCTTTCTTTGTCGGACCAACAAGATTGATTTACGGTTAACAACCAGCTGGACAGCGGTTGTTAAGGTTTTTGTACGATTAGACTATAGTAGATATCACCTAGGACTAGGGATACCCTATAGTTACCGGTTAACTCTTGATAACATAAAGGCTTGATTTAATCATAATTCTCTAAGGACTTAGGAGTTAGGATGAATGTTCAAAGGTTTTCCCACTAAGGACTTAGGGGAAAATAATCTAAAGGGCGGTAATTAAAGGTTATGAACTTGTTGAAGAGATCTAAATCCAAGGTTATTACAGGAATAATCACACACTATACCCCTAGCATAATACTCATATTTGTCAAAAAGCCAATTTACTTTTCTGTTTATTTTAATTAATGTTTAGTGACAATTTGCAAACAAAACCTCAATATTAGTTTTTGTTTAATTGATCTATAATTTGAACTCGATATTACTACGCAGTCCTTGAGATCGACATTCGGGGAATTTCCCTATTATTACTACAGAGGCAAAATAGTACACTTGCTATTTTACCGATCACACTTCTATTTATAGCGGGTGCAAGGCAGAGGGAAATTTTATTGTTAATTATTAATAACTTAAATAATAATTGGAAACTTTGTAACAATAAAATATCATTTCATTGAAATATGTTAACAACATTTAATAGAAAGGTACAGATATGCTGGGAGCATTTAATTGAACGGTACAGAAGTTACTGAAATGATATAGAAACCGTAGCGCCTAGGATATAACAACGGTTAAAACAATGTCTTGTCTGTCCTCCATCATTAGAGTGCATTGGATGTCGTCTTCCATAGTCTCCCACCAACGTTGCCGTTCGAGAAAAACACCTCCCCTTGTTCGAAGTCTCTTGATAGATCTGATTTGTTCGCCTGGACTGCACTCCCCGTCCAAAAACCTAAGGATGTTTCTCTTAAGCTGGTCCATGGTTTGGATATTCCAAAACATCACCTGCATCGGAGGTTTGACGGCAGAGTAGATAACGTATCCGTTCCTTCTACGAACGTCCGGTTGATAGACCAGACGCCTCACAGGTGGTGGAGGCTCAGAAGTCCGGTGCGAGCTATCTGGCCTTATTCGAGATCTCATTTTTCAGTGTGCGTACTGATGCGCACGAAACCCTAATTTATAGAGGCCTGGACGTCTTGCCTTAGGTCCATTTCTTCATTAGGGTTTCATCTAGGGTTTTGCATGCAGGTCCAAAAACGAAAACCCTAATTTTGAAAAAAAAAAGGTCCCTTCTAATGCGCCATTCCATTTGGCGCATTAGTGTTTTTTTTCAACAGGAAGGCGCCATTTCATTTGGCGCATAAGAAGGATTTAAAAAAAAAGGCCAAATGGAATGGCGCATATGTAGTTGGTGTGGACCACTCCTGGTCCCACATGGTCCCCACCTGCATGCGTCTGAAAGCAGTTACTGTTAACTAGCATGGGCCTGCAGCAATTGCTGAAACGATTCATGAAAGGAGTTACTGTTAACCAGCATGCGCCTGCAAAAATTTCTGATACGATTCCTGATAAGATTCCTGATAAGATTCCTGCCAGGATTCCTCCTACTCCTGCATGCATGCTACCCGAGCTGTCACCTAGTTCTGAGCTGCATGCATGAAACCATGCCTTGCCACCGAAAGTTTGACTGCATGCATGCCAACAATTTCTGCAGAAGCAACACCTAGCACTTATGGATGTGTTGACATGTCCAGCATGCAGGATGTTACCGTTTTTTGCCTCATGAATATATAAAGCCCTTAGAATTCTGGAGAAACCTCACCATTATCACTCACCTACTCTAACAACAATCCTTTTGCAATCAGCTTACGAATTTACATCCTTCAACCATGTCTCTCCTAACAATGGGCGAAACACACAGAGGAACCCCCCAGAACATCGCTACCTACGTAAGTATATTAGTATTACTTTAAAATCATGCAACTGTCCCTGATCAACTAACTGATTTTTTTGGCATACTGACTCTTTTCAGAACGCTCAACGTTTTCGCACTCGTAGTCACGCTACCATCGCTCCGGACGACCGCATTGTGCCATACCTGAACGTTGCTGGTTTTGGTCCGATTAGCAGGATAGCCGAGTCTTCTATTGACCACAAGTTTGTTCTTGCTTTGCTAGAACGCTGGAGGCCAGAGACACACACCTTCCATCTTCCAACAGGGGAGTGCACCATCACCCTTGAAGATGTTCATATGCTACTTGGCCTTCCTTTTGACGGTAAGGCAATTAATGGCTGTGTTATGCAGGCGAATTCCTTATGCCTTGAGGCAATTGGGATAGACTTGATAGAAGGAACCGTTGGTGCTAGGGGGCAAGGTGTTAACCTTAAGAGGTTAAAGAATTATTATAAAAATTTTCACTTGAACGATGCGTCTCCCCAAGAGACCATACTGCAGAAAACAAGGTGTTACTTACTATTGCTTATTGGAAACATTTTGTTCCCAGATAGCACTGGTAACACTGTTAACTTTATGTATCTTCGTTTGCTAATGGATTTTAGTAGAGTTGGTCTGTACAGCTGGGGTTCTGCAGTTCTGGCCACCGTGTACCAATCACTATGCAAAAACGCAGTTGCTGATTCCTGCACATTCTATGGATGCGCCCTGTTGGTGCAGGTGTGGGGGTGGTGGAGGATGCCAATACTGGCCCCGGTTAACAATGGAAGTTGGGACTTTCCGTATGCCCTGAGGTAAGTTTTTAGTATACCATTTTTTCCTTACACATTCTACTCCATTCTAACTAAATCATTATATTTTCGTTGTAGATTTTGTGTGAAAAAAATGGACTTCACACTTAATCCGCGGTCAAATATCACAATGTACCGCACGCTAATTGATCACCTTGGACCCCATCAAGTATTATCTCTAATTCTTTTCTTTTTTTTTAAAGTATTTTCTATAAATAATTTTTCCCGGAGTAATGTATAACTCTCATGCATGCAGTTCATATGGCGACCGTATCTCGAGTGCGAGTATGAGCCTAGAGCTCAGGATGCAGAAATTTGGACGACAAAGTGTTGCTTAATCCGGTACAACATCATAGAAATGCATCATAGTGACCGGGTAATGCTTCAGTTTGGGATGCGTCAACGGATACCCGACCCTCCGGTTGACTTGGGAGTGTGGCACCTCAGAAGAGTTAACCATCAATGGACACACCAAAACTGGAAGGATTTTGCACCCGATCATCGCCAGATGTGGAAGGACCGTCGCCAGTATGTCCTGAACTTCCCCGTTAGTGACCATGAAATGAAACCTTCTCCTGAATACATGAGTTGGTATCGTACAGCCACATCCCCTAACTTGTTTCTTGCAGCTCCGTTCTATTTAATTGATCCCCGTGCACAGAACTACATCTTGCCACAACAACAACAACCGGAAGAGGAACAACAACAACAACAACACGAACAACAACAACAACTCCGGCAACAACAACGACAACAGCAACGACAACAACAACGCCTACAACAACGCCAACAACAACTCCTACAACAACTCCAGGAACAACAACAACTCCAGCAACAACAACAAAATATATTCAGTACTCCATCCCGTTCCGCACGCAACTTCCGCCAATCAAATATTTTCCAATCCCAATCTCAACCATTACAAGAGTATGAAGACCACCGCCATTCCTCGGACCAATATCAGACCCATTCACAACCATTCGGATTTGGAGCACTTGCAGGGTCCACAAGGGGATTCGGCCAAAACATAACTCCCGGTTCATCTAGCCTTCATCTTAGTCCCGACGATGGTCCTCATGGTGAATCCTCTTACCGTGGTACCCCCTCCGGCTTCGCAACACCTTCAAACCAATTCGGCTTTAATCAAGGTAGTTCTAGTGCTGCTGGATGCTATCAACCCGAAGTCTTTTCCCAACCCACACCACCACCACGACTAAACACATTTGAGGGAATGGGTAGCCGACTTTACAACAGCGGTTTTCCGGATAATTATGGGGGCGTCGACGAATTCATAGACAGCGATCCACGCGACATCCCAGTACCAGGCCCCGTGACACAAACCCAACAAGAAGCACAAAGGGGCAGGGGTAGGGGTAGAGCTAGGGAAAGAGGCGGTGTCAATATTCGCGGCGGAATCAACGATCGCGGTAAACGTGTCATTACAAGGCCAGGTTGCGGAACGGATGGCTATCTTGGTGATGGACGTCATTGATCATGTTGTTGTATTTTCATTAATCTGTTGTATCGTTTCTCAAATTGTTTGTAACCGATGTTTAGTTTTTTAATTATATTGTAATCGATGTTGTTGTATCATTAATCTGTATTTTCATTAATCTGTTACAATTTCGATTTTCGTTTTCTGCTTTACATTTTTAGGACGAAAAAAATATTTTACAAATTTATTTATGTATATATCTTAACAAATAAAAATATAATAGGATTTTTAAAAATAAGTATTTTCATCAATCTTAATAAAAATAAATTAAAAAAAATGAAAAAAAAAAAAAAAGAATTGCACTTAGGCGCCAAATGGTTTGGCATCTAGGGCAAAACCCTAGACTTATGCGCCATTCCATTTGGCGCAACCTTTATGAATTTTAGGGTTAGCCAATTCATTTGGCGCATGCATCCTTAATTAACACCTGTGCGCCATTTCATTTGGCGCATCCATTTCCCCGGGGTCCCAAACCTAGACAGTTTGGTAAATACCCTGAAAACATGATTTTTTCCGTATTTTATTTATTAAACCTGGTTATTTTAATTTTTTTTCCTAAAAACAGTTGTCAGATACCAAAATGTTTTTGTCGCAAAGATTATTGTCAAATACGATTGTTCTGAGTTGTAATGTCTCAGCAATAATAAATAGATTTTCAATTTAAAATAATATCAGATATTATAAAGAGAAATAAAGGTAGAAGAAGAGACAAGAGAGGTTAGGTGCCCTTTATTACAATTTGAAGGGAGAGAACAAGTGGAAGTGGGAAACATGGAGTTCTAATGGGTCCTCTGTCTAGTAGCATTTCTCATGTTGGAGTCTCAACTTAAGCAGTGAGAAGCCACTAGGATATTTCTACTGGAAGGGCTCCTTTCTAATTAACTTGTGTAGATTCTACAGTAAGGTATTTGAGATTCCACAAACAATTTTTTAATTTTTGTGTTTAGACGAATAATTAAGAATTTTTAATAATTTTTGAATTTTAAATAATTTAAATGGTTTAATTGAAATTTATTTGTTTTAGAATTCTTTTATTTAAATGGAGTATTAAAATTATATATACTTCAATTTTTAGAATCATTTTTATAAATTTTAAATTTTTGGACTAAATTTAAAATTAAAAAACAAAATAGACTAATTTGCAATTTTTGAAATTTTGAAAAGATCAATATATAAAATTTGAAAAATTATTAGATTTATTTGCAATTTTTTTTTATTTTGGGAATAAATTTCAAATTTTTAAAAAATATGAGAACAATCTTTTAAAATTTGAGAAATTATTAATAAACAATTTAACATGTGCATTATGTATAGTAAAATAGCAATTAAAAATTTTTAAATTTAATTTACATAAAATTTTTATAAATATATATTATGTTAAATTTTTTTTGTCTAAATAATAAATTTTAATCAAATTCTTTTAAAAAAATTTCAAAAAATTATTTTCCTTCATTAAGATGATTGATCGAAATACATTTTTAATTATTTTATTAAGAGGCTTGTGATGGATATAATCTTTCAAAAGTCACCTTAATATTTTGTGACATGGTTTTTTTTACAACTTTTGCGTGTAATATTTTTTGTTGCTATTCAGTTTTGTCGGTATCTCAGGTGAAGTAGGATTAGGTTTGAAATTTCCTTAGCATGGCTAGCATGGAGAGCAAAGTTGTCAGAATCGAGTTTTTACCTTAACTCGTTTTACCTAGGTAAAATCGAAACGTAAAATTGAAACGTAAAATCATAGAGTTTACCTCATATTAAAATTATATTAAATTTATATAGACAACATATGTATATTTATATAATATTATAAATTTATTAATTATTTAAAATTTTAACTTAATTATAAAGTGAAATTATACTATATAATTATAATAAAGCGTAATCTTCACAAACTTGTATCAAACTACATAAATTGTCCACCAAATCATAAAATGTAACATCTAAAAGATTATAAAAAAATAATAATTTCATAAGTTTTTTGAGTTCAAAAAAACAAATCTTTTCATTTTCATCTTCAACTTAAACAAAAGTTCAATGTTTCTACAGCATCATCTTCATTAGAACATTCATATTCGACTTGATTAAATCCATCTTTTCATCTTCATCTTCAACTTAAACAAAAGTTCAATGTTTTTACAACATCATCTTCATTAGAACATTCATATTCGACTTGATTAAATTCATCTCCAAATGTTAAAGATTCTTTAATATTATAACCAAGATATGAATGTGAATAAAATTAAAAATTCATAGAGAAAATTTTATGGGCCAAAATATAAAATTTGATTTATAAATTTTGACTAAAAAAAGTAAAATCAAAGTCAAAGAGTAAAATCCAACGATTTTACATGATTTTACACGATTTCACCGATTTCAAGACGATTTAAATCACGTAAAATCGTTCCGGGATACGATTTTACATAAAAAGGTTTTTACCTGCTATTTAACACGAAATGCTGATCTAGAAACGTGAAATCTATAGAGTTTAGGTTTTAAATCGAGATTTTAACAACCTTGATGGAGAGCACTTGCAAACAACATAAGCAGACAAAGCTTGGCCATATGATATATTTACTACCAATCACAAGAATATTTGCATTTCTTATTTTCTAGTCTTTTAATAGATTTTTATTTTCTTAATTTGTTTGCCTTTATACACTCCATTGTTAAATTAATTAGTAACTACTTTACATGGAATTTTTAGTCATGGTTGAAATTTGGTCATGCTAGTTAACACTCGCACTACAATAAACATTGGAAAAAGAGAAGAAATTTGAAGCCAAGGTAATTTTAAATTATTTTGGATTGGAATTTTTCCTAATTCAATCTTAATATCACATCTTGTTATGTAAATTTCACATTACCATCTCATACACAATATTCTAATCTCAAACCTTACCATTATGATAAAACTAACTTGAGAAGCGAAGTGTTTACAACTACACCCTCTATCGAGACCAACGATGAAGATTCTGATCACCCACCAATTTTAAACTATCATCTATAGGTAAGTTGTCACTTTTGAGCACTTGAGTTCTATATGGTAACATATACAATGTTTGTGGGAATCGCTTAAAGGTTCTTAATGTCCTATTCAAGGTCATTGTGGAACAAAGATGATATGTATCAGCTTAAATCCATTTCAATCAACTCTTAAACTATTCGTGGCACATTTTCCTATTCGTGGTAAGGATGAAAGCATTTTCAATTTCATGAAGTTGAGGTGATAGAGATGATGTTGGAAGATGAAGATACGTTCTTTGTGAAGCATTTTAGATATTTGGCGACAATTCTATACAATGAACACATCATCTTTGGTGTCTCATGGAAATCACGATCAGATGAGCTTTCACACTTCCTCTCTTTCATAATTTTTAAGTTTTCAAGTTCCTTTGCTAGATATATCAGTCATATAAACACTTCCGTAGAACCTTGAATCTTCTACTTGACGAGGCTTGAGATATCTTCAATTTAATCACTATCATCAAAGTCTCGGAAGGATATAACCATTGACTTCAACAATCATCATATTGTCATCATCAAAACATCAAGAAGATTGTCAACATCAGATTAGATCTACAGTAATGTGATTGCTATTATGGTTAGTTACATTAACCTTACTTGCCGAAGAAAGTTGATACTATGAAGGAGAATTTTCAAGTAAATGGAAAAGTTGTTCATATTGACCTTTAGTGAAGATATAAGAATAATTCCTTTCATATTCTAGGATTCCACAATGTCCTTTCTCCTTCATGGAATCTAGGGAAACATTGTTTGCTAAAATTTTCTTGCCATTATTTGGTAGAATCCCATGTTTTCTATAACAATTTTCAACAATGTGTCTACTCTTTCCATAATGAGAACACACTTTGTTCTTATAACAAAAATTATTAGCTCTATTGCCTGAACTGAATAAATAAGTTATAGATCTATGCCCTTTGCCCTGCAATCTTCGCGCATCACTTGCATTGATAAGCGTTCATCACAATGAACTGTATTATATTGTCTTTTTGTGTTGCAAACCCCTGAAAAATTTTAGTTGCTTTTTTGTAACGAAATCCTCAATAGAATTTGAGCACGAGCAATATTAAAGTATTCATTCAGGCCAGTTAGAAAATGAATGGAACATGTAATTTCATGATGATGCTTACCATTACTAACTCCAGTTGTGCAAACACAACGATGAGGCTATGAACAAACACGTGTAGGCAAGTAGTCTTCAAACTCCTCTAACAAAATCTTAAGAGAGGTTAAAGTTTCAGAAACAGATATAGATTATTGATTTAATCCAAAGATCTCACATTGTAGTTTAGAAATTCGAATGTAGTCATCTTGATAAAATCTATCTTTAAGTTTATCCCTTACTGAGATTATTGATTCATCCACAGAATTCATGATCCATGAATGAATCAACATAATACAATGAAACAAAAAAAAAATAAAAGAAAAAGTATTCAATTGAAGTATCTGAATTATCCAAAATTTTAAATTTCATAAAAATTTTGAATTACTTCATCCAAACATGCTATATGACTTCTTTTGTACATTGATAAGAGATGAAATGCAATAAAGCTGCCCAATAGAACTCCAATGTACTGGATATAAGTTTGAATCCAATCTTAGAAATGAAAAAAATGTCAGAAGATATAATTTTCAAAGGGAAATAGACAAAAGAATGCAAACTGAAAAATTGATTTTGGTTGTATTGAATCAATAATGTTACAAATTTTTATTAGGGTAGTTAGAGCATTTCCAATATTTTCATTGTTGTGTTTTTCTCACCGGATTAATTTATTAATTAGTTTTACTTTTTTGTTGTGTTCTAGGCCCATCGCAAGGGCTTAGCAAAGAGCAAAGAGCAATATCTAAGGGAAACCAAACACGACAAATATAGATGATATGATACTTTCCTGAAGAAAAAAAAACAATGATCAAAGTCATTGGATCTATCCTATTTTGTATCTCTCTCCCATCCTTTACATTTCAGTTGCGAACCAACCCCTCTATTAAAGCGAGGACATCGTGCCATTTGGGGAACTTCATTCTCATTTGAAATATTTTTATTCACTTCATACACTAACTTGAACGTTGTAGTGCTAATTGCAGGTTTTTACCTCCCCCGCATCAGAACCAAAAACCCACCGCTACTGGATATTAAGATCATCCCTTCCGACCATTAATGTAAAACAATTTGTTTATGAATCCAATCTATATTATAATATTTTTTCAGAACCATAATAATTATTCAATGGCTTAAAATATGTGTAAACAAAACTTTCACCAGTTCAAGTTATCACATGATTCTTTCAACCACAAACCAACAAAGTTATTGCAACAACGAATTGAAGCTTCATAGGTTGGAATTGGATCAAAAGAATCTATCATCTAGGCAGGCATGGCAACGGGGCGGGTCGGAGACGGTTTTTACCTCCCCAAACTCGAATTTCCAATCAATCCTCGTTCCCCGCCCAAAACGCAAACGGGTTCGGGTTGGGTTCGGGTATCCCCGCAACCAACCATTACGTAAAATCAATTTTTTTAATAAAAATCTTTACTTTTTCAAAAATCAAATTACATTATAAATAATAAAATAAAACAATCTCAAAAAATTTCATCCATACATTTCAAATATTTTAAATAGTAAATACAAATCAAATTATTAAAACATAAATCACATATTTAATAATATAAATTATGAAATATAAATAATAATGTACATAATGAAATAAACGGGACGGGTTTGGGGTGGGTACTAGTGTCCCTATTATCTGACCCATCCCCATATTTTATAATCGGAGAAAATCCAAACCCGAACCCAAAACCCAATCAAAACGAATTTTCCCCATCAACTTCGGGACTGGTTAGGATGGGTACATGCGAGTATGAGTTTTATTGTCATGCCTAGTAGCATCAGAGAAGAGCGATCAAGAAATAGAAATTGTTCTTCATGATGATCGCTTTTTTCATTAATTGACGACACTGATAATTTTTTCCTTCGAGCAAAAACAAATTAACCAACAATGTCCCAAGGTTCTTGTTTAAATAAATGCATAAGCTCTTATACCATTACAAAAAAAACATAATTTCCATTGAAAGTAATGCAAACAAGTAGGATTGATTTTTGTTGTACTAAATGAAGAGAGTATTACAAGTATTTATAAAGTGAAGTGGATTGAGAACTAGTAACTAATTAACAGGAAAACAAATGTTAACTAACTCTACAAATTAACCTAAAAACTCAGATTATTATCTGCACCTGCTGTCCACACTAAATGGTCTTAATCAGCCACCAAAAATGCATTAGCTTAGTTTTCCCAAAAAAAGAAAGTAAAGTGATAATGATGAGGATGCACATCACAAAAACCTCTCCCAATTTCTCAACTCTTCGTGACCCTTTTTTCATAGCACTTTTTTGTTATTGTTATTCTTCTCTTAATAATAATATCTACACGTTTAAACTTTTGGAGCACTAATAATTGTCACCCTTAAAACTTTAGCAGGTTCATCCTTTTGCACTTCAATATCATTTATTTCAACACCTTCTTCAATCACTGTTTCCAACACTCCATTTTCAACACAACACTTTGTTCCTTCTGTTATTGTCTCTGCTTCAATCTCTTTGTTTTCTTTGTTTTTGCCCCATAGAACTGAGTAAAGTCCAATTACGATCAAAATAGCTCCAATAACACTGCAAAATCACAAATTAAATCAATTTATCAATAATGCATCATTTTGTTTTCGGTTTAATGGTACAAAAATGATAGATGTATCAGCATGAAAGTAAAGTATCTTTCCCACTAAAAATTGATATGCTCATAACTCATTGAATTGTATTGAACAATGCTAGCTTTAATTAAATAAGTGGTCCACTTGTGATGCAATATTAAAGTTATAGATGTATCAGCATCACAATTATAATTGTGGCTGCATTATTCACATTTGTCACCTTTTTTTTTCTCTTACAAAAATATCATATTAGGATAAATACAATTTACATCAAAAAAAGAAAAGGAAAAACTTTATATTTTAATATGGACTATTGGACTTACCCTCCAAGGTATAATTTTTCAGCAAGGATGAAAGTGCCCATGATAGCTACAATGATCATCATCAAAGGACTAAAAGCAGTCACAAAAACAGGTCCTTTCTTTTGCATCACAATTCCTTGTACATAATATGTAAGACCTGATGATATTATACCCTGTTCATTCATCAATGTTTAACTCCATTAGAATCATCCATAAACATAACAAAATATGATTTAAAAAATAACTAATATTAGGTGGAAAACTTACAGCATATGCGGCGGCTAATAGGTTCATGTCCCAACCAATGTTCCAAACATTTGGCTTAGTTTCCATAACAAATGTAACTGCAATTGATTGAAGTGTTCCCAAGAAACACACTATGGCTGTCAGTGAAAGCTGTGCTGAATATTGTCTTAATGTGACAGCCTGAAGGATGAAGAAAGAAGACCAAGCAAAGGTAGCTACTATGAGGAGAATAGAACCCTTGACCCAATCTTTTTCACCAGAATCAGTAGTGTTTTCAGGTGCATAATTTCTAGGATGATGCATGTATTGAGAACCCAATATATTGATAACTTGTCCTTTGTATAATGTCATCACCATAGCCCCACCAACTGTGATTATAGTTCCAATCAACTTTACTTGGCATCTCAATTTTCTCATGTCCAATTTCTCCATCCTAGTTTATCACAAGTAGAGAAAATAACACCAAGTTAATTCATTTTATACCAAAAACATAAAAAGAACATACAGGAAGATAGATCATATATGAGAAATAGAATATATAAAAAAATACCTGAAAATAACAGCCATTACAAAAGTCATTGCAGGGAGAATATTGCTAATAGCACATGAGTATGTTGGAGAAGTGAATTTCAACCCAGCATAGTATAGATTCTGATCAATCACAGGCCTAAGCAAAACAACAAAATTTATAACTTTTTCAGAAGAACTAACTATAGTGTTTTTGAGAAATTCGACTGCAGTGAATCCGAGTCCATGAAAGAACACCACGAGAAAAGTACTAACCCGAGGAGTCCCAAGACGAACATTTGTATGAACATAAGAAATGTAATCCTTGGCCTTATCTTCCTGCCAATTGTCAAGAAAGAAGGCATGATCAGAAAGTGATTCAAGTATTATTTTTCAATAAGGATGAATGAATGATGGATATATAATTTATATATACCTCTCAAGAACAATAGCAAAAGGTGCAATAGCCGCGGTAGCAAAAGCGTGTCTATAAACAACAAGAACATAGTGACTCATTCCGCGGTTGAGTGATACTTTTGTTATTATATTCATACCAGCAAAACCAAATTGAAGAGAAATCATAGCTATGTATGGCTTGCACCTTTGAAATAAGCTTGAACAACATTTATCTCCTTCCATTTTGTTAATACTAAGTTATGGTATTCAAAAACTAGCAACAGAGTTGTATACAGAGGAAGAGAAGAACACTTGAATGTGTATGTGTTGTGTCTCTTGAGTGTAAAACGTTATGCCTTGTATTGTATTTATAGGCCTCCACTTCACATAGAGATGTTATGTGAGAATTGTCCTGAAAACATCAATTAGAGCAACTTTTTTGATTGAATTTGAAGCGTGTAAGAATTGATATCATCATCAAACTCACACGTGACCTCCTTTTAGTAATAGGATTAATAATACGTACGACATTGGATATTCTTATTTGTTGTGTGTGTGTATGCATGAACAATATGGATTCCACGTGGCAATAATTGTATTGTTTGATTGAGAAAATGAATTAGGTGAATGGCCATCCATTTCTATGAGTCAGTTAGATCACACTCTATGTGTTAAGTCATGTGGGGCAACACTCACCTATGAAAATTGTTAGAACATGAACTCGGCTAAAAGAAATGAACAATAAATACAAATAATGAACACACCATGTTTAGTTAAAAAGTTTGGTAACAATGTAATATCCATGAAAGATTATCAGTTATTTACATTGAAAAAATTTGATTTTACACTTTAAATTATAATATTAATTTTTGTTCTGGGCTTAATTTTTGATTTGGGCTAACTAGAGGTCTAAAGAATAAGACTCAATCTAGAATGTCCATATAGCAAACAGAAAAACAGTTGGGATCTCGTCAAAAGTCAAATACTTGATTTTAGCTATTAATGTATCTTTCTTCACGAGATCTAATTCGGCAACTCTCTGCATCTCACACCAGATTAGAGGAAGCACTTTTAACCAGCTAGCGTATATACGTCCAATGATGTTCCATTACAGGTATTATCTTACTCTCACTCTGAAAGTACATCTCTATTATTTAACTGACTTGAGTGTTAGAGTGTTAACCTTGCACTGCCACACTAGAAGAGCTTCTTCCCTTAGCATTACATATTTATAGTTCCACCTCAAAACAAAAACAGTGACGCTGTCTGAGAGAATCGACATTTGATTCCCTCGAATTCCCGTGAAGATAACCATTTCTTCACCACTGCTCCACTGATATTTGTTCTACTATATCTCTTAGTCGATTATATTCAAACTATGGCAACGTCAAAATTCACTCGACTAGATGCTCAACCGAAAGATGTCGCTACTGTTGCGATGGTTAACACTCTTGATCTTGTCGAAGAGGCCCCGCCTCCTTCACCAAAAGAAGTTGATCCAATCTTAGTAACTTCGCCTTTTAATATGTATCCTTTGATTCCAATTTTTCCGACCATCATCTAAAGTACTTCCCAAGTTTTGCCGATCTTTAAATCTCTTCAATAACTGCTTCATGGAAAAACTTTCAAATAGCTTCCACCGCAACCACATATCCTTGGTCAAGAGATGCTTCAAAGCTTCCAACTCCAAGATGGTCTTAGCATGCAAGGAGCGAGTGAACTACTTAACAACATCTACAACTTGGTGCGGCAATAAAAATAACACTTCTTATCCGAAAGATTCCTCAAGATTGACAAAAAACCAGTACACTCCTCAAAGAGACCAATCCATGCATGAGGTGATGTTACAGAGAAACCATAGTATCGAACCTCAACTCGTCCTCGTTGATTTATCCTCTCCACTTCAGATAACTCCTAGACCCTCAAATAGCACTACTACAAAAAAAAAACAATTAACCTCTGACGCGAAATGCATTAAACCTCGGCTAGAGAAGCGAGGTAACAAAGGGCGTCATGAGAACCTGCCACTTTATCCCCCCCCAATTACTAAAAAATCGATGGGTAAAGTTATTTGTGCTTGGGTTCAATTGGAAGCAAAATATTTTTCATATTTTCAAAACCAGCGCCACGTACCTCTCGATTTATGACCAAAATCGAGGGGACAAATAAATACCTTTTTTAAATACTCATTACATTGTTTACACAAAATATCAATAAATCAATTTGTTTAGAAACTACATTGTTTACACAGAATATTAAAGTATAAATACAACAAATTTTGAATCTGATTCACTGTCATCAGTGTCAATGGAGAACAAATGATAGGTTCTCGTTTCATTAAAATCTCGGGGAAGAGAAAATGTTGGGTGCAATATATTTTTAATGACTTTTGCATTTATTAGTTTCTGATATAACACAAAAAAAGTTAGATAAATAAAATAAATATTCAGTTATATGATTATTGAAGAACACAAACCTTAAACCCAAATAATCTTTTGCTCTTGCAATCCATCATAGAGAACTTTACCAAGCTTCTTTACGTTTCAAAGTTTTCATGTCAAATGTTCCATTATCGATTTTTTTATATTCATAATGCTTTTATAATGGATGTCTTTTAGATCTCATGCGGATCCTTGATGGTAGTGTCTAGATCGTTGATACTCATTAAATAGACGGCAAAGATTAGTTTGATGACGGTGAATATCCTCAATAAACATGCTTGAATAACACATCGATTATGACAAAAACCAAGGTAAAAATTATTTCTTTCCACGTTGTTGAAAACCGAGGTGAATAAGCTTTTTTATTTAAAAAATTACATTGTTTACACAGAATATTAAGATGCATTATTTACAACAAATCCAGATTTTGACAAACCTTTGCTCTTATTCCTAGAGAACAACAAATCTTGGTTGTTATCCAGATTTAATTGCATACCCTTTGTTCCCAACAAACACTTTATAACATATCCAATTTTGATAACTTATATGTTCCAAACATGAGAATTTTTTTCCGCACTTACAATACACTAAGGGAATCTTTTGTATTTATCTGGGTTATAAGCTTATCCTATAAAAGTTTATATTTGAGGATTGTGAGATTAGTCCTAGGTTTGGTTGAATATTAGTCAGTGTTAAAATCTTCCTAAGTTCTTGGTTAGTCGGGTTAAAACCAAGATAGGTTAAAGCTCAGCCTGATATTAAAAGCTCCATAGGTTCGAGATCAGTACGGTTAAAATCTCATAGTTTTTTGGTTAGGCCGGTTAAAACCAAGATATTGAGCTCATATTTTTTGAAACTTGAAGACTAACTACTCTAAGGTCTGTGTTTGTAGAAAGAAGACAAATCAATTTAATCAACTATTGGGAAGGAAGATTGATTTTTTCACTCTCAACCATATATTGAAAAAAAGACGCAAACGCTCACATCCATCGTCTTGCAATATATGGTTGAAGATCAACCATCATTTCCTTGTATAAGGGGGTTTGTGAGTCTTTCCTGCTAAAAGCTCTCAATTATTATTGAAAACTCTTAAGATCAATTTTTGGAGAGAGGAGTGACTCCTTTTGATTTGACTGAACCTCTATAACTCTTAGTGTTCTTCTTCTTCCTTAACTTTTTAGTTATGTAATTTACTTTCTGCTATTTAATTTTCGCTGCCTAAGTTTTTCAAACTCTATTTTTAATTTGAAAAAGTTTTTAAAACCAAGTTTTCAAAACCACATAATTCACCCTCTTTTTTGTGTTTGAAGTCTTGAGTCCGACAAAATCAACGTAAATACTTTTTTCCCTCAGATATTAACAAAAACCTAGAGGTATGTGGTGCACACTTTATAGTTTTGAAAATTAAAAAAAATATTGTTGCTGAGATTCAAACCAATGACCATTACAACTTTCCCCTCGGTGGAACAATAATCGAGGGGTAAAGTGACAAGTTTTCATGACACCCTTTGTTACCTCGCATGTGAAACCGAGGTAAAATCCCTTTCCCTACCGAGTTAAAATGTGTTTTTTTTGTTAATGTTAGTTAATTCATTATTTATTTGCATTCCTTATAATTTTGCTTATACATTAATTCAAAAGCGTAATTTCTAAAAACATTTTCCAAACTTCTACTTCCGCTCTCAACTCTATTTTGAAAAAAAATTTAAAAGGGAAAGGTTTACTAAATTCCCCCTTCTTGACAATTCTATGCTCAAATTCACAAACAATAACTTCGATTGCCTTTTTAGAGGGATATTTTTTCCAGATGAAGGGTTCAGTTCTTTCTTGGGGACTCGCCTCGCTTCCTATATTAATTTTTTCTGGCATGATCATCATTTTGACCATCCTCTTGGTGGTATCGAGTTAGCTTTCCCTTCTTAATCATTTTTTTTCAATTATGTCTTTCATGTTTACTCATTCATTTGTATAATGCTCGTGGATTGTTTAAAAACGACATAATCTTATCTTGTCAATTCAAGTTGATTCCTTTGTCGAGTACGGGTATCTTATCTTGACTTCTTTAAACTTGGTGTTAGCTCACTCCTATAAAATATTTTCTCTTGACATGTTCAATAGATTGAAGGATTAGAACCTTACTCAAGGTCAACGATCTCTTTCATCCCAACGTCACTTGAAGTTTCTCTCTACCAGTCAATTGTTCTATGAGTATCCTGAACCTCATCCCCTTACCATTTCTTCATCTAAGAGATTTTCTTCTTATTTAATGTAAGGTTGAGCTTTAACCAATATATCACTTAAGCTATCAGAGGCTTCTAACCCCTAACATTTTGCAAAACATGCGTCTGCCCATAGTCCTTTATCAAATATCCAACACTTCATCCCATCATTTGTTTTCCCCACTTCTAGTGCTACCTTGGTGAACTGGTCCATGTACCACTGCAAGGTTACCTTTTATTTTGTGGGATTCTGCTGAGGAGGAAAATTGTCATGGATTGTTGTTAACGTGCTATAAAAGAATCAAAAAGTTCATTCTAAGAGTTTATGTATCCATCTAGAAGGGTCTTAAAAGATGTCGTAATGGCTCCTTTGAGGGTTAAGTAAAATTGTTAGCATTTTATTGCACCCCACATGTGGTGATTATTGAAAATAGTGTCCACAAATTTCCTCAATCATGAGGAGCCTTTAGGACAAGAAGTTTGAACTCTGTTGCTGCACCAAATTGTAGGTGTCGTTAAGCAATTCACTCGTTCCTAGCATGCCTAGGCCGACTTGGAGTTGTTGTAGGCTTTGAAGAATCTCTTGTCCAAGGATCTCTGGTTTAAGTGGAGGTTGTTTTAAAGTTTGGTCTTGAAGTAGTTGTTGAAGAAGTTGAAAGATCGATAAAACTTTTAAAGTACTCTAGCCATTGGTCGAAGAAACTGGAATTTGATAAGTCTAAATAGAAGGACAATTTACTAGGACTATATCAACTTCTTCTCTTGGAGGAGATGAAGCCTATTTAAGGATATCAGAAGCTTAATCATTGTAGCAGTGGCAGCGGTGTTCCGTTGTTCAGCTAGTCAATGAATTTTAATATTTTTATACTTTGAAATATTTTACTTATTTATCTTTAAAATCTTTAAAATGTAAAATTTATAGTTTTTACGGTACTATATAATTTTATTTAATCAAATTAAAACATAATTTAAAAAAAAAACTTTAAATGGGAAATTTGTTTGAATCACTAATAAAAAAACTTTTTATGTATTTTACTTTTTTGCATATTAATTTTTTTTTTTAAATTAAATAATTATTTCAAATTTTTTTCATTAAAAAAAAGTATTTTTAAATAGACAGTCAATTTGAATAATTTTATGTTAGGCCGGCTCTGCCTCATTATTTGTCATAATTATGACTTATATTTGACAAAAAAAAATTATTTTTCAATATATTGCTCTTTATATCTTTTTATTGTATATTCAATTATTGTATTATTATGAAGCAATAATGAGTAGCTGGTGGAGAACACTTGTTTTATAATGAAATGAAGTGCTCGCTGATGCCACTAACTCAAATCAAAGTGGCCAAATTGGCCATAACACAAGTCACTCTCATTCCAATTAATTTCGATATCTGCCTTGTTATTAGTTTGGGTACGCGGCGAGTGTCTCTGCCACATCTTATCCATCGCAACAGTGCTCAAGATGGAAACTAAACATTGTTCAAATTTTCAGTCAATTTTTGGAAAAATTTGTAGAGTTCAACTACAGTTACAAAAGTGATATTAATTCAATAATTGAGTCCAATAACTATCCATAATCATCAATAAAAATGTAGTACTCAATTATTGATAATTGTAGAACCTAAAGTTATATTAACACTATGATCATCTTTGAAAATGTGTAAGAAAGATTACGGAACATAATTTAAATTTGTTTACAATTAAATTATAATTAAATAAATTTTCATAAAATATTTATCGCAGTTAAATTATAGTTATATAAATCTTTACCTATAGTTAAAATACGACTAATATAGCAGTCAATTGTTACGGTGACATTAAGTGATCATTGTTCCAGCTTTTTTTAAAATTATATTACTATCACCTAAACTGATATTGCACTCAAAGGAGGGAATCCATAGAAAATAAAATATAAAATTAAAAAGTTTGTTCATGAATCATGGTGCATTTACATTAAGAATGAGAAAGTGGGGGTACTCTGTTTTTTCGATAAGTGAGGGTTAGATACATTAGAATTTAGAAATCTCACCAGTAAATTATGTGGTTGTCATTATTTATGCACTTTTTTATTACCTAATGTGAATGTACACTGACACAAATAAATGACAAAAGATAAATACTTAAGAAGAGAAATTTTGGCATTAAAAACCATAAATTCATATTCTTAAAAATAATTAATAAGAAGTGAGAAAAATTATAATTTATTTAATTTTTAATTTCTTTTTTATTTGAATTTATGGGGTGGTTGTGATTATGAAGGAGAGAAAAAATCTTGTATTTGTTTTCTAATTAATTAAATTTTTTTGATTAATTGTGTATAAGAAAATTTCTTATGTCCGTGTCTACCTAAGAATTTTCCTATTTAAGAATTAGCAGTGGAAAAAGCATATGTTTGGATTTGTTCAGTAAAAATCGGTAAAAAATAGGATAAAGCAAAACAGATCTAATTTATGACACATATTTAAAATTTTGACTTGTTCTATACAAAAGTGAAAAAAGACAGAATAGACTCGCGGACACTTTATTTTTTAAACTTAAAAATATAAAAAAAAAAATATATGATTATGTAAATATCCGTGTTGTAAGAACTCGAAAAAAATCAAGCATGACAAGATGAACACATTAGAGCACGCGAGAAAAAAAAAAGTATAGATAAAATTGACATGTGTTATGAGTTGGATTCATTTTTCAATCTCCTTAAAATGTAAACCAGGTTGAAGAACAGACGAGTGCTTAAATTGGGAATGTTGAAAGCTATGTTAAGTTACTATTTTCATATGACATCACCAAACTTAGCATATGA
Organism: Vicia villosa; assembly: GCF_029867415.1. NCBI lineage: Eukaryota > Viridiplantae > Streptophyta > Magnoliopsida > Fabales > Fabaceae > Vicia > Vicia villosa. The sequence continues at coordinate 1,619,756 of NW_026704957.1, read as the reverse complement.
TAGAGGAGGATATATATTGTTGAAGATTTAAAATTCCCTATTTGACATGCTGCTGCATTGATTCTTGACAAGACAATTTTGTTACTCTTCACGTGCATTTCTGGAGGAATTTCCCTTAATCCATAGAATATTTGTTTAACATGTAATATGCAATGATATTTCTGCTATCATGAAAAAAGATGAATTATTGCTAACAAATTAATATATGAGTTTTGATTGACATTATTAAGGGTTAATACCTATTTTCACCCCTGTCATATGGGGTTGGTTTAAAAGACCCCTCTGCCAAAAAAAAAAGTTGCAAGAATTCTCCTAACATTTGAAGATTCTCTCGTTTTAAACCTTGTAAAAAATTTGTTTTTAAAATCAACCTTGCCATTTGAAGATTCGGTCGTTTTAAACCCTATAATCTTGTAGATTATGTCATTTTAAACCCTCTGAAATATGACGGGCAAGGTTGGTTTTACTAAAAATAATAATTTACAGGGTTCAAAATGATAGAGTCCTTCAAGTGACAATGTTGGTTTTAAAAGTAAAATTTTTACAAGGTTTAAAACGAGAGAATCTTCAATTGTTAGGGGAATTCTTGCAAAAAAGAAATTTGGCAGGGGGTCTTTCAAACCAACCCCATATGACTGAGGTGAAAATAGGTATTAACCCCATTATTAATGCAAAGTGAGCTATGAAATTATATCGGTATCTAGAGACTTTTCTGCCAACATAGAAGTTGCATCATAAGTTTTCGATATGATTTTCGACATGTGAAAATTCTCGGAATAGTTTATCTTTCAAGTAAAATATATTGTTCTTTCAACAGAATATTATAGTTTTTTTTAACTATGATTGTGGGTGACGATAATATGAAAATTGTTTGAGAGATATAGTTTCATGTTCTTATACTCTTTATGTTGGACTATGATAGTTCGTTTGAACTATGATTTGTATCTATATATTATGAAAGTTGAAGTATCATTTTCAATTAATATGAAAATTGTTGATGTTGGTCGAAAATATAATTGTTGGAATAACTCCAAGTCACTTATTTATAAAAGAAATAGGAGGGTCAAAGTATATATAATAGACTAAAATTTTTCGTTATAAAATACATGTCAAAAACACTTTAAATTTGTATTTGACTTTTTTTTTATAGTTTATTATTAAATGTTGCGAAGGATTAAATATTTGTTTTAAAAAATGTGAATGTATTGAAATTATGAAGTGATTGAGAGTAGTAGCTATATTGTAACAATTTTTATATAGTATTATTTTTTTGTCATTAATTTTTTTCTAGTATTAAAATTTTTATGTTATATTTTTGAGTTATTATTGGATTCTTTTTACATCTGATTTTTTCAACAAAACATTTATATACATGCTTTTTCACCGTATAAGAGAAAAGAAGAACATACTATATTCATTACTTTATTTTATAATAATAATCTTAATTTCCAATCATGATTCCTCTACAACAACTTACACATTAGTGTGATTTGAGATGCTAATATAAGAATTGATAGTTATCAGTAATTCAGTATCACAAAGTAAAATGTTTACAAAAAAACAGATAGTATAGTAACTGTTGTTGGGTAGAATATGCTATATATTTTTATTCAGAATAGTATTTTATTTATGCTTTAATTTAAGATACTGATTGATGAATGAATTGTATACGGAGGTAGGACCACATACATAAACAAACACGTTAGTCGATCTTGGATTATATTAGCAGAATTTCTACAGAATCGCATGAAAGTGCAGTGATTTGAGTGGTCACTACCATTTGTCTGAATCAAGTGTCTCTAACAAACCAAAGCAAAAACATAGCACGCATTTCTAAAGTGATAAGCCTTCAAAGACACAGAGTCGATTGGACATGGCCGGCGATGGGATTTCTACTTTGCTGCAAAGACTTGTTTCATGGAGAATCTCTACTTTTTACATTTCAGACTTGAGTAACTATTTCACATGATTTATTCAATGTATTCCGCCATCAATACTCTTGGGGAGTTTGAGGATCGCCGAAATTTCATGATCTAAAAGACTTTGACATCATATATTCACTAAAAAATTTAAGGTATTTGTAAAGGGTTTTTAGTATTTTATGTGTTATAACCGGTAAACATGTGGTGTAATTGGTTACAGACATCAAAATAAGTCAAATAAGTTGTAGAAAATGTAGTTTAGAGTTGTTGTAACTGATTACGCATTCACAGTAATCAGTTATTACTGTTTGTTAATTTATGATATTTCGCAGCTGTAACCGATTACAGATTTGGGTAACCAGTTACAGGTCTGATATTTTGCTTTTTCTGGTTTTTGGCTTGATAATTATATCCCAATTGATGTATATATTGAAGGATAGAAAAACACTTAGAAAGGGGGGGGATTGAATAAGTGTGACTTTAAAACTTGGACGATAAAAATAAATTGCACAATTATTTTTATCCTGGTTCGCTGTTAACGAAGCTACTCCAGTCCACCCCCGCAGAGATGATTTACCTCAACTGAGGATTTAATCCACTAATCGCACGGATTACAATGGTTTTCCACTTAGCCGCAACTAAGTCTTCCAGAGTCTTCTGATCACAACCTGATCACTCCAGGAACAACTGCTTAGTTCACTCCTAAGACTTTTTCTAGAGTCTACTGATCAACACGATCACTCTAGGCTTAGTTCACTCCTAAGACTTTCTGCTCAGCCAACTGCCAAGACTTCCTGCTCAGCCAACTGCCAAGACTTCCTGCTCAGCCAACTGCTAAGACTTCCTAGAGTATACTGATCAACTGATCACTCTAGTTCCTTACAACTTAATGTAATCTATTCAAGAGTTTACAAATGCTTCTTAAAAGCGATAATCACAACTGTGATATTTCTCTTACAGTTTAAGCTTAATCTCACTAAGATATTACAACAGCAATGTAGTGAGCTTTGATGAAGATGAAGATTCTGAGCTTTTGATTGAACAGCGTTTCAGCAAGTTAATTTGAATTGTCTTTGTTCAGGAGCGTTAACCTTGCTTCTCATCAGAACTTCATATTTATAGGCGTTGAGAAGATGACCGTTGAATGCATTTAATGCTTTGCGTGTTCCGTACAGCTTTGCATTTAATGTTATACGCTTTTGTCAACTACCTCGAGCCTTGTTCACGCTGTGTCTACTGACGTAGCCTTTAGTAGCTTTAACGTTCCTTTTGTCAGTCAGCGTAGTCTGCCACGTGTACTTCCTTCTGATCTGATGTTTGTGAATACGACGTTTGAATATCATCAGAGTCAAACAGCTTGGTGCACAGCATCTTCTGATCTTCTGACCTTGAAGTGCTTCTGAGCGTGATACCATCTTCTGATCTTCAGTGCTTCTGATCTCATGTTCTTCTGATGCTTCCATAGACCCATGTTCTGATTCTGCTTCGACCATCTTCTGATGTCTTGCCAGACCATGTTCTGATGTTGCATGCTGAACCATTTGAGACACATCTTCTGAGCGCTGAATTATGCGTACTCTTTATATATTTCCTGAAAGGGAAATTGCATTGGATTAGAGTACCATATTATCTTAAGCAAAATTCATATTATTGTTATCATCAAAACTAAGATAATTGATAAGAACAAATCTTGTTCTAACAATCTCCCCCTTTTTGATGATGACAAAAACATATATAAATGATATGAATTTGCGATCAGAAAGAGTAGACGGCAAAAGACAAATTACACAGCTATAGCATAAGCATATGAATATGTCTCCCCCTGAGATTAACAATCTCCCCCTGAGATAGATAATCTCCCCCTGAAATAAATACTCGAAGAACTTTGATAAAAGACTTCCCTGATTATTTCGGTAGAGACGATCATATAAGCTTCTGCCTTCAGAGAATTCATAGCTTCTGACTTCTGCTTCCATTGGACAGCTTCAGAACTTGAATTTCTTTGATCTTCAGAACATTCACAGCTTCTGACTTCTGCTTCCATTCAGGACAGCTTCAGAACTTGAATTTCTTTGATCTTCAGAACATTCACAGCTTCTGACTTCTGCTTCCATTCAGGACAGCTTCAGAACTTGAATTACTGGATCTTTTAGAACATTCACATCTTCTGATTTCTGCTTCCCTCGGATAGCTTCAGAACTTTGAATGTCTACCAACATCACTTCATGCTAGATTTGTATCAGAACATTGTTGAATGTACCAGAGCATCATCTGAGCATCTCTACATCCTGAAATGTTACAGAACAAAAACTAAACGACAAAAGTCAGCATGAACGAGTTAGAACATAAAATGTATATTCAAATACATGATATGTATCAGAGCCAAATGTATCAGAGCATTTTAGGCTTAAAAACATGTATCAGAGCAAATAATGTATCAGAGCCATAACATTATATGTATCAGGACAAATAGAATTTTGTCATAACAGGATGGACAATGATATTCAAATTCTATTATCAGTGCTTCTGATTCATTCTTCTTTCTTGCTTCTGATCTCTGAAGCTTGACAGCACTCAGCTTGCTTCAGTCTCCATGGTTTTGCTTCTAGTGTTTGCTTTGAAGATTCACTTCACTTCTCTGTACCTGCAAAACACTTAAACCATATAGAACTTGCAGTTCTTGTTAGTGAATGTGTGGGAGCCTTTACCCAGCAACTGATAGATTTAATCAAATCATTTATCATTTATCTTTCTCCCCCTTTTTGTCATAACATCAAAAAGAATATTTTAAAAAGATTCAGATGTATAGAACGACAAAAGAAAACATTTACTGGAATGTAAAACACAAAGAAACTTTTCCATTGATAAGCAAAAGAGGATTACAAGACAGGAATGCAGAAAAACAGATGCAACAAGGAAGGGAAACTACAAAGACCAAAAAACTAAGAGCCTAGCCTACGCAAAATCCGCGCCAGAACATCATGAATCCCGTCAGTGCTTGTAGCTTGCCTTGTCATGAAGGAACGAAACTCAGCATTGGCTGCTTCTTGCGCGTCCAAACGAGAAGCCAGGAAAGCTTGATTCTGATGAAGAGTTCATGATGAGTTTGCAGGTAGGGTTTGATATGGAAGAAAGGGAGAGACAAACGTTATGAGGAATGCAAGGAGATAGAAGAAGTTGAGAGGGAACGAGAAGAGTTTAAAGAGTATTTAAAAGAAAATAAAGTGAAACGAATGAAGACTAGCATTTAATGTTACGTGACGTGAGGAGAGATAATAAAGACGAATGAGGTGACTAGCACAGTTACCTATGGTCGGCGTCCCTTCAACTGCACGCGCGCTTATCCATGAATAGTAACGACAGGTTTACCATCCCGAGATAAAACGTAACAGCTGTTTTGCTTTAAAAGAGGTTCTGGATCAACTTAGACAATGAAACGTTAGTAGTAACCGAATCATAATTTCTAAAAGAATTCAATCGGAACTTCTGATTAAAAAAAAATGTTCCACATTCATTTCAGAAGATACTCATACATGAGAACTTCTCATCTTCTCATTCTGGGCATAAATCCATACTGATGTTCTTCAGAATGAACTTAAACCTATCTTCAGCCAGGGGTTTTGTAAAGATATCAGCCCATTGATGGTCTGTATCAACAAAGTTTAAAGAAATAACACCCTTCTGAACATAGTCCCTTATGAAATGATGTTTTATCTCAATATGTTTAGCTTTTGAATGAAGAATAGGATTCTTAGATAAACATATAGCAGAAGTATTATCACAGAATATAGGAATGTTACTCTCAAATATCTGATAATCTTCTAACTGACTCTTCATCCAGAGCATCTGTGTGCTACAACCAGCAGCAGCGACATATTCTGCTTCTGTTGTTGATAGAGCAATAGTTGCTTGCTTCTTGCTGTACCAGGAGATCAAATGACTTCCAAGAAATTGGCAACTTCCTGAAGTACTTTTTCTTTCAATTCTGTCTCCAGCATAGTCAGCATCGCAGAATCCTACTAAGTTGTATTCTTTAGATTTTCTGTAAACTAAACCAACATTAGTAGTACCTTTCAGATACCTTAGAATCCTCTTAACAGCAGTTAAATGAGATTCTCTAGGATCTGATTGGAATCTAGCACACAAACAAACACTGAACAGAATGTCAGGTCTAGAAGCAGTCAGATATAGAAGAGATCCAATCATACCTCTGTATAACTTCTGATCTACCTTCTTACTTACCTCATCCTTACCTAGGATGCATGTCGGATGCATAGGAGTTTTGGCTTCTTTGCAGTCCAGAAGATTAAACTTCTTCAGAAGTTCCTTCACATACTTGGTTTGGTGAACATACGTTCCTTCTGATGTTTGATTTATTTGTATTCCAAGGAAATACTTGAGTTCTCCCATCATGCTCATTTCAAACTCAGCCTGCATAGACTTAGCAAACTCCTTTCCAAGTGTAGCATTAGATGTTCCAAAAATAATATCATCTACATATATTTGACAAATTAAAATATCCTTTTCAAAGGTTTTACAAAAGAGAGTAGTGTCCACTTTTCCTCTAGTGAAACCATTATCCAGAAGGAAAGAACTTAAGCGTTCGTACCAAGCTCTGGGAGCCTGTTTCAATCCATACAATGATTTCTTAAGTTTAAAAACATGATTAGGAGACATAGAGTCTTCAAAACCAGGAGGTTGATGGACATAAACTTCTTCATCTATATAACCATTTAAGAAGGCACTCTTAACATCCATCTGATAGAGAGTGATGTTATGTTGAGTGGCAAAAGAAATTAATAGACGAATAGATTCTAACCTGGCCACAGGTGCAAAGGTTTCTGTATAATCAATTCCTTCTTGCTGACTATAACCCTGAGCCACCAGTCTGGCTTTGTTCCTTACCACTTCTCCTTTCTCACTGAGCTTGTTTCTGAAGACCCATTTTGTACCAATTATATTGAATCCATCTGGTCTAGGAACAAGATCCCAAACATCATTCCTTGTAAACTGATTTAGTTCTTCTTGCATAGCAATTATCCAGTCTGGATCTTCTAGAGCATGATCAACAGAAGTTGGCTCGATCAAAGATACAAGACCTAATTGACAGTCTGCATTGTTTCTAAGGAATGCTCTTGTTCTGATTGGATCATCCTTCTTTCCAAGAATGACATCTTCTGAATGACCAGAAATGAGTCTGGATGATCTTCTGACAGATGGTTCTTCAGAAATACTTAGATCCTCCAGAGAAGCTGATACTTGATCTTCAGATTCTTTGCTTCTTAGAAGCTCTGCTTCTGATGCGTTGCTTCTTGGCTCAACAACTTCTGATATGTCAATATCACAACCTGCAAAATTATCAACTTGCTTTGGTTTTTCAGAACCAAGCTTATCATCAAACCTGATATTGATTGATTCTTCTACAACCAATGTTTCAGTATTGTATACTCTGTAGCCTTTTGAGCGTTCAGAATATCCAAGAAGGAAACATTTTTGAGCTTTGGAATCAAACTTACCAAGATGATCTTTAGTGTTCAGAATAAAACACACACATCCAAAAGGATGGAAATATGAAATGTTGGGCTTTTTATTCTTCCACAATTCATAGGGAGTCTTATTAAGAATAGGTCTGATAGAGATTCTATTCTGAATATAACATGCAGTGTTTATTGCTTCTGCCCAGAAATGCTTAGCCATATTGGTTTCATTGATCATGGTTCTGGCCATTTCTTGCAGAGTCCTATTCTTTCGTTCTACAACCCCATTTTGCTGTGGAGTTCTAGGACAAGAGAAATCATGGGCAATACCATTTTCTTTGAAGAATTCTTCAAAGGATCTGTTCTCAAATTCACCACCATGATCACTTCTGACCTTTATGATTTTACACTCTTTTTCAGATTGAATCTGAATGCAGAAATCAAAGAACACTGAATGAGTCTCATCCTTATGTTTCAAGAATTTTACCCATGTCCAGCGGCTATAATCATCTACGATGACTAATCCATATTTCTTTCCTCTGACAGATGCTGTTTTGACTGGGCCAAACAGATCAATGTGCAAGAGTTCTAATGGCCTTGAGGTAGAAACAACATTCTTAGACTTGAATGCAGGTTTGGAGAACTTGCCCTTCTGACATGCTTCACAAAGAGCATCTGATTGGAATTTCAAATTAGGGAGTCCTCTGACAAGATTCAGTTTGTTAATCTGAGAGATCTTTCTCAAACTAGCATGACCTAATCTTCTGTGCCAGACCCACTGCTCTTCAGAAACAGACATAAGACAAGTCACCTTCTGACTCATAAGATCTTGCAGATCTGTCTTATAAATGTTGTTCTTCCTCTTGCCTGTAAATAGGATTGAGCCATCCTTCTGATTTACAGCCTTGCAAGACTCTTGATTAAAGATTATATCATAACCATTGTCACTTAATTGACTGATAGATAAAAGGTTATGAGTTAATCCTTCTACAAGAAGTACATTAGAAATGGAAGGAGAGTTACCAGACTTTATAGTTCCAGAGCCAATTATCTTGCCATTCTGATCTCCTCCGAACTTGACTTCTCCTCCAGACTTAAGCACCAGGTCTTGGAACATAGACCTTCTTCCTGTCATGTGTCGCGAGCATCCAGAATCCAGGTACCATGACATGTTGTGCTTTGTCCTTCTTGCAGCCAAGGATATCTGCAATAGGAATAATCTTATCCTTAGGTACCCACATCTTTTTGGGTCCTTTCTTGTTAGATTTTCTCAAGTTCTGATTGAACTTGGGTTTAACATTGTAAGCAATAGGAGGAACAGCATGATAATTCTTAATGTGAGTTTCATGATATTTCCTAGGTTGTGTCACATGCTTCTTAGTGTGTGTTATGTGAAAACTTTGTGCATGTGAGGTGTGCCTAATATCATGAGAGTGGCCATACTTGAACTGATCATACAATGGCTTGTATGTAATTTTCATTTCATCAACAGGTTCAAGTTTGTATGGGGTTTCACCCTCATAACCAATGCCAACTCTTTTGTTTCCAGACACAGCATATATCATAGAAGCTAGCTGACTTCTGCCAATACTTCTAGATAAGAACTTTCTGAAACTTAAATCATATTCTTTCAGAATATGATTCAGACTAGGAGTGGATTTTTCTGAATCAGAAGGAGATCCAACATTATTGGATAATTTTAAAAGTTTTTCTTTTAATTCAGAATTCTCCAACTCAAGCTTCTTTGTTTCAAATTCAAATTGCTTTTTCAGCTTTTTGTATTTGAGACTAATCTGAGACTTGAGTTCCAGAAGTTCAGTTAGACCGGAAACTAACTCATCTCTAGTAAGTTCAGAAAATACCTCTTCAGAATCTGATGCTGATGTAGATTCTGATCCGTCATCTTCTGTCGCCATCAGCGCACAATTGGCCTGCTCATCTTCTGAATCATCTTCTGACTCATCCCAGGTTGCCATAAGACCTTTCTTCTTATGAAACTTTTTCTTGGGACTTTCCTTCTGAAGATTTGGACATTCATTCTTGTAGTGTCCAGGCTCATTGCATTCATAGCACATGACCTTCTTCTTGTCAAATCTTCTTTCATCAGAAGATTCTCCACGTTCAAATTTCCTTGAACTTCTGAAGCCTCTGAACTTCCTTTGCTTGGTCTTCCAGAGTTGATTTAGCCTTCTGGAAATCATGGACAGTTCATCTTCTTCTTCAGATTCTGATTCTTCAGGATCTTCTTCTCTGGCCTGAAAAGCGTTAGTGCATTTCTTGATATTGGATTTTAATGCAATAGACTTACCTTTCTTTTGAGGCTCATTTGCGTCCAGCTCAATCTCATGGCTTCTCAAGGCACTGATAAGCTCTTCCAGAGAAACTTCATTCAGATTCTTCGCAATCTTGAATGCAGTCACCATCGGACCCCATCTTCTGGGTAAGCTTCTGATGATCTTCTTCACATGATCAGCCTTGGTGTATCCTTTGTCAAGAACTCTCAATCCAGCAGTAAGAGTTTGAAATCTCGAAAACATCTTTTCAATGTCTTCATCATCCTCCATCTTGAAGGCTTCATACTTCTGGATTAAGGCAAGAGCTTTTGTCTCCTTGACTTGAGCATTTCCTTCATGAGTCATTTTCAAGGACTCATATATGTCATAGGCCGTTTCCCTGTTAGATATCTTCTCATACTCAGCATGAGAGATAGCATTCAGCAAAACAGTTCTACATTTATGATGATTCCTGAAAAGCTTCTTTTGATCATCATTCATTTCTTGCCTTGACAGCTTTACGCCTCTGGCATTTACAGGATGTTTGTAACCATCCATCAGAAGATCCCATAGATCACCATCTAGACCCAGAAAGTAACTTTCCAGTTTATCTTTCCAGTATTCAAAGTTTTCACCATCAAATACCGGCGGTCTAGTATAACCATTGTTACCGTTGTATTGCTCAGCAGAGCCAGATGTAGATGCAGGTGTAGGTATAGTCCTTTCACTTTCATCAACCATCTTTTAAATGAAGCGTTTTTCTCTTCCTGAATCTTTTCTAAACACGGTTAAGTGCTTGCACCTTAGAACCGGCGCTCTGATGCCAAATGAAGGATAGAAAAACACTTAGAAAGGGGGGGGATTGAATAAGTGTGACTTTAAAACTTGGACGATAAAAATAAATTGCACAATTATTTTTATCCTGGTTCGCTGTTAACGAAGCTACTCCAGTCCACCCCCGCAGAGATGATTTACCTCAACTGAGGATTTAATCCACTAATCGCACGGATTACAATGGTTTTCCACTTAGCCGCAACTAAGTCTTCCAGAGTCTTCTGATCACAACCTGATCACTCCAGGAACAACTGCTTAGTTCACTCCTAAGACTTTTTCTAGAGTCTACTGATCAACACGATCACTCTAGGCTTAGTTCACTCCTAAGACTTTCTGCTCAGCCAACTGCCAAGACTTCCTGCTCAGCCAACTGCCAAGACTTCCTGCTCAGCCAACTGCTAAGACTTCCTAGAGTATACTGATCAACTGATCACTCTAGTTCCTTACAACTTAATGTAATCTATTCAAGAGTTTACAAATGCTTCTTAAAAGCGATAATCACAACTGTGATATTTCTCTTACAGTTTAAGCTTAATCTCACTAAGATATTACAACAGCAATGTAGTGAGCTTTGATGAAGATGAAGATTCTGAGCTTTTGATTGAACAGCGTTTCAGCAAGTTAATTTGAATTGTCTTTGTTCAGGAGCGTTAACCTTGCTTCTCATCAGAACTTCATATTTATAGGCGTTGAGAAGATGACCGTTGAATGCATTTAATGCTTTGCGTGTTCCGTACAGCTTTGCATTTAATGTTATACGCTTTTGTCAACTACCTCGAGCCTTGTTCACGCTGTGTCTACTGACGTAGCCTTTAGTAGCTTTAACGTTCCTTTTGTCAGTCAGCGTAGTCTGCCACGTGTACTTCCTTCTGATCTGATGTTTGTGAATACGACGTTTGAATATCATCAGAGTCAAACAGCTTGGTGCACAGCATCTTCTGATCTTCTGACCTTGAAGTGCTTCTGAGCGTGATACCATCTTCTGATCTTCAGTGCTTCTGATCTCATGTTCTTCTGATGCTTCCATAGACCCATGTTCTGATTCTGCTTCGACCATCTTCTGATGTCTTGCCAGACCATGTTCTGATGTTGCATGCTGAACCATTTGAGACACATCTTCTGAGCGCTGAATTATGCGTACTCTTTATATATTTCCTGAAAGGGAAATTGCATTGGATTAGAGTACCATATTATCTTAAGCAAAATTCATATTATTGTTATCATCAAAACTAAGATAATTGATAAGAACAAATCTTGTTCTAACATATATACCCTAGTTGTATCCTTATAATGTTCATTGAATAAAAGTAGAAAATGTTCACCCTCAATTATCTCTCTCTCAAATTCTCATCTCCCCTCTCTCTCTCTCTCTCTCTCTCTCTCTCTCTCTATCTTTCTCCATATACACAAACCCTCCATTGTTCATCAAAGAGTGATTCCAATTTCTAACACTTAGCATCAAGAGCCTGGTTCAATCCACCGAAAAGCTAGTATGCAACATGAATTTTGTCTCCAATGAAAGAATTCCACAAACCTACCAATCTTTGATGCGAAGAACTACGACAAATGGTGCAAGCAAATGAAGGCGTTGTTTGGCTATCAAAATATTCTTGAAGTGATCAAGAATAGGGTGAATCTCCTTGTCGAAGGTGCAACGGATGCACAACGAACAACACATAAGAAAGAGAAAAAGAAAGAGTTCAAGGCGTTATTCTTGATCAACCAATGTGTGGATGGTGACAACTTCGAAAAAGTTAGTGGCTGCGATTCGTCGAAGCAGGCGTGGGAAATTCTGGAAAAGTAATATGCTGAAGCTGACAAAGCAAAGGTGGTGAGGTTACAAACACACAAACATCAGCTTAAATTGATTCAAATTTCGGAAAAGAGACAATCAATGATTACTTGACGAGAATTACTCGATTGATGAACCAAATCAAGGCGTGTGGAGATACTGTTACTGAGCAGAATGTTGTGTTGAAGATCTTGCATTCTTTGACGCCAAGATTTGACAATATTGTGGTGAGGAATTGAAGGATATCGCGACATTGAGAAAAGAGGAGCTTCAAAGCTCTCTTGAGGCTCATGAGCAAAGGGCGTAGGAGAGAAATAACGAGAAGGCAAAGGCAGAGATCGCTTTGCAAGATCGATTTAATGAGAAGAACAAGAAGTTAAAAGGAAAATAACCCATGAAGAATAAAGAGAATTTTTAGAATTTTGGTGCAAGAGAGTCTCAAAATTCGAAGAACTCGACTTTTCAAAAGGGTGAGAGCATCAGCAACAAGAATGGTGATCAAGGAAACTTTAGAGTTGAAAAGGGAAAGTTTAACAAGAGCAAGATGCAATGCTACAATTGTCAAAAGTTCAATCATTTTGTAAGAGATTGCAACGCGAACAAGAAAGAACCTCAAGCAGATGAAGCCAAGGTTGAAAGACAAGAGTCTAATGATGATAACACACTATTAGTCATGGTCAATAAAGGGGAATGCAGCAATAGCAAACTGCAGGATAGCAGCAGCAGTTCCTTGATCTCTTCAGAAACATGCAGTGACCGGTTACGTAAAGACAACAATCGGTTGCAGGAAGCAGAAAATGTTTTGATGAGTGAGAAAGACAGAGTTCAAACTAGTGAGGAACAAGATTTGGACTCTGGTTTCTATGGGGAGGAAGGATTAGCTTGTCAAAATCAATCAAGCCATGAAGAATAAAGTAAAATTCATGGATGACACCACTTTAGCATCCGATGGCACCCGTGATGTTTTGATTATGAAGAGGGGTGGTGGGTATTCCTTGATCAAATATATATTGTACATTTCTAGAATCCAATGTAACCTTCTAAGCATTGGTCAAATGCTTGAAAATGGTTACAAGATTCACATGGAAAACAAGGCGCTATGCGTTATGGATGCAAACGGGGTTTTGATCCTTATAATTCCTATGTTTACCAATAAAACTTTCAAGTTTGAGCAAAAGGTTATGGAGCATAGGTTTCTTGCTACAGAGGCTAGTCAAGAAGAGTGGTTATGGCACTACCTTCTTGGGCATCTCAATTTCTGAGATCTCATTGCATTGCAAAATAATGGAATGGTAAACGGGTCTCCATCCATCAACATACCGGCTAAAATTTGTGAAGAGTGTGTGCAAGCGAAGCAACACAAGGATAAATTCAACAAGGATGTAGGTTGTAGTACTAAGCATCACCTAATATACACTAAAGTTCAACAAGGATATAGGTTGTAGTACCAAGCATCACCTAATATATACTAAAGTTCAACAAGGATGTAGGTTGTATATTTACACGATAACGCAATATATACACTATAACGTAAACTATACCGAATATACATTAAAGTTGAGGTTTATTTACGAAAAGCAAATGAATTAAGCCGGTGAGTGTTAATTATGAACACTCAAATTTACAATAATTTAGCACTCATTAGTGATAGATAGCATCATTCAACCAAGCCACCAGAAAGATATTGATATGAAGACTTGGCCTACTATGACTTTCTTACTAGCTCTTGAGACCCTTCTACTTTTCATGAGGATTTAGCTAGCTAGGAGAAAGTTAAGTGGATGTTTGCAAGGGTGTATTGGATGGAGTCCTTGAATAAAAATCAGACATGGAAGCTTTTTCAGCTCCCTAAGGAAAGAAGGTCCATCAGTTGTAACTGGGTGTTGAAGAGAAAACCAGCAGTAACTGAAGAAAAAAAGGGAAAAGTTCAAGGCTTGTCTTGTAGAAAATGGTTACTCACAATAGAAGATGATTGATTATTATGAGATTTTCTCTCCGTTCATCAGACATACTTCCATCAAGGAAGTGTTAGTCTTGGTAGCTAGACGAGACATGCATTTATGAAAGATGGATGCGAAGATAACATTTCTTCATGGTAATCAAAATGATAAATTTAACATTGAGCAGACATAAGAGTTCGGCAATAGTGGACATGACATATTACTCTGTAAATTTAAGGGATCTTTGTATGGTTTAACATGTAAATCAAAGGTGTTGCTAAGAAGATTCTAGGTATGGAAACTCAAAGGGATAGAAGTGCTAGAGAATTATGGTTCTCTTAAAAAAGATATGATGTAAAGATGTTAGATAATTTTGACATTAGTAATTCTAAGGTTGTGATTACTCTAATGGAGAATCACTTTAAGCTCTCAATTAATCAGTCTAAAGATAGATACAGAAGTTAAATATATGTCAAAGGTTCCTTATGTTAGTGTTGTTGGTTGTTTAATATATGTTATGGTCTACACTAGACCAGATTTGGCATATGTTGTAAGCCAATTTTGTATGTTTATGTCCAAACTAGGAAAACGTCATTGGAAAGCAGCCAAGTGGATTTTCATGTACTTGAAGGGTACTAGGAGTTAAGGTATCATGTTTAGCAGTGAACAGGGTGATCCTTTAGTTGTAGGAGGACTTATTTGTTCTAAATCATCAGCGTGTCTTTACTTTAATGGAAAGACTTATTTGTTTGGAATCATGGGTTCAATCCATAATGGACATGTCGGCAACTAATGTAGAGTACAAGGCGGTAGGTGAAGCTGTCGAAAAAATCCTCATGGGTTATAGGATTGGTGAGAGAATTAGTGTTGAGAAAGGTAGAATTTGGTTGCATTATGATAATCAGAGTGTCATTTATTGGATAAACAATCAGGTGTATCATGTCGGGATCAAACATATTGATGTGTGGTTTCACAAGGTCATAAATGTACTTGTATATGGATAGATATCACTTGAAATTTTTCATACTTATGATAATGCAACTGATATGTTAACCAAGTCAGTCAGTAGTGATAAGTTCAATCATTGCTTAATCTTGTTACATGCTTCTCAGTATTAAGCAAGAGGAATACCTCCCTAGTTTCTAGGATGAATTGTCATGCAGGAAGTCTTCATATGGGTATGATATTCGCCAAGGTGAATATTTGTTAGTATGGCTCATATAGTTGAGATTATTATGGGTTGTTAAGTATAACTCATATTTTGATTATTATTATGGGTTATAAGTATAACCCATATTGTTGAGATAATTATGGGTAGAGATAATTGTTTGTTAAGGGTAACTGGGGATTAGGGTTTAGGTAAATTGATCCTTAGTATTATATAAGGCTTGGAACCTTGAAATCCTAATTAATTCATGATACATAAATAAAGGGAACAATAACTTCTATATAGTCGCAGAGGTAGGCACCATTGTTTGAATTGCATTAACAAAGATCGGTTGTGTTCATTGTCTATTATTTTCATCTATCTTTAATCTTCTATACTGGTTGATGTTATAACAACTCTTTTTGTTACATGTGAGGTGACAATTGATGTGCTTTATAACATTTTTAGATGGCTAGGTTAGGATGTGGTTCTACTCGATGAATTAAGTTCTTAGTTTGAGATTTGCAGCTCTCGTAAGACTAGGTAAGGATGAGAGTTGGTTTGACTTTGGTTTGGCACTCAGTGTTGTTGGCCATTTGAAAATCTTGTAACTATTTTATTTTCTTCTATATTATAGAGATGGTCGAACAAATCTTGTTACCCCTGCTCCTTGTATGAATGGGTGGCTAAATATATCTGGTACTTAAATTGATAGAAGATTGAGGGTTGAACTTTGGAGGCTTGTGGAATTGATTGAGTGAGTGAAGAATCTGCTTCTTTTTTTATTCTTTAGGTGACATTTATTTTTCAATCTTTTTTTTTGGATATGATGAATTGAAGTTGTATTCTTTTATTGAGTTGTTTGATTTGATTATTTGTATTTCTTTTCCTTTTGTCTTAATTGAGATATTACTATATTAGGATCATATGGTATATGTGTACACTTTACTGGATTTTTCTACTGGTGGAATTGAGGAATGGAGGCTTTATTGTGAGATAGAAAGTTCTCAAAGACGCTTCAAATAAAGTGGTCAAGCATGAGATAACATGTTCTGCAATCAACAAGCTTTCATACTATTTGTCTTTGATATTTTTTATTTTCTAACAACTGAAGTATGGTATCTTTTATAGAGAGTGCAATAGCTCATTCAAAATAATGTTCTATTTCCTAAGATAATTAATTAATTTTTAAAATAATTAATTTTGTTATCCAAAAATGAATAGCGATGTCATTTATGGTTCGTTTTCCTGTTAATTCTATATGAACTTAGATTTATCCTAAAAAATTATTTTTAAAAAGCCAAACCGTCTAAAAAAAATTATTAACTAGCATGTAGGTGCGGTGTGTTAAACATAGTATCAATCATACATGTAATCCAATAAGAAAAACAATTCATAGTTGTTATATATTCACTAGATTTCATTTGTCTTATTGCTCCCAAAATCATACATAACGCACTATTCGACTTTGCATTTGCTTGTCTTACTTTTGATTCCATCATTAAAATCCACAACTGTTTTTCAGGAGTACATCATCAATATCAAATAATGAAAGATCAAAGACCATAATATACTCATACTAGGGCCTCAGTGTACCCCATATTATATAGAACCACCAATTTTAGTTTACTTTAATTTATCATAGCCACAATGCACAGTGTATATTTTGTTTCTTCTTTTCTGATTCACAACTTGTGTAGGCACAATAATATCTACTTGTGAAATGGAATGGTTCAAAAGCCCGTCCTGTCGTAAGCACAACAACAAACAGTTTCCAAGTGGATTGAACAACTGTTTGAGCAGAAATGGAACATCATATAGAAGCAAAATGGAGATCTAATCAGTAAACACACGCCACTACGTTGTTGTCTCCAAATGTGACATTACATGTATAGGCTATAGCTACGTTAATAAACACATTTTAGTGACTAAGTTGAAGTGATCTACATTGATGAGTTATTTTGACAAGCGCAGTGTTCTCTCTTTTTTCTCCGCAAGATCCAAAATAAAAGATCTAAGAGTAGGCAAATAGCGTGGAAGTTGAGGTGTCAATTTTCTTCTGTTCATGGGATCCCTGTGGAGATTATCTGTTCGGAGTATCGAAGTTGAAGATTTTTTCCCTCGCGGGGACGGGGATGGAGGGGAAAGTTCCTCCGATTTCATTTTGGGGCGGGGAGTGGAAAATTATCCTCCGCCCCGTGAATTCCCCGACTGCGTTGATATTATTTAATTTTATACTTTAAATATTATATAACATATATTTATACAATTTTACATAAAAATTATTAATGTATTAGAAAATAAAGAGTAATTAGTAGTTATAGCAGATTTGTCACACATAATCAACCACTTGTGCGGGACGACAGCGGTACTGTGGTAGTAAATTAACGGAAGCATGGTAGTAATAAGTTCTACATCGAGTTCTTTTGCTTTTTTTTAATGATGCCAGATGTATTTTTATTTTTAAAAAAAAATAAAGATGCAAAATATATGTGTTTTTTTTATAAAAAAAAAGGAAGAAAACAAATAACGAAATACTAGTGTCATAAAGTATAGAAATTTTCTTAAGATTCAATCTTCGTGGATATCCGTGGGAATCTGTGGAGATGGGGATGGGAGAAATATTCTCCCGTGGCGGGGATTGGGGACGGGGCGTGGAGCAGAGAAGCATCCTCCGAATATTCTCTACCCCGTTGACATCCCTACCTGGAA
This sequence comes from Vicia villosa, assembly GCF_029867415.1. Classification (NCBI taxonomy): domain Eukaryota; kingdom Viridiplantae; phylum Streptophyta; class Magnoliopsida; order Fabales; family Fabaceae; genus Vicia; species Vicia villosa. The sequence goes on along the minus strand of NW_026704957.1, from coordinate 1,601,659 downwards.
GTGATCTGTGATTCATTGAGAATAGAAAGTTGTGCCGCCTTTCAGACACACCTACCACTGTCTAATTAGATCCAACAACTATCCGCACAACGCGTCTGACCTCATGCAGACGGTTTCAAGAGGAAATTGCACAATTTCCGGTATTCAAATCTATTCTGATTGTCATATTACTACTTATTCTCTCACTGACTTGACGTTGAAATGTTAACATTTTAGGTAAGCCCCTTCTCTTACTCACAGGAAGCACAACTCTACCGAAGAAAGACATTACCTCATCATTTCACTGTTCATTTCTAGTTCTAATTGTGGAGACCGACTTCTGACTCCTACAAATTCCATAAAGAATAATTGTTTCTTCGTCGTATATCTAGATCTCCGATTCATTGTTCACTAACAATGATCTCTCCCCAAACAATTTGATACTGAAATTTTGAAGCTATGGTGGATTCAAACATCACTCGATCTGCCAAAATTGTTGTTATTGCTGTTGTAGCTGACAGAGTTTATCCTCTTCAACCAGAGATGGATGATCTAATCTTAGTAGCTCCCCTTCTATTCCAACACAGCAGGATTTGGTTCCTTTAAGAGTCGACCGATGAACATTCAAAAAAATTCAATCTCTCAACATGTGCCATTACCTTATCAAGATGTACCTTCGAACCTACCCCCTTATAACCTCTGGTATCGGGATGATAAATGTTTCCCAACCGCCAACCATTCGAGCTAATCTAGACATGCAAAGAATCATTGATCTATTAAACAACGTGTACAACTTAATGCCCCAGAAAAACTCTCAATTCCTGGAAGATTAGATCTTGAGAACTGAAGAAAACTTGTTGTATACCTTTCTAAGAGAAAGAAACATACGAAGAGGGGTTAGCATGGCAATTCCGCCACGATACTAGAGTTAATCCCTATCAAAGCGGCCACACCACATGAAAATGTTCCACGGTCTCCAACTCCTAATTAAGTTTTAAATGAAAATTTAATTGGTTTTTTAATTTTATTTTAATAATTTAATTGATTAGGACTTTTAATTTAATACATATATAATATAATTAGTATAAATATTTTTTTCTAGTAATCAAGTAGCTAAAATTCACTCTTATAATGTGAACAAGGGAGATGTCGCGTGTTCGAGTTTGCGTCTTTGTATCTAGTATCATTGTACAACTATTAACTGAACTGATTTAACGAATATATATATATATATATATATATATATATATATATATATATATATATATATATATATATATATATATATAAAAGTAAATAATAAAAGCATATGTATCATGAAGAAAAAGAAAAGATAGAAGAAGAGACAAAAGATATTATTAGGTGGCCTTTACTACAATTTGAAGGGAAAGAACAGGTAAAAGTGGGAAGCATGGAGCTGTAAGGGGTCCTCTCAAGTAGCAAATGTTGGAGAATCGACTTAACCACTCAGAAGAAGTCAATAAGAATCTCTTTTCTTCTTTTTACATTTATTATCTTGCATGTCTTGTTTTCACTATCCTTTTTTATTGCTTTTTTTTTCCTACATAATTCATACAAAAATTCCGTATCAATTTTTATTAAATTAAATGAGATATTTGGTGCATAAAAAAAATTTATTGGATTTTTTAAAAAGTCATGTATATTTGATATGTTACCACATTCCTTAAAAATCCAATAATATTATTTTTTGAATGATTACTAACTGAAACCAAAAAACCAAAAAAATTAAAAAGGAATTTGGCTTATCAGATTTTTTATGATATTTGGTGATACCTCTGCATATATCTATCGATAACTCTAAACATCTGATGTGACTAAATTTTTATCGATAATTTTGAAATTGTTAGTATACATACATGCATGTTTATCGAAAATTTTAAGATTGTCGATAAAAACTCATACAAATATATTACATATTTCTAAAATTATCGATAAAAATATAAACAAATTTTTTAATTTTATCAGACATTTCTAAATTTTACCGGTAAAATTCTCTTTTATACTTTTGTGATTTTTCTTTCTATTTTGTTTGCTTACTTTTGTCGGTTTCTCAGGTGAAGTTGGATTAGGTTGGAAATTCCTTTAGCATGGAGAGCACTTACACAAAAGCAGACAAAGCTTGGCCATATATATTTCAAATTAATTATAAAATAAAATACTATCATTTCTTAATTTCTATTTGTCTTAAAATATTTCCATTTTCTTATTGTTTTGGCTTTATACATTAATTGTTAAATTAATTAACAAAGACATTTTAATATTTCCACTTCGCTTAGTATTTAATTATAAGTGTGCTTTATACACTTTTACTGATTGATTGAAACTGCCAATAAAAAGACATCCAATTATATGAATTTCCAGCTATGTTAGAGTGTAAGACTGATTTAATTGCTTCAATTTTGATCTCCTAGTCATGCAATCAAATCTCTTATTGAGCAAGATATATAAAAGGGGAAATTTTGTAATACTAATAAGATTTTGCTCAAAGATATCTCTAATATAATTTTGAATACTAAAAACTAAACCTTAAGATTCGATGCTTAAGATTTGGTATTTTCTTCCTCCAAGTTGAGTATAAATTTAATTGTGTTTTTTTAAATACACGGGTTTGAGTTCTTTTATTCTGTTTTTTTCTCTCTACTTCTATTCTTATAATTATATTTCTTTTTTAATTAGTTTTATGATAAAGAGAGGAAATTAAGAGAGATAGACATTTAATAGAGATAGGGAGAGAATAGGAGAATGAGATAACTCAATTTTTTAATATAAGTGTGATTTGATGAATTTGAGTTCTCTGCGGTGTAGGTTGAATCAGACCCTAAAATCAACAATTTTGTATAGAAGAAAATTTATATATAATTTTTTAAGTATGGTTATTATTATTTTCAATAAAAAAATGACAAATGTGTAATTTCTTCCTGCAATTTTCTCATATCTTCACTTCTTAAACATTATTTAAGTACATTTGTTATATTTTCATTAGAAAATAGTAAAAATCAAACATAAGAAATTGTATTATGTATATAAGTTTTCTCCTTTTGTATAAGTTATAGAGAAAGGACCGAAACTCAACTTGATTTTTTAAACGTTAATATTTTATTCAATGTGAAATTCTTAATACAGTCTTGAAAAAGAATTGGGGAGTCATAACGAAAGTCCATTCAAAGAATCAAGCGACTCGTATATAGGAAAGCGTCAACAAGGTAAGCAACTGTCCAAATAAAAAGAAAATGGGAAGTCATGAAGCAACAAGAATATATCTCGGGAACATCATTGTACTCAAGTGAACTTAAGCACCCTAGAAGGAAGTGTTTCACCCTAGCCTACTAGTCTATGGCCAAGTGTCTAAAATTCACGTGAAACGTCTCAATGGTGGGAAAGGTATTTAATGTGTTTATTACCCACTTCTCAACAGTCGGACTAAGCAATTAATCAACATTCAACTCGGCAACATGAGGTCAGCACAGATTCTAAAATACTTTTTGTTTGACACTTTACGCCAATCGTAGACGACAATTGTTCTGGATCCGCCAAATACCCAAATTAAAAATTTTAAAAAAAAAAACTCATTTTTAGGCCCTATGACCTCTTAACTGAGTGTTGCATTCGTTGACTTGAGTGCTAGAATAATAATCTTACAAGTCCACCCACACATTCAACCGCATCGGAGACTTGCAGCTTCGCTTTGGAAATTCATTCTATCAATTTACACATAATTTCAGTTCTAATTCACACAAATATCAATATCAGTATTTAGCCATCTACTCTATTTATCTTTATCTTTGGTATAATTGTTTAAAATTTTGTTTGTGATAAATTTTAGATTTTGATTTTCGTTGAATTTTTATTAGTTGTATTGTTTTGTTTGGTTGACATTCTTATTTTTTTTGTGTCTCAACGCTTAGGATTGGACCCCTCACACAATATACCAAACATTTAGACCATAATCCAAGCACTTGATAATGGCAATTTGATAACAAGTGATCCGACAGATCTTAAATATATACTAAAACTATTTTTAGAATTGGATTTACATGTAACTATAATCTCTTACATAATAAGATTTCATGGTGATATAATTTGCCACCTTTAAACACATTGCATGACTATCTTTCATCCAATGAGAAACTTTTAATCCCAATTATACAATGAAAGTACTCTAATTCAAGATGAAATCTTGACTACTTTTTAATCAATAAGTGCAATGGCAAGAAGAAAACACCGTTCTTTTTCATCATCTTTTAAAACAATACCTTTATGATGAAATAAACATAAAGTACTCCCACTTAAAAGTATATAATAATACCAAATAATGCAAACAAGTTTGTATCTTTCAAAAACAACCAAATTATTATCAAAAAGCTCTCACACACACACACACTACTTTTTATCATGTCCAAGCTATAGAAAATGTCCTTAAAATGAATCAAACAAAAATCCTCGATATACTTGTTGTCACTAGTCCTTTATACTTTGAGAACATTTGATTTTATCTATCTATCTTTCAATTCAAGTTGCTAAAACATATCCATTTGTGAAATGAAAAGGGTCTATTATTGAAACCCACTTATGTCATATTTCTTCAAAAGTTTCTTAGTCAAAGACATCGTTCTCAAGCTAAATGTTAAATGTCACATTGATATTGAGTCTTACCATCAATGTCATTGAACCAATAAAATATGCATCTTTATGGTCTTTCTTTGTCTAGTTTAATACGAATCATTCACTGCCTTTTACATAGTTTTAATGCAACTCTCTATAATGCATTTGCTTTATTTAATGCTTTGAAAACTAAAGGCTTTTCAATTCATTAAGATCACTTGCTAATCAAAGTACGTGTAAATTGTAGTTATCTTGCATGAAACCTCATAGAAAAAGCTTGATCAATCAAAGGCTTTGTCCTTTTGGACGTGCGTGTGGAAAAATATTAGCCAATTATGGTGTTGCTTGATCAATCAAAGGCTTTGTCCTTTTGGATGTGCGTGTGGAAAAATATTAGCCAATTATGTTGTTGTTTTTATGAGATAGGATCAATCGCAATAGAGCTAGTCTAGTCTCTAGAGACTTCAGATGAGGTCATAGATTCGAACGTAGAATAGAAATTGTTAGAGTTTAGTCTAACTCAATTTTATAAAATTATTTTATATAGTGAATGGTGTCATTCTATATAAGCTTTTTTAAAATTCTATGTCTAACCAATTTAAAACATAAGACCTTATTACAGTTAGCAGTAGGGGTGGACATCGGTTCGGTTCGGATTCGGGCCCAAAATCCAGAACCGGACCAACCCTCGGGTGGAATTGTTAGGCCCAACTTCCGACCGTTACACCATTCAGTTATCTCGGGTTCGGGTTCATGCGGTTCGGTTAGCAGTATCGGTTTTTTTCGGTTTATTTATTATTGGGTCAATTTGAACTTCAAGCCCAACCAGAAATTTTTACTTTTTTCCATGTTAATTTTACTCTCAATTAATGGGCCGGTTTCAAATTCTAGCCCAATTAATTCATTGTTAAAATTTGTAATTAAATTGTTTTGACTATTAAAAAATCATCAAAAAATAATTAAACTATTATATTTTATTTTTTCATTAAATGTTTCTTTTTTAATCTGATAAAACCTAGTAAATCTTTACTAAAATTATTTTAATTAAAAGCATTAGAAAAATATAGTAAAAATATAATATTTAGTGATATTTAAGACTATAACACTATTACAATATACAACTTATAGGACATTAATATCAAATGTGAGATAAAATATTCTGGCCATGATTCATCCAACTCATTCATGGTATACCTGTCATCAAAAATTTAAATAAGTGATTAATATTAGTTAATAAAAATATAAATAATGAATAAAATTCAGCAATTACCAAAAATAATAATTATATTAATGATCAACTAATCAATAGTAATAATAACAATTTTGTTAAAAAAACAATTATTTTAATGATTATCAATATTTGATTTGAATACCAAAATTAAAGCTTATAAATTCTCTTAAACCACCCATTAACATACACATTAACAAGAGAAAAAAAACATTTTTATTGGAATAACAGAAAAACATAAATTCAAATGAAGAAATAAAATAAAATATTTTATAATTCTTTAAAATAGGTCAAATTAAATGTTAAAAAGTAATAAAGGAGGGGAGAGTTGAATTTACCTAAACAACACAATCATGGAAAATGTTTCTAATGATTTCTTCAGCTTGAGGATGTTTATCAAAAAAAACACTATATTCCACAACAAGTTAGGAAGAGATATGGTGAAAAGGAAAATTACTATAACAAGCACACGAAAACATTCAAAGAATAAACATAATAAACAGAGAAATACTATTATTGACATAAGAACACTTCAAGATCTAAAGTGATCTTTAGCATGTGATAAGGATTAGGACATATATAAACTATAATCTAATAAGCTAATTACAATTATTGTTGTATAAAAGTTAGCTTACTGAGATTTGCTGGGAAAGTAGACAGTAGTTTCTATCGCTCTTCAACCTGCACCTGAACCTGCATGCACTTGTACCCTTGAGTAAACAAACAAGTAGAGAAAAATGAACAAGTTCTACAATAGACAGAGAAGTAAAAAAAAATCTTCAGCAAATAGGCAATTAGAAAACTCCCTGTGTTAAGTTTTTAGCAATATCTTTGTGTCATCAAAAAGTTCCCTTTTAAAGGGCCTATAATTTCTGGAAACTTAATTATCTTTCAAGCTGCAACAAGATTACACAAACTATAAAACAACTAAGAGAATAAATAAAACTTAAAAGAATATAACAATCATAGTCTGATTTCAAAACCTTAAGAAATAATAACCTTGAAAGAAAAATAACCCTTCATTACACCATTTTGTTTTACCTTGAAACACTTAGTTGAACCTTGAAATCAAAGCATAAATAAAATCAAAGCACATATGACTTAATCTAAGGCTTTGCTAACCCTAAAGGTTTACAAACAAAGCCTAAAGGCTTTCCTACAACCTATGTTCAGCTGTAAAATAAACATATCCTGCAACCTTCATCTTCAGCTGTAAAATAAACATATGTTTGATCCGGTTAGTTAATCTGCAAATAATTTATACTTAATTAGTACATATAAGATAAACCAGATTTGAAATAGGAAGCTAGAGCCAAGAAAAACCCTTGTTCAAACTTCAGATTTTATCAACTTTTAGAGCCATCTTGCCACCAAAACATGTGCTTAGGCAATAATAATAATAACGATAATGTTACTCATTAAAACTTTTCCATAAACACAGAGTGTAACAAAAAACTAAAAAATGAATAAACTTACTGGATCTGACATGAATGTAACCCCATTATTTCTAATCTTTCAGATCTACGAATGCAAGCATCTTTTCCTTATGCCTTTGCAAAAGAGACTGATCTCGGATATCCACTTCCTAGCAAACTGCAGATCAAGAACATTATTCACAGATGAATAAGATACGGAGAAAGATAGAATGAAATGAAGATAAAAATACAAAGATAGAAATAAATAGAGATATCAACAAACCTTAGATTTTCCTTTGAACAACACAAATGGATGAAGATTGAAGAGGGATATTGATGTTACCCTTCAAACGGCGCAGCCAAAGGGGGCAGAAACGAAGACGGATGAATGAGAGATTAGGGTTAGGAAATCAATTGAATAAGTAGTCTTAAGTTTGGTCTGAAATGGGTGAGGATTTAGTTCAATATTGGATTGGGCTTGCTGGAATTGGAGGAAGACCCTAATAGCTTACTGGATTCGGTCGGTTTCGGTTACCGATGGGCCATAAAATTCTATCCGAACCGACCGAAATAGTCCCCTTAAACCCAATTGAATTCACCCGATGACCCGTGTAACCGAACCGACTCGATCCATTCACTCCAAAAACACGCGGATAGCATCGGTTTCGGTCGGTTGGTAATTTCTTGTCCAGCCCTAGTTAGCAGTTCGAAAAGAAAGAGATGATTATGTTGTATTACGAATGTCTAACCAATTAGTACAAGTGAGATTATTAGGGATGGCAGGTAGACCCAAACCTGTGGGACCCACCCGCACCCGAACCCGAGTCAACGAGTGAAAATCCGAGTTTATTGGGTTTGGGTTCGGGTGCCACCCGATATTTCGAGTTTGGGTAGTGTAAAACCCGCACCCGAAACCCGAAATTACACCCGCTTATATATATAAGTTGTAAGAAAATTGTAGGAAAAATGTATTGTACTGCGGGTTCGGGTTTGGGTGAAAAAACCCGAATCCAATGGGTATGGGCGTGGGTGTTATTTTGCCACCCGAATAACCTTTGGGTTCGGGTTCGGGTAGTGATTTCGGGTGCGGGTTTGGGTTATGTGAAACCCGCACCCGACCTGTTGCCATCCCTAGAGATTACCCTCACATATATACAAAGCTAAGATCTTTAATAGTTATTTATAACTAACTAACTAATTTTGTTAATAATCTCCATCAAGTTAGGAGATATGTGTTGCAAATGTCCAACTTGAAAATAAGACTAGAAAACAAATTCTTAGACAAGGCTTTAGTAAGAGGGTCTTCCAATTGGTGCTTTGAAGGAATATGGATCAGCTTTATGAAACTTGAATCTACATGCTCTCTTATGAAGTGACAATCTATATCTATATGTTTTGCTCTTTCATGATTCATTAGATTATTTATCATTTGTATTGTCGAGGTGATATCACAAAACACTTTGCATGAACATTTACACCAAAGGATTTTAACATTTATTTGAGCCACAACAATTCTAAAGTCATAGCTGCAAATGATCTACATTCAGACTCAGTTGAAAACCTTGATATAGTGGACTGCTTTTTAGATCTCCAAGCAGCCAATGAATATGTAAAAACCTGTTGTAGATTTTTTGGTTAAGGTAAAGGTTCCCTAGTCTACATCTAAATATGTAGAGATATGCAAAGATGAATTTCGAGATAAAAGGATGTTTTATCTTGGAGTTCCTTTCAAGTATTGTAGTATCTTATGTATGCCATATAAGTGTGGTAGTCTAGGCTTAGTCATGTTTGACTTAATTTGTTAACTACAAAAGAGACGTATGGCCTTGATATGGTCAAATAGACCAGCCTCCCAACATTTTTCTATAATGAGAATCGTCTCTTGATGTTGGTCCATCATCATCATTAAGAGTTGCATTTGGATCCATTGGCAAAGGAAGACGTTTGGCATCAATGAAACTAGTATCCATTAGCAACTGAAGAGTATATTTTCCTTGGTAAAGGTGAATACGAAGGGAGATATCATCTCGCCCCATAGTCTTCCCTCACCCCTACGTGAGAAACATGGGATAAGACGTTTCTCAGACAAAGATGAAGTCAAGGTCATTAACTGAGCCATGACTCCCTTAGAAATAAGGATTCAAGTGAACGCTATTGAATAAGTGGGTGGTGGCCCTTTCTGGGGAAAACCCTAGGTCATAGAGACCTCTTTCAATACTCCTCCACTTAAAGAATAATAGATAGACCTCAAGTGATGCACATTATCTATACTCTAAAGAGCACCACGCTAACTACAGTCTTAACACACGATCGTTGATGATTGTACACCTTCTACCAAGCATTGGCGATCATCATTAGAGTCTCTCACCTCATATGAGCAGGTCTCCTAAACTACCTCAAAACACCGGCGTACAGGGTTTCTCTTTGTCATGGGCAAGCCCTAACCACCATATCGAGTAATAAACCTACTAAGACCTCTGAGTCTCCCTTCCCTTACAAGAGGAACATGCACACTTGTATGTTTTGACTAGTACAATGACGCCCACTGTGGTGCCCTGGTAAAACTGACTTGGGCTACACTTCTACTCTAACTTTCTCTATTTTCCCTCTGAAGATGGTCGACAAAATCAGAATCTACGTCGTAAACACCATCGTCGGAGGCTTCACTAGTGAAGGTAACTCAAGATTTTTCCTGGAGGAAGTACACAAGGCAAGTATTTGGAGAAAATGTAATATCCCATACCTTCCCCACAATCTCTCAAGGGAAAACAAGGGTCAATATCATCTTCTCTGAAGAGGAAGCCCTCTGACTCAACCTGCGCGATGATGATCCTCTGGTCATCATTGTGCAATAGGGGAACTGGGACATCAAGTGTGTCCTTATAGACCCTTGCAGCTCTGTTAATGTCCTGTTCTAGGACACCTTCCAAAAACTACAACTCAACCCGAATGACATAAAAACATTTAGTGGTTCTTTGACGAGGTTATCAAGCAAACAAGCACATATAATAGGGCATATAACCCTAGAAACCACATGTGGAGATAGAACGGGCGCTATGGCGATTGACGCTAACTACCTTATTGTGGATGTTGCATCACCATATAATATCATTCTTGAATGACCGACTATCAACACCTAGGGAACAGTTGTATCCAATATGTACCTGACCTTGAAATATCCTCTCCCTGATGGGTGAGTCTGTATAATCCTAAGGGATCAACGAGCGACTCACGAGTGCTACTTAAGTATTCTAGAGACAGCTAAAGAATAGCCCGAGCTTGTTGATGTGCGTAGACTTCACCGATTTGAATGTTGTTATCCCTAAAGATTTGTACCCACTTCCAAACAACGATCGCCTCTTTGACGGATCGTTGGCATACGGCATGTTAAGCTTCTTATATGAAAATTCATGGTACAACCAGAGTTGGATGGACCCCCTGGACACGCCTAAGACATCCTTCATGTCAAATCATGGAAACTACTACAACTACAATGTTGTGCCCTTTGGCCTCAAGAAAATCGGTGCCACCTACCAGCGCCTTAGGGATATTGTCTTTTTCCATTAGATAGGATGAAATCTGGAAGTCTACGTTGATGATATGATAGTTAAAACTATTAAAAGGTACAGTCATGCAAAATATTTGGAAGACATTCTACAATTCGTCAAGAAGTATTATATGCACCTAAACCCCGTCAAGTATTCCCTCAGGGTTATGGCGAGGATGTTTTTAAGGTTCATGTTGACACAGAGAGGCATCCAAGGCAACCCAGACAAGTGTTAATCGGTCATCATGATGAGGAAACCCACTAACGTAAAGTGCAACAGCTTACAGGTCACCTCGTCACCCTATCTCGCTTCCTTTCCTATGACGCCACAAAGCCTTCTTCTTTGCCTCCTTAAAGAAGAATAATAAGAAGAATAAGAGGTTTGAATGGACCCCCAAGTGCGAAGAGGATTTCACCAAAGTCAAGGAATTTCTCACATCGTCCCCCATCCTGACTCGCCCAGGGAAGGGTCATAGTTGCTACTCTACCTTTCGATCACTAATCAGACAATGAGCTCATTCCTCATCCAAGAAATCTACAGGACAGGGAAACCTGTGTATTTTGTAAGAAAAGTGTTCAGAGGCACCGAGTCACACTATCAAAAGATCGAGGCGTTATTCGTCGTCATTGTAGTGAGGAAACTAAGACCTTACTTTCGGGGTTTCAAAATCCTGGTAAAAATCAACTATCTTATCCAGAAAGTCTTGAAAAAGTCCAATCTAACAGGAAGAATGGTATCTTGGACGGTGGAACTCTTAGAGTACGACATGTAATATATCCCAAGGGGAAGCATCAAGTCATAAGTTCTGGTATATTTTATGGTAGAACTCAGTTCGCGTGTAGATGAAGAGATGCCCATAGAGTGGGCGCTATCTGTCGATGTCGTCTTCAACATAAAAGGGAGTGGCGTTGGAGTAGTCCTAGAAGGACCTAGCGACATACTCATCGAGCAAGCTTTAAAATTCGAGTTCACTGCCAACAATATAAAAGCGGAGTGTGAGGCTCTCATCGCCAGAATGATCCTTGCCTTAGAAATGGGAGCCTCCAAGTTAAAGGCCAAAATTGATTTCCAATTGGTCGCCAATCAAATCTCTGGGCAGTACCAAGCCAATGAGCCTCAATTGATAAGGTATCTACAAAGGAACACAACATATCTTATCGTTTCTCCTTTAAATATAGCATGTCCCCCATGAACAAAACTTCAGGGCAGACCTTTTGTCCAAGCTAGCCACATCAAAAATAGTGGGGTTCAACAAAATAATTATCCAAAAGACCCACACCTCTCCCAGCATAGAGGTAGACGACGTATACTCCCTGGAGGTGATCCCATAATCTAGCTAGATGTCGCCCCTCTTATGCTATCTACAAACTGGCGAACTACCACTGGATGAGGGGGATGCAAGAAGGGTCTGAAAACATGCTTCTAAGTGCACCCTGCTATCTGAAAAACTATATAAAATTGGAAGATCTTGCCCACAAACTGTTAAAGGTGGGGTAATCTTAGACTACCCTAATGAAGGATAGCATCGCCTTTGTCAATAAGTGTGATCAATTCCAAAGACATGATGACCTTCAACGCCCCAGCAGAACTTCTTTAGTCGATGACTTCGCCCTAGCCTTTTTATCAATGAGGTGTGGACATTCCGAGCCCTTTCCCCTTAGGACCAAGTCAACTGAAATTCCTAATTGTAGCATATAACCACACAATTAAAGCAAGACATTGGCATTTTTTTCATACTGAAAGTAAATTCACACCACCCTATCTTTTGGAATACTTATGTGCATTCATGATTTTAGCTAATTAGTAACATCAAGAAGAATCTTAACTTTGACTCTAGAGTCACCTTTTCTGATGATTTACGTCTCATATTTTGACCCATACGGATACTTTGTTGAATTTTTTTACATTGACGGTGCATGTCCATTTTTGGTTAGACCAAAGTTGCACACCAAGCAAACATTACAAAAACTTCAAGGATTTCCCTTTAAAATGTACTGGTAATTTTCCTCTTTACTGGCAATGATCTTCAGGCGGTCTTCCATTTCCACTATATGTAAATCCCGAGGATTGCTATTATAACATTCTTGCATACTTTTAGACTTTCAATGACGCCATCTTCATCATAAGCAAGCAAAAGTATGAGCCCTCACACAAGATGGAGAGGATAGGGAAAACACCACAGGCATTCCCAGGTGGAAGGGGGGTGATAGAAGAAAACTGAGAGGCTAAGAATCTTGAACGAAAATCTTGTAGATTTCTTGTTCAGATATTGGAGGGTTACTTAGCAGTCAAAGATGTTTTAAAATTCCATTGTGTTAGTTCTTTGTCAAGTGTTTTATTTGAAATCCAACAAATAAAATTATATCAGTAAAAGAAAAATGTTTATAATAGTTTCACCTTGATTAAGCATAATGCTTTATGTTGTAGTAATATGATCAAATAGTTACCTAATTCCATCAAAGAAACTCCAAAAACAAAGGGTAAACTTGAAAATAGAACAAGTACATTATTTCATTGACTAAACTATCATATTATCAACAGGCTTGTGTTTTTCATTACACAACAAAAAATGTCTGAAATGAGACATACACTTGAAAATCTATTTAATGCCTAATAATGCATACATGGGAAGAAGACTAAGCTCCATTGCTTACAATATCATCATCATCGGTTTTTACCCTCCGGTAAAACAGAACATATGCGGCCGCAGTATTAACCTCGTCTTCACTTATGAGCGATATGTGGCTATCGTCAAAATTGTACCACCTGTTTTCGTCTAAAAGCTGCATATTCTAAATATACACAAGTCAGGATGCAGTGTTGCTAAAATGAAGACTAAAAAGTCGAATCAACTTTCAAGGAATTAATGGTTTATTTATCATTTTACCTTAATATGTGCAGTATAATGTCCACTACCCATACTACCGTAATGATTGGTAAGGGCATAGAGTTCATACACTTGACGCCGCGAGTTGTTTTTGTTGGCTATGTAATTTGTTAAATCAAAATCATGAATAGGAAAGTTAACAAAAGTCTCGAGTTTATGCTTCATTGACCTGCTGTATGAGAACCTCTTTAAATGAATCACCAAAACCTCTGGGAGCCTCCATAAATCAAGCTTTTTGCTTGCCTGCCGTCTCTCTTTGCATTTAGGACAGTACCTACATCGGATTTTAAACATAGAACCTTAGCAATATATATGTAATCAGCAGAAGATTTAAGAAATATTTCTGCAGCAGGTGGACATTTTGCCCTAATTCAGAATTTTCAAAATTTTCTTATGATATAGTAATTTTGGCTATAAAGAGAGCTAGAATAGCATTAGTTGTAGCTTGCAAGAGTCATAGCAGCCACTGGTATCTGCAATGGCGCAATACTCGATAACACTGGACAGATGTAGTGATTTTTTAAGGAGATACAATTAAATAATTTAAACAGGTCAAAAAGAGATCAAGCAAACAATTATTAATGCATATTCCATTTGAATGTTTGCTAAGCATGAGAGATAGACAAAATAGTAGTAGCATAGCATATATGGGATAGATGAGAGAGGATAAACTAACCACATATCTTCAGGCACCAAAGGTTCTTCACGCAGAAAAGCTTCCAAACAAGTGTACAATGAGAGGGGTTCAGAACGAGCTTTTTTGGTTACAGGCCCATATTTCAAAACTTCAGGCAAAGTCTCGAGTGGATGAGTATCATACTTCTCCAGAAGCTTCTGAGACCAATCAATATAAACCAATACTCTTGCTGATGACGGTGACAGTTTAACAACTTTCTCCCCTCCCATTGAAAGATCAATGCAAGCATTGTTATCATCTACCAGTAGTAGAGGTAATGTTGGTAGATGTGTTGCTTTTGAAATGGTATCATCCTTATTTGTTGAATTCAACACCGCGTTGGTTTCAGCAGAAGCAGATTTCAAAAGTGGAGAGAGTATACCATTCACTATTACTTGTATGTCACCTCTTGTGATTGTATCATCACATGAGATCAACGAAACAATAGGTGTTCCATATGGTTTCCATCCTGAAACGGTATGTGAGTCACTACTCTGCTCTCTGCGGCGATGTATCAACTGGAGGTACTTTGTGTTTTTGTCCATCTTTGGAATCTTGTAAGCGGCAAGACGGTCATCATCTTTAATTGAGGACAACAATTGAAGAGGATCTTCAAAAAATCTATGGATCAAATGGTTTCGTATCTGCAAATAACAAATCAAATATAAAACATATACAATTAGAACAAAGTATTTAATGCAATTCCAATAGACACATTTAACTTTATTCTAGTATGGTACACACCTCCACAAGCACCATTCTCTCGTTATGCTTCAATGAGCATGCATTGCTAAGCCCTTGTATAAGATCTCTGCACCGTCCCTGCTTGGGCACTGTTACTGTACACGGAGATGGCAAGGTAGAACCATCACAACTAAAAACTGTCACTGTCATGGTCCTATTGGTGGCGGACTGGAGAGGCAGGGAAAGGTACATGAAAGGATCAAATGTGACGGAGACTTTGTTGCAAACTGGACAAACTAAAGTCGACTTGTATTGTCCCTATAAATGAAGTGTCAGAAATAAATATGAGCTTTTGTCTTTTACTATGAACATTAAAAATGAAAATAGACATCACAATTTCTAACCGACATATCCATATATTGTGACCAAGGCTCAACTGAATCATACTAGTCCAATATAAATAAAGCAATACATTATGGAGAACCTACGCCAGTAAAGGAGAGAGTAATGTCGTCTGAAGATGTATTCACTTGACTCACCTGACATACATCAACAATTATGGAATCATTACGAGCAATATGATTTGCCCAATACTCATCAGCCACTTCTTCATCCGGTCTGCCATCAGCATCTCGAGACTTTATATATGGTTTGTGCTTTACACGATTTAAGTCTTCATGGAGACCATCAAGTAAAAATGCTAAGAGCTCCTGATAAAATAATAAAACAAATGCTACCACAGACTGCGTCATGGAAGTTGAAAGGGGTAAATAATTTCTCTTAAGCAAACCTGGGAATCATGTTGGTTGTGCCCACTGAACTGAGGTGCAAAGCGAGCAAGCTTTGATTTAAAAGGCCGAGGAGCAATCGGTGTTCGCCCAGGTGCCCATAGTTTTCGAAGCAACTCACCAAATGCTAGGGCTAGCTCACCCTACACATCGGAAATTTCAAGTAAGCGCAATAATTTATGATTATAACAATTAGTTAATACAAAAAGATAAATCAAAAAGAAAAACTTCTCCCACCGGATAGGATTGGAAGCATGAATGAACCAAACAAAGTCATAATATCCAATTGCAAACATGTGCATATATAAACCATTTAATCTATAAATGTCAAGTAAATGTATGGCAAATCCACCAAAGGCAAGTACATACCATATTTCCGTCATAAATGCTACCCCTACTTTTTTTCGCTAAGGTCCTATTTTTTATTATGCCTTCCCTCATTTAGTGCACTATTTTTATCTCTATAACATAGGGCTAATAGTTTTGTAGTAAAAATTTCTCAGCTTGAGTGGTAAGTGGTAACTGAGCTGGGATCTCTCATTGCCTATATAGTTCTTCATTTAAAACAAAGTACTTAATCGCAATTTTAATAGTTATATGAAAGTCTCTATTGCCCCACCTTTTTCACCCTAGTCATGACAAATTATACAGAGTCAACTGAAAAACATTGCCCAACCAATCAAAGTCATTTAAGGATTGGTACAATAATGCAGCACAAAAATGTAAAATCTAATTTGCTCATATTCAAGCAACATATAGACATAGTCATCTTCTTAGAACCAAGATACCCTCTCAGCCACAAATGCTACAAAGCTAAAGACAAAATTCCTATACAAATACTACAACAAACTACTAAAATATTCCTTTATTTAAAAAGTAAATATAGCCCGAGATATTAACTAAGAGTAACGAAGCAAAAGAATGAACAGGGCATTTCCTTGCCATTTTAATGGCAGGATAAATGTATTAAAAACAACTATCATTTTGAATAATCAGGATGACCTTGTTCAAACTGAAATCAATTGGAAGATCAAAAGTGAACTCAAACCTTGGTCACAATAAAAGCATCATTAAACCTACAGCTTAAGCTGTTGGGATACTTGGTTCATGAGATAATACCATAGTTTATATGACCAAGCTGTCTAAAATTTGATCCTTTGCGACCCCATTTTTCTAAATAATAAGAAACAATTAAGCATGGGTGAGTGGGTTGTGTGCCTACAAATCATGAATAGTTCAAATCCAAAAGACTGTGGTGTGAGGAGACATGTCAGGCCTAAAAGCATCCATCTTCCTTCACTCTAAAGCCTGAGCTTTTGCAATAGTTGTTTCATGATATGCTTAATAATACTATATATCATGTTTTAATGAAGATTATAAATAATCTTTTATCAATACTCCAAGTTCTTACCATACAGTTTAGCCCGCATAAAAAATATTGAAAGAAAAGGAAACAAGTTAATGCTTTTAAAATGATACTTACAACCATGCCGAGTGGATTTTGCCAATTTATCTCTTGATGATAGTCCTCCCTAAAGTATCTAGCAAATTCTGGCGTATGAACAAGGCACTGTATAGCACTGTTCATGAAACAAGTATTGCCAAGATTTAGCAACCCAGTGAGACCACCAAATGAACCTCTTGTGGTGACACCGAGAGTTCCATAAGGGTTTTCTAAATCTCTGTCCGGAGAATTTAGTTTCTGAGATGAAGAATGTTCGATATTGTTGCCTTTAGATCCACCCTTACTAGTAGACAGGGCACCGGCAGCTGATAAGTTTGATTTTGAAGGCTCCACGAGAACAGAATTTGCCTCCCTCTGTGCTGATCCATTTTCTTGAGCAGAGCTTGTGCTATTTGTATTGTTTACGACCTCAACAAGAATCTGTATGATTGTCGCCATTAATCAATAGAAAAACAAGAGTATTAAAATGTAAAACGTAAGGGCAATAGGAAAATTCCTACATAAAACTCGGTGAATACTGAAGACTCACATCTTGGTCCATTTGTAGATTGACATCATCCAGAGTCTTATCCATGTCAATCATCAAGGCGTGCTTCCGATGGCCATAATAATCCCAGATGCGCACCTACAACATGCATATCTATTTTTTACTTCATGCTGAATAAAACAGAAACACTGTTTCAAATATTAGGGTGTGTATATAGTTTGTATTTTCATTTTGATTTGTAATTGTAAAAATGTCACCTTGCGTTCATTTTGTTAACCATATCGATAGTTTTGCATAGGATACACTAAAAACAATTGGTTGTTATTTTCAATGTTTCACGTATAAATCTTTGGAAACAGAAAACAAAATGAATACAATGTGACCTTTTTGCAATAAAAAAATGGAAATAGAAAAACAGAGAATAGAAACAGAAACCCAACAAACCCTTAGAATTCTGAGAAGGAATGAGAAGTCATTACCTGGTCCAACTGAAGATCGAATATTTCACAAGCATTTTTGTGTAGCTGTCCAATAGTTTCCTGCCCAAAATATTTCAACTCTCAGGTAGATATAGCATGATCAAGTTGAATAACACTTGCAAAAGAACGGAAATGAATTTTAAAGATGTACTTATCACAATTCATTACTATCTCATATTATACCTTCTTGCTGATTCTTATAGTGGAGCGAACATTTTTTGGCAACACGAGTAATTGAAGGCGTAAAGGATACACCTCTACTGCAAATTCAGTCTGGGAAAGACCTGAACTAATAACTTTCCTCGCTAATGATGGTCCGCCACCATACCTAGTTAAGAATGAAAGGAAAATAGTCAAGCAGCTAACATTAAAGACCAGTTACAGGTTTAGTTGTATATAATTTGGTACCAGATGCTATATTTCTCAATAAAACTGAGAAAATCAATAAATCAAAAGTAAAACCAAAAAATGGCATATGTGAAAAGCAGACAAACTCACCATTTAAATAATTGGTCCCAAACCACTTGGGGAAGTAACACATAGTCACGCCCTTCTAAGAGTGTATCGTGAATTTGAATACTTGTAGTAGAGTCCTCTGATCCAGTATTATCTATCAAATCATAGTTATCAATACCAGCTGGCCTCTTTAAAGCACTTAAACTAGCCAAATCGCTATGTTCATGAAAGGAAGATCCATCATAAGAAGGGTTTGTCTGGTCTTGGTTCACATATTCAATCCAATGTTGCCACCATCTGCATGGAAACAAAGAAAAAAGTTCATTCTTATTTTGTGTGATACCATTCAAACTAGACCAACCAATTAGTCCATAGCCACCAAAACAACAATTGGAGAAAGTGTGTCTGCACCGTATTATGTAGTTGGGTTTTTGTTAATGTTAAAAAAATATATGTTTCTCTTAGGACCCTTTGTCAACAGTATCAAGCAAGGGGTGATATTTTTTTGCACAAGGGTCTTTTTCGTGTTTATAGGCAAATCTACTCTTGAAACTGAAGTTCAAATATAATTGATTTTACACAGTCAAGAAGCTCCTTTCATTTGGAATAATGTGTTTGTCACGAAGTGTGCTAGTACTTTTGAGGATTCTGCTTAGGTTCTAAGCAAGCGGTACAAGAATTAAAAATAAATTGTCGATATGGTGAAATAATAAAGGCCTCCTCTGCAGTGTTGAAAACAAGAATTAAAGGTGAACCAGATGAAAGATTATGGTGGTGTTTGCGTTGAATATGATAGACTGTTAGTGCTGGGATATGGTGGAGGGATTTCAACAGCAGTGAAGAGAGGTGGAGCTTGAGCAAGAGTTCACAAAAATTGGTTGAGTTTTGTGAATGCAGCACGCATGAATTCGACAAAAATATAGGGGAAGCATAGATGGCAGTAAGGTACCGGTTGTAGGTGGATCATGAAGCAAGGGTAAGGAAGCATAAACATGCATTGCATTAATAGTGGAATGGAGAAACTATGCAGGTGCTGTTTCAAGATAGAATGATGACAGAAGCTACTGCAAAATTTCTATTCTCAAGACAACTTAACTTGAAGTCACAAGATATTTCTCTCCACTGTTTTCATGTGGCTGCGGTTTGGATTTTTGGTGATGTGGTAAACGGTTTCAATAGATTGATTATTTACTCTGGTTCATGCTCATAGTAGCTTCTGTACTTTGATTTTACTGCAGCAACTCAGCATTTCATCATGCAATGCAATTATAATGGGATTGGGGTCAAGGGACACTCTTTACTGTAAGAGGAGTAAGTAAGTGTAGAGTTTGTAACTGAATCTTATGGGATATTGGGTGGAAGCTATGTTACTGTCAGAAGGAATTACACATGCTTCTTTACATATTATATTTACGTTCAACTTTGATAAAGGTTGTAGATTTTGGAGTACTAAAAGTGGGTGGGATGGTATTAGGTGGATGTGAATTGTCATTAGATGAGGAGTTGTTGCCGCTGTAACTATGCAGAACATTATGTTTTAAAATTCCCTATCCTAATCTTAGCATATCCTGTGCTTTGATTAGTGTATTATAAATATATTTTGCTTTTTCAAAAAGAAAAACTGAAGCAGCTTCCCATTATTGGGTATATAGGTTCCATTAGAACACATAATTAGCTACACATAAGTTTCATAGTAAAAGGGCTCAGACATGAGACAGACAACACAACACAGTAACACTATCACTGCCTAGCTTTCTAACAAAAACAACTGAACTACAAGCTAGGTCTTTGTTAGAAAAGGGCTGCAAAAATTTCTCCTGTGTAAAACAATATTGGATGAAATGAAAGTTGATAAGAATCCATCAAAGACACGCCCAAAATCATATTGTCATGTGCTAATGTGCATCCATAATGAAGGCGTAACAACAAACTATTTGATTAAACCAGTCTAAGATTAATGCAAAATTCACCTAAAACTATCCCCTATCTTCTCCCCAACAGTTAACCACCACAAGAACAACAACAACAACAACAACAACAATCTGGCTTTTTCCCACTAAGTTGACCCGGCTACATGGATCAAAGTGCACCATGATGTTCTATCAAAATCCATGTGTCTATCCAACTCATTAATCTCAAGATCTTTCTTAAAAGGTTTCTAGGTTTTTTTACCTGTACCGGTTTGACTACCCTCCATCTGATCTCTAGCATGTTTTCTCTCTAAATGCTCAAATCAGTCTAGTTTCCACCGAATGCTACCCCGACACTCTAAATAATATCATCATTTTTAACCACAAATGAGCATAACAACAAAGCAAAAATCAAATTTTGGGGCAAGATAATAAAATCCACCGAATTCTGGTCACACCCCATTTTTCCAAGGAATGAAACACTGATGTAATATAATCAAAAAAGAAAAAAGGCTTGAACTTTGGGTCTAATTTGGGTACCCAATTGCAACCAAAAAAAAGTAAAATAAACATAAGCAAATGAAAAGAGAAGACTTCTACCTCTGAGTGATGATGAAGAAGGTGTCGCCTTCTTTGATATTAGTTTGGACAGAAAGTGCAATGTCTCTGATGATGATCCTCTCTTCATCTGGGCTCAGCTCACAACTGCTGCTGCAACACATCGACACCTCTGTCATCTTCCTCTTTCAACTAAACCCAATTTTTCTCAACTTTCCCTTAAATAATGGAAAAACTCTAAGGTTTAGGAGTATGAAGAAATCGATTTTCAAAGGGAAAAGAGAAAAAGGAAGAAGAAAATTCGAAATCCAGAAGTTCAGTTCCCTCTATTCAACGGAGGGTGCACACAAGTTCCGAGCAGGTTCGCGGAGGTGGGTAAATTGGGGATTTTACCTGGGCGGGGATTAACAATTTTCTTCTTCACTTGATTTTTCTGAGATTCTATATTGCATTACCATGATTTGTTTGGGACATTCACCCTAATTCATTAAATTAATGTTTTTTTTTTACTTATTTAATATTTACTTTTGTGAGGGTAAGTCTATGTAGAGGGGCAAACGGACATATGCCTTCCCCCGTTTAGGTTTGTTTTGAAAAAAAAATAGGGTGGCACTTAAGGATGCTGTTTGACAAAAAGGTAAGGGTGGGTGGGTTAAGTCCGCAGGAATTACACCTATTAAGACTAAAAATGCAAATTTTATGTTAATTTTTATGCTCGCAAAAATTCGTGTGAAAAATGGGGTGAGACGGTCACATTAAGGGATGAGGGCCTAAAACTTTGGCCCGCCCCACACTAAAGTGCGGGCAAAACGGCCATGTCCAACTAGCCGGACCCGTTTTACCACCCCTAATTAGAGTTGTCAAAATGGACTACTCGGTCCTAAACGGGTCGGCCCTGATGTGCCCTGGACTTTTTACGGCTGGGAAAAAAAGGTCATGTATAATATAGACTCGAGATTTACTACCCGAGACCGACCCTAGATGGGCTTCGGGCTACCCGGCCCTAAATGGGCTTTATTTATTTAAAAAAATTAAAATAAAAACGCCATAATATTTATTATAAATAAAATTAAAAATTATATTATTTTAAACATAATACATTTTTAATTGTTATATTATCTCTCATAAATACTATAATGTGTTTCTAAATATAATATATGTTTAAATTGTGTAAAATACAACTTGAATATTTATTATAAGAAAAAAATAATATAATACGATGAAAGAATGTTGATTATATTAATGTATAATATTTAAAAGAGTAAGATTGAATAGAATAGAATAGAAATAAAATTTAGTGAGATGAGAAAAATCAATGTGCTATTTTGGAGTAAGATAATATAAATATAAATATTAATATTAATATTTTTTTAAGTTTACAATTATAAAGGCCTAATGGGGCTACCCACGGCCCATATGGGCTAACCCTAATGGGTAACGAGTTTTTCATGGTTGGGCTAAAAAGGCGCTGAAAAATATGAGCTCTAATTTAAAGGCCTGAGCCCTATGATTTTTTGGGCCAGTGGTGAAGGATAGAAAAACACTTAGAAATGGGGATTGAATAAGTGTGACTTCAAAAACTTGTAAGATAAAAACAATGAACACAATTATTTTTATCCTGGTTCGTTGTTAACGAAACTACTCCAGTCCACCCCCTTAGAGTGATTTACCTCAACTGATGATTTAATCCACTAATTCAACTGATTACAATGGTTATCCACTTAGAAACACTCTATGTCTTCTAGAGTATCCTGATCACAACTTGATCATTCTAGAAACCTTTTACAAACAATGTAAAATAATGTTTACAAGAGTATAGATTGCTTTTAATAAAGTTGTAATCACAATTGTGATATTTCTCTTAAGTTCTAAGCTTAACACTCACTAAATATTACAAGAGTTTGTGAGGTTGAAGATGAAGTTCGTGAGCTTTGATTTTGACAGCGTTTCAGTATTTTGCACAAGTGTTCTTCTTTGCTTCTGATCAGAACTTCTATTTATAGGCGCTGAGAGGAAATTACCGTTGGGAGCATTTAATGCTTTGCGTGAATAGTACAGCTCTGCATTTAATGTTTCACACTTTTATCAACTACCTCGAGCCTTGCTTTTACTGCTTTTACAGACTTTGCCTTTTGTAGCTTCTAACGTTCCTTTTGTCAGTCAGAGATTAGACATTTCATCCTTTCATCTTGTACTTGCTTCTGGACTCAGATTTTGTATATAACAACGTTTGAATATCAGAGTCAACAGCTTTGGTGCAGAGCATCTTCTTGTCTTTTGACTTTGAAGAGCTTTAGCGTGATACCATTCAGAATCTGCTTCTGACTTTATTCTGCTGATGCTTTCAGTTCATGTTCTGATTCTGCTTGACCATCTTCTGATGTCTTGCTAGAGCATGTTCTGATGATGCCATCCAGAACCTTCTTAGTCAGTTGCTTCTGAGCGCTGATTTGTGCATACTCTTTATATATTTCCTGAAATGGAAAATGCAAAGGATTAGAGTACCACATTATCTTATACAAAATTCATATATAATGTTATCATCAAAACACAAAATATTGATCAGAACAAATCTTGTTCTAACAAGTGGGTCGGCCCATCTGAACTAGCCCGTTTTGACAGCTCTACCCCTAATGTGTAAACCTAATTGGGAAGAGGAGTTTCTCAAACGAAAAATAGATTATGTGATTTTCATACCTCATGACTATTTTATGTTATGAAAAAAAAGTGAAAAAAAATGACTATTTTATGAAAAAGAGAAGTGAAAATAAATAATAATAATAAATAATAATAATAATAATAATTCTTTAACTTAATTTAAGATTTTACGTTGATTTCTTATGTATTAAAAATTACATTTAAATTCTCAAAAATATCTTTGTTAACTAATTTGGTCCATTATATTAACTTTTAACTTTAACTATATTAAGTAAAGACAATATTGTTTAGTGTTCAACAATAATTTTATTAATTTTTTGACATTGACCATTTGATTTGATTATTTTAACAAATTTTACACCTTTAAATTTTGATGGCCTAGTAATTCTAAAAATACACCACTAACACCTAATACTTTTTTTATTTTTTTAAAAGTAAAAGATTTTAACTCATTTCATTACTAATAAGATCTTGAATACATGTCGGTACATCAATAAAATTATGAAAACTAGCAAGAAATGGAGCCACAAGTGTCAAAACACGAGTGTCATACCCCAAAATTTGCCCATACCATTTCCCATATGCAATTTCAAAATCAAGACATAAAGCTCCAAAACACACTCTCCTATACAAAGGCTCTGAGTTAGGATTTGGTTCATTCAAAGAAAAATCACTGAATCAAGGGCTCAAAGTGGTTCCATAAGGTCACAAACATCCCAAAGAATCCCCATGTAAGGTTTCAAGCTAATCAGGGCAAGTTGAGTCCCTCAAACCTTGATTAGGTCAATAGTCGATTCTCAAGGGCAAAATGGTCATTTCAAGTCAATACACAATCAACATTTAAGATATTTGGTCAGCAACATCCTCATAACCCTAAAATCATTATTTGATCAAGGGTTGATCATAATGATGCAAGGAAACCTCAGAAGAGTCAAAAGTCAAAAGTTACTATTTTGGGCATGAACTGAAAAAAGTCAATTAAACTTTGAAAATTCACCAAATATTCATGCCTCATCAGAAAAATTCCCACTAAAGCTCATTTTAAAGGGGATTCATTCCTCTATCCAATGGTCCAAGAATCAAAGCTCATAGGTCAATGGTTTAAGAGATATGGCTTCGTATATTATAGGTCATCTTCAAAAGTCAACAAAAAGACACTTTTTTCAAAAGGACACACAAGGAGCATGGAAACTAATTTTGATATGAGACCAAAAGCACTGATTAGAGGACTCTCCAAGGTTTCTAGAATGTCTTAGAACACCTCCATACCTCAAAAAATGAGGGAGATACACCTTGTCAAAGTTGGACAAATTTGTGAGAGAAAATGTGAAACAAAGGCTTCAAATTGAGATTTTTTGCAAAGAAGCCCAACTTCCCATGGCCCAAATATGATCTCCAAGATATCCATGGCCTTAAATCTAAATGCCACGAATTTTGAAATATTTATTTAATTTTATATGCATTTTTAATCATTTAAAAGTGATTTTAATTCATAAAAATTAAGTAAAGATCAAATATTCAACCAAAAATCCAATTCCAATCAAATCCAATTTACATTTAACTCAAAAAACCAATCAAATTTCGTGCATATTCTATGTGGAAATTTATGGAAAAATTGGATCAAAAACTTGTCCATAATTAGAAAGATTTTATATAATTTCAATCAAATTTCTCCAACTACCAATTCAAAGATTTGACAAGATTTATTCAGTTTATATTAACCCTAATCATTCTCCTATAAATACATAACAAGTCCAAGGTGCCAGGGTTCACAATTTCGGCAGTTTGAAGATCATACCCGAGTGCAAAAGTCAAAGGAAATTTCAAAGTTCAATTCTGCACTACAAGCCAATTCAAGGTTTCCAATTGATCTCAACACGTTCCCAAGGCGTTTAGGAAGCGTTTCCAATCAGCATCGCACTTTGAAGCATCCAGAATCACTCACGATTCCTTACGGTTTGCACCCTTTTAAACTTGCTCGATTACCATACTTCATGCATCCATAATGGAATTTGATTGCGTATTATTGTTTATAGTGGTTTGTAGATCGTTTCTGGGCCTTTAATTAGATTTCTGTGAACGTTTGCCATGAATCCCAATTTTAGGGTTCATAACTTTTATTTAGGGTTTATTGATCTAAGAAGAATGAAGGCTCTATACAGGTTCCATTAGACTCGTGGCATCTGGACGATCATGTTCAGGTGGTCGCGAAGAATTTCTATGCGTTTTTTTTTTGTGTTTTCGATTTTCACAGGTGTAGAAAGTAAAGCTTTTTGCAGCGTATGAGAAAGAAGCGGTGTAAAAAGATAATTGCAGAAATTCAATGAAGAAGACGACTATGTGTCGTCGTCCGATTGGCCAGTTTCAAAACAAGGTTTGGCGCGCATGTGTGGTAGTGCAGACGGATCCTGTGTTCCTCACTCTCACGCGTACGATGCTCCTCCCGTCTATCAGCCGTCCGATGCATCCTCCCTTCAACCCAACGCACCAGGACATGAGGGCGCACCATGTTCCTCACGCGCCCGTCCACACTGGATAAAAGCTAAGTTTTTTTTTTCAATTTTTTTATTTATTTATAATTATATAACATAATTAATTTTATTTATACATATATATATCATTCAATTTCTTTTTCTTTTCTCTATAATAATATGATAACCAAAATTTATTTTATCAAACTTTTTTATAATTATTATTTATTTATTTATCTAGTGATTAATTTAATACTTACATTATTTTTCTTTTTAATTATATATTTTATTTAATATCTATTTAATTATATACATATCTTTAAAAATTCCTATTTATTTCCTTTTGATTCCAAAAAATTCATAAAAAATTATTTTTTGCATTCAATTTAATTTTCTTAACCTGATTTAATTAATTAGGTCGTAAGACCGATAATTAATTAAATCAATTTACAATTATGTGCAATTTGAATTTTAAATCAGGGTTTACGAAGATCGGCCCTACACTAAATATATCTACTTTTTCTGTGCCTTTTCAGGATTGTCTTTCCAGATGCCTTCTGAATACGCGCCTGATCCAAAATACGAAGTTAAGTACTCTGTTTAATTTAATTTAAGTTCTATTTGGTTTATTTATAGAATTAGGGTTTGTTCCGCCTTCATCTTTTTCTGCCTTGTTTTATTTCAGGGTTAATCTTAAAGGCGCCCTATCAACCATATCAGATCAAATCAGAGCTAAGTACCCTTACCTATTTAATTATTTTTTTATATTTATTTATTCTTTATGTTAGGGTCAATTATGTTCGCCTTTGAATTAGTCATACACTCACTTTTGTTTATTGGTTTGCATTTTCAGGGTTGTTGATCGGCAAAGCTACGAGTTTGGTAACCCTAAACCCTAACCTTATATTTTCCTGTTTATTATTACTTGTGTCAAACCCTGATTAAGGGATCCACTGGTTTCATTGTCCCCTCCCCCGTATTACTGTTTCTTGCCTTATATTATCTGCGTGGCTAGTAATTTAGGGAGTGATAACCTCGAATTGAACCTAGAATGACTAATTACAAGATAAATAACTGAATCGAATCACATGATTGTTGCACACACGCACGCTTTTGGGTAACCCTCTCTGTTGCCTTGTTGCCTTGTTGCCTGTTGCCTTGTGTTTTTGCAGAATAAGTCATGTCTCTCGAATTTGAGGATACCTCAGCCATGATGCCTCGATAATTAAAGGTCATACGACCCTAAATGATGCTGCCTTCGATACACAAATATGACCTCGACCCTCGGAAGTTTCCTACGGAAAAAGGCTGAGGTATCTTCTGGCTGCCTACGAATAAGGCTTATTCTGATCCTTACCTTAGACTACCTGCCCTCCTATGGCATGGGACAGTCTTATGGCAAAGGATATTTCGATGACCCTTCTACCTCCAAACGAAAGGCTTCCTGCCCTCTTATGGCAAGGATAGACCCTTCAGGTTCCCGATTCTCTGAAAGACATGGCCTCTTGCCCAGTTTAGTTACTTCAGGTTTTAATGAAGAAATGATGAGCGTACTATTTCAATTCTTCGATCCCGAGCATCATTGTTTCACGTTCCCGGATTATCAGTTGGTACCTACTATGGAGGAGTTTGCTGACATACTTGGACTCCCCATCCGAGATCAGATTCCGTTCACTGGTTTGGAAGAAATTCCAAAACTAGAAGTTATCGCTCCCGCTTTACATCTTAAGAAGTCTGATATTGATGGTCATTAGGAAACCAGAAGTGGAGTCAAGGGATTCCTCGCTAAGTTCTTATTCGGAAAAGCTCGCATGTTTTTGAAGTCCATGAGTTATCAAGCCTTTGAAGACGTCTTGGCTTTGCTCATTTATGGTTTGGTATTATTCCCTAATCCCGATCAATTCATTGATGTACACGCCATAAAGATATTTCTGACGCGCAATCCAGTTCCTACCTTGCTTGGAGATATCCTACACTCTCTTCACACTCGTACTATGAAGAAACGAGGGACTCTTATGTGTTGCATACCTTTGCTATCTAAGTGGTTTATTTCGCACTTTCCTCGCTCAGTAATGAGGAACGACCAAAGGCTGAAATGGCACAAGAGAATAATGTCACTTTCTCATTCCGATATCCGTTGGCTTTCCTTGTCCAAGGAGAGTGTTACTATCATTGACCGCTGTGGACAATATCCTAATGTGCCTTTACTTGGCATACGAGGGGGTATTACTTATAATCCTTGTTTGGCCTTACGTCAATTTGGTTACGCTCGAAGAGATGGTCCTCATCAGATGCTTCTACAAAGGGTTGTGTTTGATTATGAAGACGATACTCAAAATCACCGCCGGAAGTTTATACGAGCATGGGATATGGTGAACAGAATTGATAGCAAGAGCTTGGGGCAAAGAAACTCCATTCCTTTAGGGCCTTACCTTAGATGGGTGCGCACACGTGCTCAACGTCTCATCATGCCTTATCCGTATGTCCTACCTATGATAGTGGAGCCTGATTGCGAGGAAAAAATTCCTCAAGTTATTACTCATCCTGACATGCCAACTGACATCGAAGAATTAAAGAGATCTTGGATTCAATTAAAAGAAGAAAGAGACACTTTTGAAGCTCAGTTTCGTGCTAAAGAAAAGAAAGTATTAGAGCTCACAAGGCTACTTCAAGCGGAGCAAGGCATCAACAACTTCATCGGTTCAAAAAGGAAGCGTCCATGGGAGACTTGAAGACTTTTGTTTTTATTATTTTATTCCTAGTTTTATATTTTCATTATTGTAAAAGATACGAATAAAACAAATTGCAAATTCTTTCCTTTAAGTATTATTAATAAAGTTTCTTTTGTTTTGTTTTAAACAAATTTGAATTCCAAAGTCCTCAAAGCATTGCATATGCATAATCATATCATTCATAAACATCGCATCGCAGGTTTCATAAAAACAAATGCCTCATCTTTCCGCTGTTTATTTCAGTGAGAAAATGGATCTCGAACAATCTGTGAAGAATCTCCAAGCTCAAAATGCTGAATTCCAAGCTTTGATCCTGACCTTGTCCAAGGGGCAAGAAGAGCTGAAAGCCCTTCTGACTGAGAAGGATAAGAAGACCAAGAAGCCCAAGGGGGTGATCAACATGGGAAGAAGGTTCAAGGGTCGTCCTAAAAAGGCTGACGAAGCTAATATTCCCAAAGACGAAGAAGACGAAGAAGATGAGAACATCAGTGTCAAGAACAATGTTGGAAGTAATGAGGACTCTGAGGGTCAAGATGACGATGAAGAGAACTATTACCATGACGAAGATGAATCTGATGAGAAGTATAGGCTACTGGAAGAGCGTCTGAGAAGCGTAGAGATTCAGAAAGTGTCTGGGCTGGATTTTGAAGAGCTAGGACTCATTCCTGGAGTCGTCATTCCTCCCAAGTTCAAGACTCCCGTCTTTGCTAAATATGATGGAATCTCTTGTCCAAAGATGCACTTGAGGTCGTATGTGAGGAAGATCCAACCTCATACTGGAGATAAGAGGCTGTGGATCCATTTCTTCCAAGAAAGTTTGTCTGGGACTCAACTGGAGTGGTATTATCAGCTGGAGGGTGTCAATATCCGTACTTGGGAAGACCTGGTGGTTGCTTTCTACAAGCAATATCAATACAATTCCGATCTTGCACCAACTCGCATGCAACTACAAAGCATGTCCATGGGTCCTAAAGAAAGTTTCAAGGAGTATGCTCAAAAGTGGAGAGATCTAGCTGGGAGAGTCCAACCTTCCTTGACTGATAGGGAATTGGTGGACATGTTCATGGGCACGCTAACTGGGTCGTTCTATAGTCACTTGCTGGGTAGTTCTTCATCTGGATTTACTGATCTCATCTTAACTGGAGAACGTGTGGAGAATGGTATTCAAAGTGGAAAAATTCAAGTAGGTTCGTCCTCTGGTACTACAAGGAGGCCATATCAAGGGAGAAATGAGTCTAATGCTATCCATAGTCAAAAGGGCCGTGGTAAGGATGATCAGAATCAGTCTGTTGGTGCCGTCCTCATCTCTACTCCAACATCTCAACAAGCTCCTAGACAAGATTACCAACACAAGACTGATAAACCAAGGAGACGATATACCCCGATCAACATGCCTTTGTCTCAAGTCTTACAACATCTACTGAAGGCTAAACTGATCACCCTGAGAGATCCTCCAAAGTTTACTAACACTGCTAGTCCAACTTATGATCCTAAGGCTACGTGTGCTTACCATTCCAATGCCCCTGGACACAATGAGAATAATTGCTGGGCCTTGAAAAACAAAGTCCAAGACATGTTAGAAGCTGGTGAAATTGAGTTTGACGCCCCTGAGACTCCTAACGTCATCACTGCTCCGATGCCAAAACATGACCATGCTGCTAATGCCATCATGGATACCATCCACGTCTATGATGTGAGAGATCTGTCGACTCCTCTCCCCGATATCAAGAGAAAGTTGTTGCGAGCTGGTTTATTTCCAGGTTGCGACCCTGACTGTTATTACTGTGCACTCATACCCGAGGGTTGTGAGAACCTGAAAAGAGGCATCCAAGGCTGGATGGATCGTGGCACTATCAGATTTGAGAAGACTCCCACTGTTGAAGAGTTGTGTGAGGGTTTCTCCCGTGGTTTGAAGTTCGAAGATGTATCTGTGATATCTAAAGTACCACTAAAGATCCCTACCAAGACTCCTTTCAAGATTTCTGCTGAACCCCGTGTGGCTCCGATCATTATCACTAAACCTGGTCCTATGCCATACTCATCTGACAAAGCTATCCCTTGGAATTATGGTTCCGAGGTCTATGTGCAAGGAGTTAAGCAAGAGCTTGAATCTGATAAGGTTTCTGAAGACGTCAATCCTGATGTAGGAAACATTGCTGGGACCAGTAAGGTAACAAGAAGTGGAAGGGTGTTTTCTCCAGAGATCTCTCCAAATGTTACTTCACCTGCTGTTACTATTCCCCCGAATGCTGATACTCATGGTAAAGGACTGCTACATGAACCTGAGCCTGTCACTGAAAATCCACCACCTGAAGAAACAAATGAATTCCTGAAGATCACCCGCAAGAGTGATTATGATATTGTGGAACAAATGGGGCATACTCCTTCTAAAATCTCCATGTTGTCACTCTTGAGTTGTTCTAAGACCCATGCCAAAGCTATGATGAAGTTTCTAGAGGCTGCCCATGTGCCACAAGAGATTTCTGTCACTCAACTCGAGAACGGCATTGCAAACCTGACGACAGATAACTATCTTGGGTTCTCTGATGCTGATCTGAGTCCTAGTGGAAGGAATCACAACAAGGCACTGCATATCTCCATTGAATGTGGTGGTACTACCCTGGCTCATGTACTGGTTGACGATGGCTCATCTCTAAATGTGTTACCTAAAGTGGTGCTGGACAAACTCAAAGTCGATGGAATTGAGTTGAAATCTAGTAATGTGATAGTAAAAGCTTACGATGGCACAATGAGTACCGTGTATGGCGAAGTTGAGCTCCCGATCAGAGTAGGCTCCCAAACTTTCAATACAGTGTTCTATGTGATGGATATCCGCCCCGCTTATTCCTGCCTGCTTGGACGACCTTGGATACATAAAGCGAATGCTGTAACTTCAACTCTCCATCAGAAATTGAGATACCCAATGAAAGGCAAGATTGTCACTGTGTATGGTGAAGATGAATATGTAGTGAGCTTCGTAGATGAGACCAAATATCTTGAATTCACTGGAGAAGCATTTGAATCTCCCCGCATAGCACACGAATGGGTCCCCCAAGTCGTTCCCGAGACTAAGCACGTCTACACTCCTCCTAAGATTACTGGAGTTATTCCTACAATGGCTTCCCTGAAAGACGCTAGGGCTGTGGTAGAAGAAGGCGGCTGCACCATCTGGGGGCAATTACCTGATATTCCATACAAGTCCAACAAATGGGGTTTAGGCTGCACTGCTAAGGATCAGAAAGGAGAACAACCTCCTCGTTCAGAAGATTTGAAACATCACTTCATCAGCAAGGGAGTCAATTCTATCGAAGAAGATGAAGGCAATCACAACCTGGACAAGTGGATCTTCCCTACATCAGACAAAGGGCTGGACAACTGGAAGACCAAAGACATTGTTTCTATCTCCTATAGTCAGGAGTAATTGCCATTCTTAGTTTATTTCCTGCTTTCCTTTTTATTACCAATTTTAATTCTTGTACTTCAATAAAGACAATAAACTCTAAAGCCATGTGTCCTGCCCGAGGCACAATGGTCCATTTGTTAGGGCTTGTCATTTCATAAGCATATTTTCATTCAATAAAACATTGGACGTTTCGTATTCAAATTGTGTGTTTGCTTTTATTTTTCTTTTATTTACTTTTATAGCTATGTGTTCTCACACACACCCACATAATGCACTGCAGATCCATATCCACTCTGGATCCTATCGATAACGATTCTGCTATTGCTAAATATGACTTTGAAAATCCGATCTATCAAGCTGAGGATGAAGGTGAGGAAGGTTGTGAAGTGCCTAGAGAACTTGCCCGATTACTGGAGCAAGAAGAAAGGACTATACAGCCGCACGAAGAGCCTACTGAAATTGTGAACATAGGTACCAATGAAGAAAAGAAAGAAATCAAGATAGGGGCTGAATTAGAGGATACCGTCAAACAGAGGTTGATTCAGATGTTACGAGACAATGTTGAGATCTTTGCTCGGTCCTACGAAGACATGCCTGGGCTCGATACTGATATCGTGGTTCATCGTTTACCTATCAAAGAGAATAGTCCTCCAGTTAAACAGAAGTTACGAAGAAGTAGACCTGACATGGCTCAGAAAATCAAAGAAGAGGTCGAGAAACAATTCAACGCTGGGTTCCTGAAAGTAGTGAGTTATCCGCCATGGATCGCTAATATAGTGCCCGTACCAAAGAAAGATGGAAAAGTCAGAATGTGTGTAGACTATAGAGATTTGAATCGAGCAAGTCCTAAAGATGATTTCCCACTACCACATATTGACATCCTAGTTGATAGTACTGCACAATGCAAGGTTTTCTCTTTTATGGATGGTTTCTCAGGTTACAATCAGATTAAGATGGCACCCGAAGACATGGAAAAGACAACTTTCACTACGCCTTGGGGCACTTTCTGTTACAAAGTCATGCCATTTGGGTTGAAGAATGCTGGGGCAACCTATCAACGTGCAATGGTAGCCTTGTTCCATGATATGATCCACAAAGAAATAGAGGTCTATGTTGATGATATGATTGCGAAGTCCAACACTGAAGAAGAACATCTGGTCCATTTACAGAAGTTGTTTGATAGGTTGAAGAAGTACAATCTGAGATTGAATCCGAACAAGTGCACCTTTGGCGTAAGATCTGGTAAGCTGCTGGGTTTCGTTGTTAGTAGCAAAGGTATCGAAGTTGATCCTGCAAAAGTGAAAGCCATACAAGAAATGCCCGCCCCGCGCAACGAGAAAGAAGTTAGAGGATTCTTGGGTCGACTGAATTACATTGCTAGATTCATATCCCATCTGACCGCTACTTGTGAGCCAATCTTCAAATTACTGAAGAAAGATCAAGTAGTGAAATGGAACGACCAATGTCAAGAAGCCTTTGACAAAATAAAGAAGTACCTGCAAGAACCTCCGATCATGATGCCACCTGCTGAAGGAAGACCTCTGATTATGTACTTAACAGTATTAGAGAATTCGATGGGGTGCGTACTGGGGCAACATGACGAGTCTGGTCGAAAAGAGCATGCAATATACTACCTTAGCAAAAAGTTTACCGACTGTGAAACAAGATACTCACTGCTCAAGAAAACTTGTTGTGCTTTAGCTTGGGCTGCTCGCCGACTGAGACAGTATATGTTGAACCATACCACTTTATTGATTTCTAGAATGGATCCTATCAAATATGTGTTCGAAAAACCCGCTCTCTCTGGACGAATAGCAAGATGGCAAATGATACTAACAGAATACGACATCCAATATACAACACAGAAAGCAATCAAAGGAAGTGTAGTTGCAGATCATTTGGCCCAACAAGCTGTAGACGACTATCAATCTATGAACTTTGAATTTCCAGATGAAGATGTTATGCTTGTTACCGATTATGAACAACCTGGCCCGGATGAAGGACCTGAACCAGGATCCCGATGGACCATGGTTTTCGATGGAGCTTCAAATGCACTTGGCAATGGTATCGGTGCTGTAATTATCTCTCCAGCAGGTGGACACACCCCGTTCACAGCAAGGCTATGTTTCGATTGTACCAACAACATGGCTGAGTATGAAGCGTGTATCTTGGGACTCAGAGCTGCTATCGACCTAAGAATCAAATTCTTGGAAGTATATGGGGATTCAGCCCTAGTAATCAGTCAGATCAAAGGAGAATGGGACACGAAGCATCCTAATCTCATGCCTTATAAAGATTTGGTGTTATCTTTAATTCCACACTTCGAAGAAATTACTTTTGAACATATTCCCCGAGAAGAGAACCAACTGGCAGACGCGTTAGCTACTATGTCGTCCATGTTCAAAGTCAGATGGGACAACGAGGCTCCTATAGTTATTATTGAAAGATATGATGAACCGGCACACTGTTACGAGATAGTTACTAATGAGGTTGAAGAAAAACCATGGTTTCACGAAGTCAAAAGATACCTCGAGACTCAAGAATATCCTGAAGGGGCATCTATCAATGACAGAAAGTTCTTAAGAAGATTCACATCCAAGTTTTTTCTGAGCAATGGGACCTTATACAAGCGCAATCATGATTCAACTTTGCTTCGTTGTGTGAACAAGAAGGAAGCCGAAGAAATCATGGAAGACATGCACGATGGTACCTTTGGAACCCATTCTAGTGGACATACTATGGCTAAAAAGATTCTGAGAGCAGGTTACTACTGGTCCACTATGGAAACTGACTGTCACCAACATTCAAGAACTTGTCACAAATGCCAGATATACGCCGACAAAGTACACGTACCTCCCGTCCCTCTAAATGTACTAACTGCTCCTTGGCCTTTTGCAATGTGGGGCATTGATATGATCGGAGAAATTAAGCCTACCGCTTCCAATGGACACCGCTTCATCCTAGTAGCCATCGACTACTTTACTAAATGGGTAGAAGCCGCTTCATTTGCCTCCGTAACCAAGAATGTGGTGGCTCGATTCATTAAACACAACCTCATATGTCGGTATGGTATTCCCGAAAGGATCATCACTGATAATGGTACCAATCTGAACAATAAGATGATTACTGAGCTTTGCACACAATTCAACATCAAACACCACAATTCTTCTCCTTATAGACCAAAGATGAATGGCGCCGTGGAGGCCGCCAACAAAAACATTAAGAAGATTGTGCAGAAAATGACTGTGACTTACAAGGATTGGCATGAAATGCTACCATTTGCTCTTCACGGGTACCGTACCTCCGCACGTACATCAACGGGGGCAACCCCGTTCTCATTAGTCTATGGTATGGAAGCTGTATTACCAATTGAAGTTCAGATACCGTCGTTAAGGATCATGAAAGAAGCAGAACTAGATGAAAATGAATGGATTCAGACTCGGCTAGATCAGATAAACTTGATTGACGAAAAGAGGCTTGCGGCTGTTTGTCATGGACAACTATATCAGAGGCGTATGATCAAAGCATTCAACAAGAGATTCAAACAACAAGTTTATCGAGTTGGTGACTTGGTCATAAAGAGGATCATTCTGCCACAAGGTGATCCTAGGGGCAAGTGGAATCCCACCTACGAAGGACCATTCGTAATCAAAAAGATTTTCTCTGGAGGAGCCATGATACTCACTACTATGGACAGAGAAAACTTTCCGCAACCCGTGAACGCAGACATAGTCAAAAAATACTACGCATAAACACGACCCGCTAGGTCGACGTACCTAGGCAAAAGTAAGGGCATCCTGGCAAACCAAAAGGGTTTGGGCAAAAATTAGGGATATATACAAAAAAAATGTACACCCGTCAAGTTGAAAACCCGAAAGGGCGACTTGGGCAAAAAAGGGTATCCTGCTAGACTGAAAACCCGAAGGGGCGGTTTAGGCAAAAGTTAAGGATTAAGCGTACGACTATGTCTCGTTCACATCACTCGTTAGTCAGATACATCTACAACAACAAGTTCAAAGGGTTCAGATCGACTCAATCATCTTTCTCCGACAAGCATGGGATGAGACGCTCGAAGACATAATAGCAATAGCAGAGTGGAAACTCAATAGGATTATTTACGCATGGCTAATTTTCTTTTGTTTTCTTCTGTATTTTTCAAAAAAAAAAATACACAATATGTTTTATCTTGCCTATTTATGGCCTTCTTAATACAAGTTATCTTCTTTCGAATTTCCAGTCTTTTCTCGAATACGCAAACGTCCAATGATAATTTTGAATGAATATATGCATATGAATATGATTGTCATCTATCTTTATTGTCATAAAAAATATCCATTAGGCAAAGAGACAATGTCTAAGGTAATCCAAAAGGTCTACCTTCAAAATCAACCGTCCGAAGGAATCCCCACAGAGTAATCACAAAGAAGATATCTTCGTCCCGACAAAGACATTACTCCCCAACAGATTGTACATCTCTACTCCCAATCAGGGTACATCAAGTTACTAATCATCCCCAAGCAGAAACTATAAATCCCCAGCTAAACATCTTCAAGACAAGACCAGACGTCAAAATCACAAAGACATAGAGATTTATTTTCTCGAAAAAGACAACATAAATCATATTTCGCATGCCATACGGCACAAACATATTCATACATCGCATACATCACCTCATAAACATATAAAGTCTCTCATTTATTTTGAGGTACTCATTACATAACACATGCATCATGACATAAGAAAGCTAACCTTTACTTTTTAGGATATTGCTGTCTCTGTTTTCAAGAATTAAGTCGATACCTTTGACGGTTCCTTGATGATCTATCTCCAGAGTTAAGTCGACACCTTTGACGGTTCCTTAACAACCCACTTCAGAGTTAAGTCGACACCTTTGACGGTTCCTTAACGACCTTTCAGAATTAAGTCGATACCTTTGACGGTTCCTTAATAAGTTAAGTCGACACCTTTGACGGTTCCATAACGACCTTTCAGAATTAAGTCGATACCTTTGACGGTTCCTTAATAATCCATTTCAAAGTTAAGTCGACACTGTAGATGTTTTGATTGGCTGCATTTTGTGGTAAAACATTCATGTGTATTCTGTTGTCTTGACTAAGGTCATGACATGTGGTGTGTAGTGTTAAAGGTTATGCAGGTTCTGGTTGTGTAAGCTAATACATGCTGTGAGTTGGATGTCATGACTAATAGAACAAATCATGGGCTGGCTTTTTGGCACCCTGATATGTGAGAAGCAGAGAATTGAAGTGAAGAATACTGTTTGCTGTGATTTATGCAGAACAGGTACAACATCAAGATGTTACAAGGAATGTCATGACTTTAACCATAACATCGCGCCTGCAGAACTGAGGAAGGAAGATTCAGTTTGGTTTTAAAAGATACAGAATATTCTATGTGAATATTATGTAATCCTATGTGGCGCAGATTTAAAGGTCAAGGAATCAAGTCAGAATATTGTGTAATCAAATCTGAAGATTGAAGATTCAGCAGTTACTAATTTAGGAGATAAATTAGGTAACTTATGATTAAAAGGCCTTGTTTGTAGCAGAAGAAATCTGCTGACTTGTAACAGCAAGGAGTGCTGCGATTTTAAGCCCAAGTCCAACTAGGATCAGGTTATATATAGGAATCTTTGTAGCCTTGTAAACCTAACGATCATAATGTAGCTTTTAGGGTTAGCCGTGTAAGTGAACCACCCAGGTTGTGGGATGGTCACTGATTTGTGCCTCGAAGCCTGTAGGTAAGAGGTTTATTATATTCACTCAGAAGCTGTGAAGCAATGAGTGAAGATTGTGTTCTTGGAACTACTCCATTATGTATATTTAAATTGTTGGTGATTAAGCTGTCGATGCAGTGGCTGAGTTGTTGACTGCTAGACATCATTGCTATGATTGGGAGTGGAATGGAGATATTCCATATCTAGGGAGAACCTAGGTAGAGGGGTCATTGGGTAGTGATTAAGTGAGGAGTTGTAAATTGGGAGTTTAGCTCTGAATTGATACTGCTAATAGTGGACTTCATCCCTGGCTTGGTATGCCCCCAGAGTAGGTTAGTTAGAACCGAACTGGGTAAACAATTCTCTGTGTTATTTATGTTTCTGCATTGTTTATTTGTAAGTTTAGTTTGGATGTCATAACATCGTGCATGACATCAGTGTGTGATTTAATGACTGTGCTAACACAGAATCTCTGCAAAGCAGATTTGTTTATGTTAACTGAACTGATATGTGATCCCAACACTTCCAGACTTCTGGATGATAGTAGTAATAAAAAAAAAATTGGGGGATCTGTAGGTACTGCCTCAGCTAAGCTGATGACAGAAAAGATGTCGTGACATTGTGTATGACATTCTGAGTCTGTCTTACCAGAATTTCAATTGGTATCAGAGCAGGCATCCTGTCTGTTTCTGGATGAGATCCATGGGAGATACTTTCTGGTTGTTGGAGGTAGTTGATTGTTTAAACATTCATGTTCATATTGAATGGTCCCTAGAAGTGGAGGATGGACCTATGTGTGGAAGACTGGACCAAACTGACCATAACAGGTGTTTTCTCTTGGCAAGGGAAGATGGTGTTACTGATTTCAAGGATATCCAAATGATTCATGCGGGAGTGAAGAATTTGGGGTGTTTTATTCAGCATATAGCAAGGTACAGAGAAGAAGATTGTCAAAACCTTCATGCGGGAGTGAAGTTAATGATAAGGTATTCTTTGTGTTTATCTGTTTCTTTCTGGTCAGAATATTGGTTAGGTCTTGTTGTGTTGCTTGAAGAAGAAGCAAGCATATCGTTGGATTGTTCAGCTGCAATTCTTGGATGTCATGCTTACAACTGGTTCTGGGAGTAAGCATTGTGTAATCTCTGTTGATATATGGCTATTTTCTGCTGCATAGCATCTGATGCATAATCCTATCTTTGAAAGAAGATCTCTAGGGTTATATGGTTTTCAACAGAATTTGTAGCAGATTGTTTTCAACTTTAGTACAAGTGTCAAAGATACTTG
Source organism: Vicia villosa (assembly GCF_029867415.1). NCBI lineage: Eukaryota > Viridiplantae > Streptophyta > Magnoliopsida > Fabales > Fabaceae > Vicia > Vicia villosa. The sequence continues at coordinate 1,562,194 of NW_026704957.1, read as the reverse complement.
AGATTTTTTTTCTCAAGTCCACTCATAAAGGCATGGTTATTGAGGTTGAAGAGGTTCATATGATCAGTGTTCCTCATGTTCATCTGCAAAGTTGTTTGATAATCCTCAAGATTGTCAAGAATTGTGTGTTCCAAGAAGAAGGAACTGATGGCATACTGGTATGCAGCTACCAGTTGAAGAACAGATGTTATGGTGCTAAACTTATGTAGTGTGAGTACATTTGTTTGGAACCTACTCCTGATCTGGAAGAGGAGACATCTGCTTTTTGTGTTGATTGGGCAGAATACAATCAATTGAACCTTCCATCCCAAATGTTAGTTTATTTCAGGCATAAGCTTATGGGAGTTGGAAGAAGAGCTCAGTGTAAGTGAAAGAATTCATTCAGGTTTTCTTTTCAAGACCTCTATGAAAATCCAAAGATGAGCTTGTATCTGGTATGTTCTTTTGATCAAAGGAACCAGATGTGTGAATTGTTTTCTTAACCATAGAACAGTTAGTGGTGAAAACTGAATACTGTGTATCGTGCATAGTGAAATATGGTTTTGAATATTGTGTGATGATTCAAGGGAGTCAGATTACTGTGTGGAATCTAAGGTATTTTCAGGAGTTATGTCATAAGTGAATCTGTTTCAGAAACCTTGTTGAGATATGGCATATATTATCCCTTAATCATGAATGATGTGTAGCTGACTGATGCAAAGGTTATTGTTTTAGGCCTGAGGTTTATTGAGGATAAATTTTAGTTGTTTTCCGCTGCATGGTATCTCTGTTAACCATGGTTTATATAAGTATAGTATCCTCAACTGGTGTATGAAGTATGTATAGGTATAACTCATGGATTTAATTGCCTCCGGTAGGGATGTTGTATAATGAGACTTTTATGTTCAATGCATGGATAAGCGGTGTGGAGTTTCCATGATTGTTTGTTTGAGGGGGAGATTTGGTTAACCTCCCCACGTCTGATTCAGCCTTGTGTTTAGTTGGCTATTGAATGATGTCACATGGGTTCTGGTTGTTGTGTGACACATTTGTAAGGAAAGATTCATCTCTCTCTTTCCTAAGGGTGAATCTAACTGGGAAAGGATTTAAGATCAATTGTTATTTATGCAAAGTACAAGTATTTAATTGATTATCCTTGGAAGTTCAAGATAACTGATGTTCTTAAAGATGTTGGAACATCTCTTCTTCAAGACCATGTACAGGAAGGATAGTGCAATTGTTTTAAGATCTATCTCTTTGGTGGCAGCAGAAGCATATGATCACTGAAAAAGGTTTCCTGGCAAGAAACATGTTCAGCTTTGGAGTGCACAAGAAGAAGAAGACATCATAATCTTGATGGTGGTTACTTGGATCAGTTTATTTCTGATCTAGGTAAGGAAGTGCATTGGCTAATGCACACTGTGAAGTCAAGAACAAGTGGCAGTATTCTTGACATCATGGAAATAGCTTTGCTCAAGGAAGTGGCATCCTTGGTACAGCTAGAGGATTAGTCTCTAACTAGTCCTTCTGATGACTCATGCATCAGAGTGTTTGATGTTGTTGGAAAAGAAGCAGGGATTCATAAAAGTGTGAGCTTTGATGGCATAACTGCATAACTGCAGGATGGAGGTTGCGTACTCAAACTTGGTTTCACAATCAGGTCTATGAGAGCATTAAACTCTGGTTCTGTAAAGGGAGGAAGTTCTTTCAAGTGGCAGAAGAAGGAGCTGAATTCAACAGCTAGATGTTAAAACACAATGTGTTGACATTTGGTTCATCTCAGAAGTGGGTTCGAAGGATCAAGATAATCAACATATGGCAGCTGATTATTCTTGAGGATAGTCTTAGACAAATTACTTTTGGGCAGAAGAGTAATAAGTTGAAGACAAAAAGGAGGTGTTTTCTATTCACCTCTTGGAGCTTGTGGTAGAAGTTATGAGCTATCTATGAAAGAGTGCATCTTGTAATATAGATCTCCCATTATGGGTGACTTATTGTATTCCAATCAAGCTGGTGGCGAAGTGGTATCTAAAGATTATCAGATGGTGTTTTTTGTGTGTGTCGTGGTCATGTCATGCAGAGTAACTTTTAAGGGGGAGATGTTCGTTGCTTTGGCAACATTTATGGCCAAACAGGGGGAGAAGAGAGTGTCACCCCAGACCATATTGAACAAGATGGTTCTGTTCATGTTATGTGATAGTGTAGCTTGTGGAACTTGTTCAGCACGACTGATGTTTTGATGTGCTTTGCATAACTGGTAGTTTGCTAGTTGTTTTTCTACTATGTGGTGACAGAATGTTTTAGCCAAAAATTTGCCAAAGGGGGAGATTGTAGATGTTTTGATTGGCTGCATTTTGTGGTAAAACATTCATGTGTATTCTGTTGTCTTGACTAAGGTCATGACATGTGGTGTGTAGTGTTAAAGGTTATGCAGGTTCTGGTTGTGTAAGCTAATACATGCTGTGAGTTGGATGTCATGACTAATAGAACAAATCATGGGCTGGCTTTTTGGCACCCTGATATGTGAGAAGCAGAGAATTGAAGTGAAGAATACTGTTTGCTGTGATTTATGCAGAACAGGTACAACATCAAGATGTTACAAGGAATGTCATGACTTCAACCATGACATCGCGCCTGCAGAACTGAGGAAGGAAGATTCAGTTTGGTTTTAAAAGATACAGAATATTCTATGTGAATATTATGTAATCCTATGTGGCGCAGATTTAAAGGTCAAGGAATCAAGTCAGAATATTGTGTAATCAAATCTGAAGATTGAAGATTCAGCAGTTACTAATTTAGGAGATAAATTAGGTAACTTATGATTAAAAGGCCTTGTTTGTAGCAGAAGAAATCTGCTGACTTGTAACAGCAAGGAGTGCTGCGATTTTAAGCCCAAGTCCAACTAGGATCAGGTTATATATAGGAATCTTTGTAGCCTTGTAAACCTAACGATCATAATGTAGCTTTTAGGGTTAGCCGTGTAAGTGAACCACCCAGGTTGTGGGATGGTCACTGATTTGTGCCTCGAAGCCTGTAGGTAAGAGGTTTATTATATTCACTCAGAAGCTGTGAAGCAATGAGTGAAGATTGTGTTCTTGGAACTACTCCATTATGTATATTTAAATTGTTGGTGATTAAGCTGTCGATGCAGTGGCTGAGTTGTTGACTGCTAGACATCATTGCTATGATTGGGAGTGGAATGGAGATATTCCATATCTAGGGAGAACCTAGGTAGAGGGGTCATTGGGTAGTGATTAAGTGAGGAGTTGTAAACTGGGAGTTTAGCTCTGAATTGATACTGCTAATAGTGGACTTCATCCCTGGCTTGGTATGCCCCCAGAGTAGGTTAGTTAGAACCGAACTGGGTAAACAATTCTCTGTGTTATTTATGTTTCTGCATTGTTTATTTGTAAGTTTAGTTTGGATGTCATAACATCGTGCATGACATTAGTGTGTGATTTAATGACTGTGCTAACACAGAATCTCTGCAAAGCAGATTTGTTTATGTTAACTGAACTGATATGTGATCCCAACACTTCCAGACTTCTGGATGATAGTAGTAATAAAAAAAAAATTTGGGGGATCTGTAGGTACTGCCTCAGCTAAGCTGATGACAGAAAAGATGTCGTGACATTGTGTATGACATTCTGAGTCTGTCTTACCAGAATTTCAGACACCTTTGACGGTTCCTTAACGACCTTTCAGAATTAAGTCGATACCTTTGATGGTTCCTTAATGATTAACATTTCAAATTTAAGTCGATACCTTTGACGGTTCCTTAATGATCTACCTTGGGAAGTTAAGTCGATACCTTTGACGGTTCCTTAATGATCCAATTCAGACTTGAGTCGATACCTCAGACGGTTCCTCAACATTCAAAGACTAAAAACAGAAACCTCGCAACAATCAATACTCCAACAACTACCAGATGGCATCTACAAGCCCATCTCCGACAAAAGTCCCTCCTTCAGCTAGGGCAAATTTCTTAGTATTCTAGTGTTCAATCACCTTCTACCTTCAGATACCGACTGGCATACAAACCACTCTACATCTTCAGGTTTAAGATAATTGAACAGGGGCAGCTGTCATACCCCAAAATTTGCCCATACCATTTCCCATATGCAATTTCAAAATCAAGACATAAAGCTCCAAAACACACTCTCCTATACAAAGGCTCTGAGTTAGGGTTTGGTTCATTCAAAGAAAAATCACTGAATCAAGGGCTCAAAGTGGTTCCATAAGGTCACAAACATCCCAAAGAATCCCCATGTAAGGTTTCAAGCTAATCAGGGCAAGTTGAGTCCCTCAAACCTTGATTAGGTCAATAGTCGATTCTCAAGGGCAAAATGGTCATTTCAAGTCAATACACAATCAACATTTAAGATATTTGGTCAGCAACATCCTCATAACCCTAAAATCATTATTTGATCAAGGGTTGATCATAATGATGCAAGGAAACCTCAGAAGAGTCAAAAGTCAAAAGTTACTATTTTGGGCATGAACTGAAAAAAGTCAATCAAACTTTGAAAATTCACCAAATATTCATGCTTCATCAGAAAAATTCCCACTAAAGCTCATTTTAAAGGGGATTCATTCCTCTATCCAATGGTCTAAGAATCAAAGCTCATAGGTCAATGGTTTAAGAGATATGGCTTCGTACATTATAGGTCATCTTCAAAAGTCAACAAAAAGACACTTTTTTCAAAAGGACACACAAGGAGCATGGAAACTAATTTTGATATGAGACCAAAAGCACTGATTAGAGGACTCTGTAAGGTTTCTAGAATGTCTTAGAACACCTCCATACCTCAAAAAATGAGGGAGATACACCTTGTCAAAGTTGGACAAATTTGTGAGAGAAAATGTGAAACAAAGGCTTCAAATTGAGATTTTTTTCAAAGAAGCCCAACTTCCCATGGCCCAAATATGATCTCCAAGATATCCATGGCCTTAAATCTAAATGCCACGAATTTTGAAATATTTATTTAATTTTATATGCATTTTTAATCATTTAAAAGTGATTTTAATTCATAAAAATTAAGTAAAGATCAAATATTCAACCAAAAATCCAATTCCAATCAAATCCAATTTACATTTAACTCAAAAAACCAATCAAATTTCGTGCATATTCTATGTGGAAATTTATGGAAAAATTGGATCAAAAACTTGTCCATAATTAGAAAGATTTTATATAATTTCAATCAAATTTCTCCAACTACCAATTCAAAGATTTGACAAGATTTATTCAGTTTATATTAACCCTAATCATTCTCCTATAAATACATAACAAGTCCAAGGTGCCAGGGTTCACAATTTCGGCAGTTTGAAGATCATACCCGAGTGCAAAAGTCAAAGGAAATTTCAAAGTTCAATTCTGCACTACAAGCCAATTCAAGGTTTCCAATTGATCTCAACACGTTCCCAAGGCGTTTAGGAAGCGTTTCCAATCAGCATCGCACTTTGAAGCATCCAGAATCACTCACGATTCCTTACGGTTTGCACCCTTTTAAACTTGCTCGATTACCATACTTCATGCATCCATAATGGAATTTGATTGCGTATTATTGTTTATAGTGGTTTGTAGATCGTTTCTGGGCCTTTAATTAGATTTCTGTGAACGTTTGCCATGAATCCCAATTTTAGGGTTCATAACTTTTATTTAGGGTTTATTGATCTAAGAAGAATGAAGGCTCTATACAGGTTCCATTAGACTCGTGGCATCTGGACGATCATGTTCAGGTGGTCGCGAAGAATTTCTATGCGTTTTTTTTGGTGTTTTCGATTTTCACAGGTGTAGAAAGTAAAGCTTTTTGCAGCGTATGAGAAAGAAGCGGTGTAAAAAGATAATTGCAGAAATTCAATGAAGAAGACGACTATGTGTCGTCGTCCGATTGGCCAGTTTCAAAACAAGGTTTGGCGCGCATGTGTGGTAGTGCAGACGGATCCTGTGTTCCTCACTCTCACGCGTACGATGCTCCTCCCGTCTATCAGCCGTCCGATGCATCCTCCCTTCAACCCAACGCACCAGGACATGAGGGCGCACCATGTTCCTCACGCGCCCGTCCACACTGGATAAAAGCTAAGTTTTTTTTCTTCAATTTTTTTATTTATTTATAATTATATAACATAATTAATTTTATTTATACATATATATATCATTCAATTTCTTTTTCTTTTCTCTATAATAATATGATAACCAAAATTTATTTTATCAAACTTTTTTATAATTATTATTTATTTATTTATCTAGTGATTAATTTAATACTTACATTATTTTTCTTTTTAATTATATATTTTATTTAATATCTATTTAATTATATACATATCTTTAAAAATTCCTATTTATTTCCTTTTGATTCCAAAAAATTCATAAAAAATTATTTTTTGCATTCAATTTAATTTTCTTAACCCGATTTAATTAATTAGGTCGTAAGACCGATAATTAATTAAATCAATTTACAATTATGTGCAATTTGAATTTTAAATTAGGGTTTACGAAGATCGGCCCTACACTAAATATATCTACTTTTTCTGTGCCTTTTCAGGATTGTCTTTCCAGATGTCTTCTGAATACGCGCCTGATCCAAAATACGAAGTTAAGTACTCTGTTTAATTTAATTTAAGTTCTATTTGGTTTATTTATAGAATTAGGGTTTGTTCCGCCTTCATCTTTTTCTGCCTTGTTTTATTTCAGGGTTAATCTTAAAGGCTCCCTATCAACCATATCAGATCAAATCAGAGCTAAGTACCCTTACCTATTTAATTATTTTTTTATATTTATTTATTCTTTATGTTAGGGTCAATTCTGTTCGCCTTTGAATTAGCCATACACTCACTTTTGTTTATTGGTTTGCATTTTCAGGGTTGTTGATCGCCAAAGCTACGAGTTTGGTAACCCTAAACCCTAACCTTATATTTTCCTGTTTATTATTACTTGTGTCAAACCCTGATTAAGGGATCCACTGGTTTCATTGTCCCCTCCCCCGTATTACTGTTTCTTGCCTTATATTATCTGCGTGGCTAGTAATTTAGTGAGTGATAACCTCGAATTGAACCTAGAATGACTAATTACAAGATAAATAACTGAATCGAATCACATGATTGGTGCACACACACACGCTTTTGGGTAACCCTCTCTGTTGCCTTGTTGCCTTGTTGCCTGTTGCCTTGTGTTTTTGCAGAATAAGTCATGTCTCTCGAATTTGAGGATACCTCAGCCATGATGCCTCGATAATTAAAGGTCATACGACCCTAAATGATGCTGCCTTCAATACACAAATATGACCTCGACCCTCGAAAGTTGTCTACGGAAAAAGGCTGAGGTATCTTCTGGCTGCCTACGAATAAGGCTTATTCTGATCCTTACCTTAGACTACCTGCCCTCCTATGGCATGGGACAGTCTTATGGCAAAGGATATTTCGATGACCCTTCTACCTCCAAACGAAAGGCTTCCTGCCCTCTTATGGCAAGGATAGACCCTTTCATTCTGAAAGGATAAAAAGAGACCTATCATCTGAGTTTAAGGTAATTGCCCCTAATTGCCTTGCAATGCTCAATTTTCATATTCTTTCTCACAATTCTTCAAAAACTGGCTACGCTCATTTACGAGCTAAAGTCCACTTTTTTTCTTTCATCTACTTTTTCTAAAGACAAACGAGCAAGCAAAGCAATTAAGAGCCCATGGAAAACCATGGATGCAAAGGGTGCCTTACACCTTCCCTTTGCATAAATTACCCCCCGAACTTAGATTTCTTTAAAAAGGTTTTTTTCTGTTTCTTTTTGCCTTTCCGAATTTGTTTGGATAAAATAAAAGTCGGTGGCGACTCTTGCTTACCGCGACATTTCGGTTATAAAAGTCAGTTCACCGTATTACAACGAGCAACCTCATTAACTTTTCTCATAACGAACTTAACATGAAAGTTCCTAAAGAAAAGTGCTAATAAGAGATTACATTGTAACGTAATAGCATCCAAATCAGAATAATTTGGTTGTTGATTAATCACATTATCCACTATATTTTTAACTCCCAACTCAAAATTCATCGTATCAAACCCAAGATCATGTATCAATTTAATAGATGTAAGAAGGTCTAAAGCTTCCCCTTTATATCTACATTGGTAATAAGCAAAACCACTTAGTCCGAGCTACAACAAAATACCCCTCGTTATCTTGAATGCAAGCATTTATTTCTACCTTATTACTAGAGAAGGATGCGTCGATGTGGCATTTGAGACGGTCTGCCGAAGGTTTACTCCACTTAATATCCGTAGACCTTTGAGATTGATTGTTATTGCCCAATCAATGTTCTTGGTCATTCCTTCATCATGATAACAAATGAGTAGCACGACCGTAAATAGTGTTCAAAGAGTCCTTTATGTGATTCTATATTTGATTATTCCTGTATTTCCAGATACTTCACAATATAGTTGAGAGTGCTTATAGATCTTGATTTTGAAATCTGCAAAAAAAATAAAAATCTATTGTAGCAAATGTTATCATTCAGCAGTTGCTGCAAAATGGACCACAAACCCGCTTTTTTCTAGCAATTGATACTCTTGGAAAAATGTAAAAATAAATTTTTAACATCTTCAACACCTACACCACAAATACCACGATGAGTAGGACATTGGATGTCTTTGTTTATTAAGCACAATCTGATTGGCACACAATTCCTGCATAAATGCCAAAGAAATTTTTTAACCCTTAGAGGGACTTAATTTTCTAAAGAAGCTCCCACTTCTCACTAATCTTAAGATGTGAGGTATCAATAGCATCTTTAGTACAATAACGATAAACAATACGAACTGAAAACCTTCCATTCTTTTCAAACTTCCATACTAAATATTCACCCTAATTCATTAAATTATGTTTTTTACCTTCTTATTTAATATTTATTTTTGTGAATGTAGATTGAATTGAGAAATCTATTAGATTTTAGGTTTTTTTTACAAAAATTGAGTTTTCTCTGAGTCTAACTGAAGAGATTAATCTCAAATGATGTAAGATCATAATGGATGACAAAATTCTCCTTAAAAAAAATTTAAAAATGAGAGAAAAAATATTTGAAAGAGAGATAGGCACAAACTCACAATTAGTGCCACAAAGTCATCTAAATTTATCTCTATCACTCATTAAATAATTTTGTTTATTAGAGGTGGTTAATTTTGATTTAGAATGATCTATTTTGATTTAAATAAATGACTTTTATAAAATTTTTGTTTGTGTTTTTATGTAGTTGGTTTTGAGTTATTTTATTTTTTATTCTAATGTAGTGTTTATTTTGTTTTGATTGATAGATCATCTTCAATTTAGAAGTTGTGTATATTTAATCAATGACTATAATATCTTCAATTATTACATATCTAAAAACATATGTATTACATACACTCAACTTTGTTATTGCATATACATTGTCATGCATGTATACAATTTATCATTTTATGTTATTAAGTTGGTTATTGTGAGTTTGTTCGCCATTTTATTGTTTTGCTTTGTGAAATTTTTATTGTTTTATATCGATAGACTCCGTCAATTTTTAAAAATGTAACTTTTTTTTTTTAAATTATTACGGAAATTTACACAACTGCTTTGTCAAATTATCCATTGTTTGAGTTAACAACTTATTTTGTGATAAAATTGAATTATTGATATTTTGTTTAATGATATCACTCTTTCTTTGGTCAGGGTTTCTATTACGATGTCCCTGATGATCACTGAGTGTCATTCACTCAATGATTGTAATTGAATCTTCTGCGCTTTTGAACATGAGAGATCCCTTGGCACTAACATCTAGCAACAACTTTGGTTGTTGTTACAGACCATTTTGGAAGATGTGTATCTCTGTAAGCTCATAAAAATTGTGATTTGGACATCTTCTAAGCACGAATTTATACATTTCACAAGCTTCACATGATGTTTCTATTGCACCTTGAGAGAATACTGAAACAGTTGTCTTGGCTTACATGAATATGTTATGAGGAAATAATGTTTAATGATTTTTCCTCTAACTCATCTCGATTTGTCATTTTCGATATTAGTTGGTCTAAATATCACTCTTTTACTTTTCCAATTAGTGAATGTGAAAACAACCTTAGGGAATATCATTTTTTTCCCGTCTTCGAGGCTCATAGCATCCTAGAAATCTCGTAAAAATTTGTAAGTAAAGTATATGAGTCTTCATGATCTAAACTTGCAAAAGGGTAAGCATACATAATTAGTACCAGTCTCGCTTCATCTCAGTTTGACATGCATTCCTTATGTTTTAGATATGTGTGTCGAATGTCTTAGACTGTTGGGGCATGCCATGCCACCAAATTGTTTCCGTTATTTTTATGGTTGTTCTAATTGTTATTATCCGCATCAGCCATGTTTTCCTGTTTTAAGACAGAAGACTTTATTGGATCTAATGATATAGCTTTCAATTTTTCCATTATGAGTTTTCAAGTGGTTCTTTCAATTTCGGGGTTGAATATAAGGTGTTTTGCTAGATCTTTTCCTCGCATTAATAATTAGAACTAGCTAATACTATCAGTAGTTTAGTGACTATAAACAAAAGATATAGGTATTAACATATATGAATAGAAAACTTAAAATGATAAAAAAAATTATTGAGATGTCTTTAAGAATTAACGTTGATCCTAAACATTGGCACCATTTTATTGTGTAGTTTTCCGGTAAAAAGTGCAATATTATCATATCCATATAAATTGGTTATGCTCAAGGCCGTCTCAACTTTTGCGGAGGCCCTGTGTAGATTAATTGTAGTTTAATTAGGGCAAAACACATAGAGGCCCTATATTACCAAAGTTTAACCAATGTAAATATTTTATGAGGCCCTATTTAGCCATATGTTAAGTGTAAAAAGTTTGAGGCCCTGTGCGGTAGGCCGCCTTGCACACCCTCAAAGACGGCCCTGGTTATGCTTAAACATAGATTCAATGGTTTTTATGATTCTAAGTAAGAGTTTAAAGATTTTTGGTTGAGAAAAAGTAAATGACAAAATAAATGGAGATTCAGTGTTAATAGTGAGAAAACTTGTTAGTGGTAGATTTCATCATCATTATACTCATGCAATAGCATTGGTTAGTAATATGCTCTTTTACTTAGCTATTAATATTATCTCCGGTTTCTCTAACCGCATCTCATTTATGACTCAACAACACGAGACTGGTTGTATTAGTTAATAGGCAATGTCTCGCACTATTAACTACAACATCATTAAGTTTCAACATTGATTTTAAAATGTTGATTATCAATTATCAGTATTCTGCTGATATTAAACCTAATTTTATGTCTAGGCATTAGCATCCAATAGATGGAGACTTGAATATAGTAACAGCCAATAGCTTTCATATGTCAAGTTGTGCTATAAAAACAAATTTTAGATAGCTAATCCAAAATATGCACTAAGAACGAAGAATCATCATATTAATTCTTAAGTACAGTTATATAAAATGCCATGACGGAATGAAACATGAATATACAATGACTATATCTGACCCCCAACAAATAGATTTCTATCTACGATTATTCACTGTAGTTGCATAACTAATCCCTAAAAGATAAATTTGGAGAGCCACATACAAGTGCCACTTAGAGCAGCACTTTCGCCTTTAATCCCATTCTCATATTCTCCTGTTGAGAGCAAGGTAAACCTACTCCTTTTATGTACTCCCTTGAATTCACTTAAAACTCCCTAAAAATTAAAGTTGGACTTCTTATTTATAGGCCATAGAAAGGTAAGTGCGCTAGGTGCACTATCGATCCTTGCATAGCGCGCCTACTTTCTTTTAGGTTAAGAAATTCTAACTCAGCCTACAACTAGCCCTAGCCACTCGAGCTCGCTAGGCGCATCGCTCATCTTTGTTAAGCACATAAACCATTCTTTCACCACGAAGGTACTTAGCCAATAAGTCTTTTTTTGTTTGTGCTCATTTAGCACGCCCATAAATGTGGCCTAATGAGCCTTACTTGCAGAAAGTTGGTCTTGGAAAGGTCTTTGTGTGTGCTTGGTGGGTTTTTAATCCTTTTCATCCATTTTTGATAAATATGCAAGTAGAAAGTCCAAACAAGTGTTTTAACACTTTTCATAAATAAATTAGGGGTTTTTAGTATTGATTGCTTGTAAAATATGTCTATGTATTTTACTTGATTTTAGCACTTATGAGTAACCATGTCAAAATAAGTTGTTTTGACACTTTGATTAATTATAATTTTGTTGTATTTGAGTTTCTCATGCAATCTTTCATTTGTTCTAGTTAGAAATATCAATTTTCATGCATAAAATGACCTTTTCACCAAAGTCAACACAATTGTCTCGATTCAAATGAAAATTCTAATGAAAATGATATAATATTAGTGGAAGATGATAAATTCTAATGAAAATTCTTTAGAGTCTGGATTAGGTGACGAGTGACAATGAATCAAGATAAATCTAATAAATTGTTTTACGAATTTGAATTCTCTCATGTTCTTTTGGTCATACTTTCTCTCCTTTTTCTAATCTAATGGTTAAATATCATACCAAGTAAAAACAATAGTACAAATGAAAGAGAGAAACTTGAATCAATAGTTGAGATTAGAGCATGATGAAAGCATGAGAGAAAGAGCATGAGAGGATCCAAATCACACACCATTTGGAATTAGAAATTGCATAATCTAGAATTTATTGTTTAAATATGTTTGCATGTATTAGGCTTTGAATTCCTGCTTGAAGAGATTTAATTTCTTAAACTTTGGTTTGATTAGATTTAGTCACCTAATCACCAATTTGTTAATCATGAACGGTTAATCTATAATCTTAAATGTTAGTGAATTTAATTTGGATTGATTCAGGGCCAGTTTGTTTCTGCTTTAAAAAAATGGATTTTTTCTTTGTATTTTTAAAAATAGATTTTCTAAAACCGTTTTTCAAAATATTACAAATTTTTTTATATTCGTTTTTTTTTTTAAATGAAACACTTAATTTGACATCCAATAACATAAACATACATAATTGAAGACCAAAACTTTGTCAAAATCATAATTTTTTCAAAAAGTTGTATTTCAAAAATGATTTTTATGAAAATCTATTTGAAATAGCTTCAAAAATTAAGTGATTTTTTGAAATTTTGATATCCAATTTTTTTTCCCATAAATAGATGACATACCTAAAATCACATTTTAAGAATAACTATTCAAACAAAATTTTCATTTAAAGCTTTTATAAAAAGTTTCTTTGTAAAAAAAAATTTCACAAAATTTGGTAACACTATAAAAATCATTTTTAAAAAAAGCCAAAACAAACGGGCCATCAAATATCTCATTTGAATCGATTGAAATTAATACATAGGTTGCAATTATCTCATCTTAGCAATTCTTGAGTAGCTTTAACAAATCTATCTCATTACACATAGTTTTGAAAATGTTTTTCAAATATTTTTCTTCTACAAAAACTCTAATTAATAAGTTTTTAAAATAATAGAGTCTACTAATTAACCACCTTCCCTTTATAAACAATTTCTTAACCAAATTGACAAACAAATTGGATATAAAAAGAGAATGCACTGAAGTAGAACATGATAAAATTCATTTCATCTCATTTCATCATTTAAATTCATTTTTATACCTTTTGATGTCAAATGATAGAAGTATGTGAAAAAATAAATAAGAAACTTAATTCCAATTCTAAAATACAAATTTGCATAGAAGGTGGAACATTCACTATCAATACCAACTAGTATCAACCAAACCATAGTTTCATTCATCTTTTACAAACCCTTTCTTATCTTTCTCTTAACCATCTTTTAAATTCACAACTGATATATTTGCATCATCTTGTTCTAAATCTTCTTCCTTGTTCCTTTCACAAACTTCATCTAAGGACTTGTAAGTGTAAAACCAAGTACATATTATGTAATAAAGGAGATTTATAACTTGAATCCCACTAACAAAAAAATAATAGTAGTCCAATCTACCTCTATTAAGGTTTCTATCAGGAAGCCAATTCCTCTCTTTATCAGTATACTTATGAACCAATGATACCAACAATGTGCCCATATAGTTACCAATAGCTGTAGTTATGCAGTACAAAGCAGTTCCACTACTTCTCATACTCTCAGGTGATTGATCAAACAGAAACTCCAAATGTCCAACAAATATGAAAACTCCAGCCACTCCATGTAAACAATACTGAGGCACCAACCAAAACACACTTATTGGAATAATCGCTTTTGGATCATCCAATAAGTTGTATTCTGCAGCAACTTTTTTTCTTTTTATTTCCACTAATGCTGAAACTATAGTGGCTATAATGTTGATCACAAAGCCTACCCCCATTCTTTGCAAACATGTGATTCCAACTGGGTTCTTTGTGAATCTACGGGCAAATGGGACGAAAAGACGGTCGTATAGAATAACTCCTGTCATCATGGTTAGCACACTGAAAATTGACATATGGGCTGGTGAGATTTGGAACGAGCGAGAGAGATGACGGTCCATTGAACGCGCTTGTTGAATCATAAAACTATGTATGTGTGAGGAAGAAGCTATGAGCAAAATTCCTGAAGCCCAAATTGGAAGCATTCTAATGATGGATTTTAGCTCCTCAACTCTATGGACAGTCACTAGATTCCAAAGGTTTGGTGATAATACATTTGAATCTTTTGCATCTTTCTCTGTAACAATTGCAGCCTTGTCCAACCACCTGCATATATATTTAGAGCAATTACATACTATAAAACGCAGACAGACTCCAACACAGACATCTGGACCCGACACAGTCACTGTGACACTGATAATGTCAAAAAGATAAGTATCTGACTTACTTATATTGATCAGAGTGTAAAAGACTTCCTTCTAAAGAAATTCCAGCATCAAGTTCCTTATTTTGATATAGAAGCTTAAGGTCATTAGGTAATTTCTCGTTCCTCTTCTTTACGGCGGCCACAATCACTTGGGCCAGACGAACCAAAGGGCTTCCTTTCGGTTTCACAGTCTTATACAATGGTGACCCCAACACAAATGAAACTATTGATATCAACATAGCAATGGTGGGAATGCCAAGGCCCCAACCCCAACCCATATTGTCTTGAACATAAACTACAATTGTCAAAGCACTAAGAGAAGCTAACTCCATGAAGAAAAAGTACCAGTTAAACAGGCTCCAATTCCTAGATGCCACACCACTTTTTGTCATGTCGAATTGGTCTGCTGAAAAAGGAACAACACAAGGTCTAATGCCACCTGATCCAAGGGATGTGAGAAGGAGAGAGACATAAAGTGTTGATAGTTGTAAGGATGTGGCTTCTTGGCAGTTCATTTGCGTTGGACAAGGCTCCGGGCGAAAATATGGGAGAATAGTCGATATTGTAATACTAATCAATCCGAGTTCGTAAATGAGGCATCCGATTGTAATAGTCCAAAACCTTCCAAGAAAGGAGTCTGCTAATAGAGCACCAATGAGAGGAGTGAAGCTAGACATTCCACCAAAATTTGTGAGTGTGTTTGAAGCTGTTACCAATGGCATGTTCAACTCTTGGGTTAGGTAACTTATCAAATTACTGTGAAAACCAGCAGCCGCAAATCTATCACACACTTCATTTCCTGCATGTACATATTGTCTATCACATTTAAAAGTTTGCATCATTAATTATAGTTAAAATGAACATTGATATATCATATATCCAATCCATGCAAGTTAAAACTCAATTGAATTTAGAATATTAAACACAATGATCATTAATTTAAACAAAAGTAAGTTAGCTCACCAAAAATGAAAGGTAACGTTCTGATCCCTCCTCTTTTCTTGTTATGTGTTATCTCCACTTCTTTTTCTACCATTTCCATACTACTCTTGTTCCCCTTCTCCATCTCCATTTCCACTCACTTTATGTATAGACAGAGAAAGATGGATTGAGGATTCTTCATAGAGGGAAAGAGCTAGGTGTCTTTTTTTTATAGTTTGTTTTCTGATGATGTTTTTGAAAATAACCATTTGGCTGAGTTAGAGAGACATGATAAAGTGACATGGTTGCATTGCAAGGGGTGGTGAGATTGCGTCTAAATTCGGATTTTCTTTTTAAATATTTGTGTATGTGAAAATGAAAGAAAAATCAAAAATAGTTTTATTATAAAAACAGAAAAGAGGTGATGAATTGTGATCCAACACAAAGTCATCTTTTTATTTAAAGGAATCTACATTACACCCTCCAAGTTGTTCCTGCACTCCATGTTATCAATAATTTTATCATAATATCTTTATATTAATATTTTGACAATTAATACTAAATTTTTGAAAATCATATACTGAATTTTTAAAAAAACAAATATAAAATTATAATTTGTTTCAAAATCTATAATTTTATATGAAATGTTTGAAAAAAATATTATAAAATTATTTTTTTATTATGAATTTCTTAAATATCTATTATAAAATAATAAATTTAAAAAAAAATTATAATTTTACATCAATTTTTACAAAAATGCAAAACTCTGCAATACATATTGCTTTTTCAAATTATATAAGGCTTATTTCAAATATTCGATATAAATCAAAGATTTTCCAAAATTTATGATTTAAACTAGATATTTAAAAAATCCAATATAAATTACAAATTTTCTCAATTTATGATTTTAAATCGGATTTTTTGAAAATGCCAGTAAAATCATACAAGATTTTTTGTATGTCATATAAGTTTTTTTAAGTATGAATTTTTTTTACAATATACGATTAATGAAAAAAATATAATAAGTATTTTTTGTATTATGAAACTTTTGACATAATTAAATATAAGAATTTTCATATGGTATTTCATATGGTATTTTTGACATAATTAAATATAAGAATTTTCATATGGTATTTCATATGGTATTTAAATGGACTAATATAATTTTGGAAATTGCTAATCTCATCTTAATTGGTGGAAAAATACCATATGAAAAATCAAAATTGTCCATTTAATTTTGGAAGCTCATTTGCGAGTGCAACACCTTACACCCTACTCAAACACGCTCCAACTGAGTTTCACATCATATTTTTCATAAAATTTATTTCAGAGACGCATCTCCGGAATAACTCCATGTGCACCCTATGCAATCCTCAGTAAAACACCTTCTTTTGACATAAATTATCTCAGAGATACATCTTCGTATTCACACTAGACATAATCTGGAGATGCATCTTTAGAATTACACTAGACAGTAACTTTTTTATTTTGAGTTAGAGATGCTTTGATGAATTTGACCATATATGACTTTGTTTTGTATAAATTAAACCACAGACTTTCGAAATAATATGAAAATGACATATATAAGTTAATAAATTCAGAGTGCACAATAAAGTCAAAATAAAATAGAATAGAAAATTGTGCTCTTAATACACATACTATATACTATTGCGTAAGACGGAATCGAGCTCCCTTATTCCTATGCTGCCTCATGTATTACAGTGCCTCCCCCATTATGAAATTTACCACGTCCGTCACCTCCGAGCCATTAGGAAAGAGTCTTCTGTCTATATTTTTCTTCCCAATCTCCATGATACAACGACATCTAGGCAACACATCAACAACATGATCTGCCCTAGCCTGTCCATCCTCTAGTATCTCCTGATGAGGTGACTTAGGTGGCTCTCCCAGAGCATTAGTTTTCATATAAGGATGTGACATCCTGAAATACCAACGGATGTAGCAGTGTACATCACTCTAGTCGCTAGGAGCTAGGGTACTTCATGCCTCATACTGTACTAGATGAATAATTCTTTTATCAAACATGTTATCCATATCTCTATGTGTCATAGCGGGAGAAGTAGACTCAGAAGGGTCTCTGAGAATAAACTGCATGTAGCCGAATGGCCACATAACGCACTCAAGAAGATAATGATACATCCGATGTGAACCGCAAGCCAAACATCTAGAGTAGAAGGCAATGTCCTCCAAGGAGCGCGTCTCACAGTGATCGAAGTTCGTATGGAGGTGTATATCCTCTACTCCCATGCGGTCAAGATACACTCTGTATGACTCTGTTGCCTGATTTCCTCTGAGTGCACTAAATGCAGAAGCATGTTGCATATCCTCAATGTAGGTCGGAACACATGACCATTCAGATATGCGTGGGAAGTGTTGTAGAATCCAAGCCTAACAATGGTACATATGAATCATTAGTAAAATATGCATAAATGGACATAGCAAAAGTGTTATGAAACACTAAAAGATGCAGAAATATTACCGTCAACAGTGTGATGCTTCCTGTCACTAGTTTGGTCTTCTACATACAGTCTTCGGCTAACCTGGATTATAGGTAGACTAAACAAACGCCCTCCAATTGTACTCATGGATTCGCTCCAAGTCATCAAAATATCGCAGGTAGATCACATCATCCAGATAAGTGACACTCTTGTCCACAAAAATAGATGTGTCAACTAAATACAACAAGTATGCTGTCAAAGTGTATGCTTTATGCTGCGCAACCTACTCGTCACCACCAACATCCTGCTCTGCATCATGTAGTTGTTGTGTATACAACCTCTCCCAGAATTGAAACCTAGCATGAGCCACTCGCGGGGTTTCTAACTCCTTCATAACTTCCCTAACTCCTCTCCTACCATCATCTCCAATGCCTCATCTCTATTAATCTTGCCACGATCTAATAGTCTCCTCCTGATCGGAAGATGTAGCAGGCACGAGAAATCGTGAAGTGTGATAGACATCTCACCATGTGAAAGATGAAATGATGATGTCTCCGAGTGCCATCTCTCTACAAACGCGCACAACACACCATAGTTAACTGTAACATAACTAGTCTTGCACAAGTCTCTCAACCTAGATAGCTGCAACACATCATTAAGCCAATGCTAATTAGGCACCTACGGACCCATAATCTTCTGGGCATGGTTGATGAATTTTAAAGCATCGCAGTCCTATAGAAAATTAAATCAACGTTAGACATGTCTCTCAAAGAATATTTCAAATATTATAACAAACATGTTTATCAAAGAATGAAGACAATTGAATTTTACATCTCCTTCCCATATATGTCTGACAGTATGGTCGGTGTATAACGACAACAACGATAAGTCGGACATGCACTCCTCCTCCAAACCTCTGCCAGCTTGGGTGCTTGCGGGGCCTCGGGTGCCTCTTACGAAGACTCGGGTTCCTGTTGTGTTTCGGGTGCCTCAGTAGGTGGCACATATCTCCTACGGGAAGACAAAGGCGGAGATGAACAAGCCCTGGAAGTTGACGCCACCGCAACAACCGGGCTAGAAACAATAGTTGTCTGGGAGACTTGAGATCTTTCCCTCCAAACCGATGCATGATGTGCACTCCGTACCTCAATTTATATTATTTATCAGCCATAATATTTATAAATAAACCACACAAGCATTACATAGAAGAAACACAATGAGGTAAAACCAAAAAATATAGACAAAAAAAATTCAGATATGCATCTCTAGATTCTAGAAATCAAAATGTTGGAAAATTCTAGAGATGCATCTTCGGAATATTTTGCAACTCGGAATGACGTTAATGGCGGAAATGCAGTCCATGCCAACACCAAAAATAATGCATTGATCATTTAAACTACCTATAAAACACATTGTTCATTTCAATAACATATCTAAACTATCTATTACATAACCTAATGCTCAATTCCTACAGATGTATATCGAAATAAAAAAGTTTTTGAAAAATCATAAACTTACCAAATGTGAAGTTAGTTTGATGTTGAGTGAACTCTTTGATCGATTTAATGCTGATGAAAGAAGATTTGAAGTAAGTTGAATCATTTTGAGAGCTTGTGAGTTGAGAGAGTTTCAGACTTGAGAGGTTTAGAGTTTGAGAGAGTATTTTTTAGAAGTGAAGAATGAGAAAGGGTCTGACGCATTTTTGATTAAACAACGTCAGGAGATGCATCTCCGTAAGTTACATGAAGATGCATATTTGTAACTTTTTTTTACATATCCTTAAGGTCTGACTCAAGAACGAATGTGTTTGGATGTATCCGGAGATACATCTCCGAAATCTAAAAGTATTTTTGGTGTTCCACAAAAAATGTGGTAGTAATCTATAGAGTGTCTTAAACAGTTCACAAAATTTTTGAGTGCCTCTCTTTTTTTAAGGATGAGAGATGTTTCTTCCTCAGCTATTTTCATAGTGGTTTTTGGCTTGGGCCAAACAAATGAGCTACCTCAACCCAGCCGGCCAGGAAAATCCAATAAAAAATAGGGTGTTGTTTTACTATTATATTTGTTAAACACTTTTTACTTTTAATTTTA
The DNA here is from genome assembly GCF_029867415.1 of Vicia villosa. Taxonomy (NCBI): domain Eukaryota; kingdom Viridiplantae; phylum Streptophyta; class Magnoliopsida; order Fabales; family Fabaceae; genus Vicia; species Vicia villosa. The sequence goes on along the minus strand of NW_026704957.1, from coordinate 1,541,960 downwards.
ACCTTATCTTGATGTATACTACCCCTTCATTATTTGAATATCATAATTAGTAAATTTATTTCAAATTAAATATATTTTTAATCTTTAAAATAATTTACATATGAATCATATATATATTCTTTGATGAACTTACTAGATAAATCATATGAGTATATAATATAATCTCTTTGTCATTCGACGTGATGTAACAATGTGCTATATTAGTCACCTCCTATGGAAAATTATGGCAATTATATATGGCTAGAAAAGACTTGATATTTAAATGTCTATTGACCAACCTCTCTTTCTTATAAACTTTCATGGTGCACTTTATTCACATTCATTTTTATTCTAGTACATCACACTAGCTAGTCCTATTGGTTGATGACAATAATGTCTGATGTAACTAAAGATGGACTATCAATCTTGATGGAGATATGTCCAAGCTAAGTATTGTACATGTAAACAGAGTTCTCATAAATATCAAATGATGATAAAACTACATGCAAAAAAAAAAAAATACACACATCATTTCCATTTCTTAACAATGGAACTTACATATAGAACTTGAGCATTCATTATATTCAATAATACTTATTATTACCTACTAATATCAACCACTCCATAATTTCATTCATCTTTGGTAAACCCTCTTTTGTCCTCATCCTTACCATCTTTTAAACTGTCAACTGATATACTTGTACTCTCTTGCTCCAAATATTCTTCCTTTTCTCTTTCACAAACTTCACCCAAGGGCTTATAATTGTAAAACCAAGCACATATTAAGTAATAAATGAGATTTATAACTTGAATCCCAGTAATAAGAAAATAATAGTAATCCAATCTTCCTCTATTAAGGTTTCTATCTGGAAGCCAATTCCTCTCTTTACCAGTATACTTATGAACCAATGATACCAACAATGTGCCCATATAGTTACCAATAGCAGTAGTTATGCAGTACAAAGCAGTAGCACTACTTCTCATACTTTCAGGTGATTGATCAAACAAAAACTCCAAATGTCCAACAGACATGAAAACTTCAGCCACTCCATGTAGACAATACTGAGGTACCAACCAAAACACACTTATTGGAATAATCGCTTTTGGACTATCCAATAAGTTGTATTCTGCAGCAACATTTTTTCTTTTTATTTCCACTAGTGCTGAAACTATAGTGGCTATAATGTTGATCACAAAGCCTACTCCCATTCTTTGTAAACACGTTATTCCGGCCGGGTTCTTTGTGAATCTACGAGCAAACGGGACGAAAAGGCGCTCGTATAGAATGATTCCTGTCATCATTGTTAAGACACTGAAAATCGACATGTTGGCTGGAGCAATTTGGAATGAGGGAGTGAGGTGGCGATCCATCGAACGAGCTTGTTGAATTACGAAACTACCTAAATGTGATGAGGAAGTTATGAGTAAAATTCCTGAAGCCCAAATGGGAAGCATTCTAACGATGGATTTTAGTTCCTCAACTCTATGGACAGTCACTAGATTCCAAAGGTTTGGTGGTGCATTTGAATCTTTTGCATCAACTTCTGTGACAATTGCAGCCTTGTCCAACCACCTGTAGATATATCATAGAGTCATTAGGTAATACTCCCCGCTAGTTCTATTTATAAGAAAAAGTTTATTTGTTCAGATATATTAGTTATTCAATGTATCGGGATTTACTTATATTGATTTGAGTGTAAAAGATCTCCTTCTAAAGAAATAGCAGCATCAAGTTCTCTATTTTGATATAAAAGCTGAGGATCATTTGGCAATGTCTCGTTCCTTTTCTTGACAGCAGCGACAACCACTTGCGCTAGACGGACTAAAGGACTTCCTTCTGGTTTCACATTCTTATAAAACGGCGAGCCCAACACAAACAAAATTATCGATATCAGCATCGCAATGGTGGGAATGCCAAGTCCCACACTCCAACTCATGTTATCTTGAATATAAACCACAATTGTTAAAGCACTCAGAGAAGCAAAACCCATGATGATAAAATACCAGTTGAACAGATTCCACTTCCTAGACGCAACGCCATCTTTCGTCATGTCGACTTGATCAGCCGAAAAGGGAACAACACAAGGCCTAATGCCGCCTGATCCAAGAGATGTGAGAAGGAGAGAGATATAAAGTGGTGATAGTTGTAAGGATGATGCTTCTTGGCAATTCAGTTGTGTTGGACATGGTGGAGGACGAAAATAATGTAGTGTAGTTGATATAGTGATGCTAATCAAACCGAGTTCGTAAATGAGGCATCCAATGGTAATGGTCCAGAAGCGTCCAATGAAGGAATCTGCTAGTAGAGCACCAAGGAGAGGAGTGAAGCTAGATGTTCCACCAAAATTTGTGAGTGTGTTTGAAGCTGCTACCAATGGCATGTTCAGTTCTTGGGTTAGGTAACTTATTAAGTTACTGTGAAATCCAGCACTTGCAAATCTATCACACGCTTCATTTGCTGCATGTAAATTGTAAATATCACTTGTAAAATATTCATGTATAACAAAGTTTTCATAATTTACTAGAATTAAAGTTGTAATTATTATCCATTAAATCGACTCCGTTGATATTTGTGCAGAGACATATCAGCTTTTGTGGATTCTCAAGTTTCCTCCTTTCAGAAATGTAAGAGACAATCATTCATGATATGGCAGGACTAGATTTTTTTTCTCAATTTCGACTTGGCTGTATACGGAGGCACTAGCGAATCCACTATTATTTGTTTGTGGATATAATCATTGAATTTGCATTTGCGGTGATGAAAATCACAGCTTTATGGATATGTTATTTCTATATATATGTATGGACAAAAGTTACAGAATATTTGCACGTGGAGACTGTTGAGCATAAATGTTACTCTCATCACTTCTTTTTTTCTATATAGTCATAAGGTTTTATTTAAAAATTATCCTTAAATATATAAATTATTATTTTTTATATATACACAATATACTCTTTTGATTAATTTCTATTAATTCGCAAGTGAATTTATTAGTTAGTCTAGAATAGAGGTAGAGTATCTTACTTGTAAGAGCTTTGTGTAGGTTAATTAAAGTTTAACTATGACAAAATAATTCTAAATCGGATTTAGTTATATGGTTTAACTTGGACATAGATACTATGAGATCTTATTCAATCTCAGTATACTTTTGAAAATTTTCTGGTTCAATGTTGTATGGCTCTGATTTAATTTATTAAATTAAATATAAAAAATTAATGAAAATTGGTAGCCATTTCAAAAAAAAAAATTAAGTCATATAACTATGAAAACAAATAAAACTATAAAAATCATTTTTATTTAATTACTAAGCCTATTGCGACACTAATTTTACGTGGTTTATTTTTTGTTAGAAAATATTTAATTCATATATTTTCAGCTATTTTTTTGTTTAATAATATAGTGATCAGAATTTCACTTTTTAAAATAGAATAATTAAGATGTTTGGGATTCGAATTGTCTCTCATACAATCAAATGTCTTTGCACAATTATTAGGTGAGTAGACTAAACTAATTCTTTTAGTTCTAATATCTAGAAAAAAAATCACTGAAGTTAGAATCCATATTTCAAAGCTATGAACATAAAAAACATAAGAGGAGTAAGGACTATGGAAACAATGGAAAATGAAATACGAAGTAAGTTAAACAGAAAGTGAAGCTCACCAAAAATGAAAGGTAGTGTTCGGATTCCTCCACGTCGACGGTGGTTCATCTTCTTGCTCTCTGCTTTCTCCACCATTTCCATTTCCATGTCCCCCTTAATTCCCTTCTCTATCTCCATTTCTCTTTAATCTTGTATTGAGTATGCGAATGCTTATATATAATATACTTCTCAACTCAACCAATAGTGTATCCTTGAATAACTAGCTATGCCTATATATGATACAATCACTACTCTATTTATAGACAGAGATGGATTGATTTTCACCCCTCTAACAATTTAATTTAATAATCTTACGAGTCTTTATCTTTAACTTATACTACTATTTACTTTTTAATGAGTGTGCTTTTTTTTATTATAAAATGTGATTTTTTTAACATAAGAAATTTGTTTTTGTTAAAATATTATAATTTATAATATTTTTATATTAATATAGAGTATTACTTAATATAAAATTTGATATAATGAATTAAAATTGAGTCTTTTGATGTCAAGTTAATAATTATTATCAATAATATTTTTCTCTTATTTTGTTACAAATATAATTACAAATTCAATACTTTTAAATAATAATAAAGATTAAAATTATGTGATTTTAAAATAAAGGAATTAGATTTATGAATAGTGAAATGGCTAAAATTGTTATCTTACCTACATTCTTTATTTATAAAACAATCAAGGTGCAAAAACATCACAAAAAAGGGCACCTCAATGGGTACAACAAACCAATCTTCATAATCAGTCACATAATTTCAATGGCTATAAAAAAGAGTATAAATGTGTGGCACCTCATTCTGGATGGCAATAAGCTTTAAGGTTTTTCAATAGTTTTAGGACAAATTCACGCGATGAAAGAGTCTATTTTGAAGTGATTTCAGCGAGTTGAGAGCAAATTCACATGAGGTGATAAACTTTATATTTTTGAGATAGTGATCGGTAAAGTAGCAAGTGTACTATTTTGCCTCTGTAGTAATAAAGAGAAAATTCCCCGAATGTCAATCTCAAGGACCGCGTGATATTATAGAGTTAGTAGGAATTCAATTAAACAAAAAGCCTTGGGGTTTTTGGTTTGGAAATTATAATTGCAAATAAAAGTAAAAGATGTATTTGGCCAAATATGAGTAATCTGCCAGGGTAGGTGTGTGCATTAACATGTACCAATTCTGAACCCTTGTTTCATAACAAAATTCAACTTATCAATTACCAGTTCTTAAGGGTGTTTGCTCCTAAGTCCTTAGTGGGCAAACCTTTGAACATTCAATCCTAATCCCAAAGTCCTTTGATATTAGTGATGAATTCAAGCATTATTATTATCAAGAATGTTCCGGTTACTATAGGGTATCCCTAGTCCTAGGTGATATCTACTATAGTATAATGGTATAAAAACCCTAATAATGGAGGTCAATCCTAATTGTCAGTCATAAATCAATCCAGTTGGTCCGACGAGGAAAGCGTTAAAAACCTTATACCATTAAATTGAACGTGAAAGAGAAATATGTTATTGAAATTCGGAATTCAAAATCATGACAAATGTTAATCAGGGACACCCCCTAGCATTGGGGGGTTTAGCTACTCATATCATCCAAAGAAATTACAAAGATATCAAATAAAGACATTACAATAGAGATGATGAACTTTGATATTCAATGGCTTCCGCTCATGAGAGTTCTCTGTTCTTCTCCAATTACATAGGCTTCTTATCTGAATCCACTACTAGAAAATTCGCTTTTAGTGACCGATTTAGTGACCAAAAAATTTTGGTCACTGTAGTGACCGAATTAGCCACCGAAATATGATATTCATGAGCCAATTTTAATAGGTCACTAAATCGGTCACTAAAATACATTAGCCACCGATTTAGAGACCAAGATTTAGTGACCGAAATTTCAGTCACTGTAGTGACCGAATTAGCCACCAAAATTTGATATTCATGAGCAAATTTTAAGAGGTCACTAAATCGGTCACAAAAAATATTTTTTTTATGCAATTTAATTTATATATATAAATTAGAGACCGAAATTTCGGTCACTAATATTTTTTGTTTTGTTTTTTTATTTTTAATCCTCTTTATTATATTATTATTTCCTTTCCATTTTTTTAACGATATTAATTCTCTTTCAATTTTTAATTTTTAATAAAATTTTCATATTTTTATTGTTTTAACATATAATATATTTGTAAAAAACTATATGTATATATGTTTAAATATAAAATATAACAATAGATGTAAAGTGGTGTAGTGGTAAGTTCTTCTTAAAATATGTAGAGGTCACAAGTTCGATTCCTAGGTATCACAACTTTTGATTTTATTTTATGAAAAATAACACTAAAATCGGTCTCTAAATCGGTCACTGAATTCGGTCACAAATTCGGTAACTAAATTCGTCGCAAATGCTTAGCGACTAGCACTTTTTCAACCGAAAAATAATGGTCACTAAATCGGTCACTAAACGTTTTAGTGACCGATTTTTAAGCATTTTCGGTCTCTAATTCGGTCACTAAAAGCGAATTTTCTAGTAGTGATCCTCCAATTCACCGTGTGGCAAAAAGATCCCTAATTCATCTTGAAAACTCTCCTAAATAGTGCAGACTCACTTAAGTTGGTTGGAAATCTCAAAAACACCCTTACAGGCCATCCACTGAACAAAATAGGAAAAATCACTGAAATCAGCGTCATCACCCAACACGGGCACTCGTGTTGGTCCTCTGTTATATTTCTTCTTCTTATTTAGTCCCAGGACGTGCAACACGAATCGTGTTGTGCAACACGGGCACCCGTGTTGCTTCACTATTTTTCCATTCTTTTATAAGCTTCGCCCAACTCTCATCCTGACACGGCCCGTGTTGAGCAACACGGCCACCCGTGTCAGACCTCCTGAAACATGCTTCTGAACTTTCTTCGAAACTTCGAGTTTTGCACTGATTTACTCCGATTTCTCCATATGAGTCTGAAAACATTAAAACATACAACCAAAGCATAAAATGACGAATAATGAAATAAAATACTAGATAACATAACTTAAAGATACTTAAAAACAATGATAAATATATGCGTGAAAACCACTAATCAGATAGTTTATGTGTATTATCAATTATCCTCCTCAACCCTAAAATTTAAGTATTTATAAAGAGCCTTTTAGATATGGGTTGAAAGAAGTTATTTTTTCTACACTATTAAATCATGGTGAGAAAGGAGTTATTCCTCCTTTAATTTGACTCATTCTTCTAGTCCATTGTAAAGAGACATGTCATCTTCCACGTGGGAAAGAATTCGGGTAGACTAAGTTCGAGTGTTACTTAATTCGGGCAGCTTCATGGCGCATTTTGGACAGCCGATGGCTTTGCTGGATAACTCGCCCTCGTTCATGTGTTGGCCTTCCTCACTTTCTTTGAGACCATATATATATATATATATATATATATATATATATATATATATATATATATATATATATATATATATATATATATATATATATATATATATATATAAGGCATATCTAGTGAGAATGAGTAAGTTATATGAGAACGAATAAGAACCATTAGATTTAAAAATGAAAGGTTGGGTTCTCACATTCTCATATAACTTATTAATTCTCATTATATATATATATATATATATATATATATATATATATATATATATATATATATATGATAAGTGCAAAAATGTAGTTATTTTGTGTTTGTAAATAGTGACACTTATTGTAGCAACCTTCCTTAAAATTGAAGGTTTTAGAGTCGCCACCTATTCTACCAGGGCGAATAGGAAGCCCTACGCAGTTAAGAGATTCGGGGTAAGATTATTATAATCAGGTCGAGGGAAGGTGTTAGGCACCCTCAACCCTTTCCTATGGTTTTATGTTTAAAGTAAAGGTTTATGGCTAAATATCAAGGTTTGATAGCTAAGGAAATGAATAGGGCGAAAATTGAGATTTGAACTGAATTGAGATTTTAGGGGGGGAGACTCGCCTTGTTACCAAGTGCCTACGTATCTCCTTAGGGAGAATCAGAGTCAACATAGTTCGGGCACAGGATTGTACGCCTTAGAATTAGTATGAGGTTTGAAGGCTTTTTGAATGGCCTATCGTAGTTTTGAATTTGACTTGAAAGGCATTTTGAGTTGCCTGATTGAAAAGGATAAAAATCCGTAGTATCGTGGTTTAGTGTTTTTTTAGATGTTTTGGGCGTACAACCCTGATTTGATATGTCACCGTTAGATGCGATGACAATAGATTTGGTCAGTATAGCTAACGGATTAAGGGGCATTGCTGGTTACTCAGATCGATAGATTGATCGTCGCGGGCAGCAAATTAAATGTGTTTTGAATTTTATGTATTTTTTATCTCTCGTCTAATGCGACTAATAGCTTTAGTCGGGTCGAGGAGAGAATTAGTAAGAATTAATCGAATTAATATTTTTACCCAAATGGCAATGGGATTGGGAAAACCCATGGATTAATATTTTTACCCATATGTGACACCTTGAGATCCATTTGAGACCTCAGAGATTCAAAGTCCTTTGATAAACTGCCAAACCCTAATTTTGAGGCCCTCGATTAGGAGCATGTTGCTTGAATAAACCCTTGAACCTTGAGCCATTAAAGATGAACAGAGGAGGGCAAATTTTGGGGTATGACAGCTGCCCCTGTTCAATCTTCTTATACCTGAAGAGTCGGATAGGCACGTCTGCCTATCGTGATCTTAAAGGTAGAAGATGATTGAACACTGAAAATGCCCTGAAATTTGCTTTTGTCGGGAAGAAGTTATGTGGGAGATGGGCTTACAGATGCCACCCAAGGTAAATACCATTTCTCAGGATGTGAAGCAGATTCTTTCAAAAGGAACCACTTGCTTTGATTGTAGTACGGCCTAAAAAAGGCAACCTGAATTTTATGCAATGTTATGATGCATGCGATATATGATGCAGCGAGCTTCTCAAAATAAATGAGAGCGATGTATGTATATGCATTATGTATGAATGAGGTATGTTAGTTGAATGATGCATGATTGTTAGTTATGTTAGTTGAAGTGTGTTATTAATTCTGAAAAGAAAGATAAAACCTTTGCGTGTTATTGATGATGTTTTAGAAGATATCACTGCCGAGGGACTAATGTGATAAGAAACCCAATTGAGAAACCCTTTTGTAGATCCTTGTTGTAAAATCCTTTGTAAAACCCTGTTCGCCTGGAAAAGCTCCTAGAAAGGATGGAATACGTCTTAAAGAAGACTGCCTGGAAAGGTTCCTGAAAAGGACTGATAATATTCATTTGATTGTAGAATGACCACTATGTGGTTGAAATGTATTGATAACTCCGTGTAGAAAATCCTGATATGGGAAAATAAATCCCTGCACCAATAGAATCATTTGCTATGATTATAGCAAACTCACCTGCACCAATAGGATCATTTGCTACGCTTATAGCAAACTCACCTGCACCATTAGGATTATTTGCTAGGGTTATAGCAAACTTATCTGCACCAATAGGATCCTTCGCTAGGGTTATAGCAAACCTGAAGGATAGAAAAACACTTAGAAAGGGGGGGGGGGTTTGAATAAGTGTGGCTTTAAAAACTTGACAGATAAAAATAAATTGCACAGTTATTTTTATCCTGGTTCGTTGTTAACTAAACTACTCCAGTCCACCCCCGCAGAGATGATTTACCTCAACTGAGGATTTAATCCACTAATCGCACGGATTACAATGGTTTTCCACTTAGTCAGCAACTAAGTCTTCCAGAGTCTTCTGATCACACACTGATCACTCTAGGAACAACTGCTTAGATACCCTCTAAGACTTTTCTAGAGTCTACTGATCCACACGATCACTCTAGTTACAATCTGCTTAGATAACCTCTAAGACTTCCTAGAGTATTCTGATCCACACGATCACTCTAGTTCCTTACAACTTAATGTAATCAATTCTAAGAGTATTACAAATGCTTCTAAAAAGCGATAATCACAACTGTGATATTTCTCTTAATCGTTTAAGCTTAATCTCACTAATATATTACAACAGCAATGTAGTGAGCTTTGATGAAGATGAAGATTCTGAGTTTTGATTTGAACAGAGTTTAAGCAAGTTGATTTGAGTTGTTTTGGTGCAGAATCGTTAACCTTGCTTCTCATCAGAACTTCATATTTATAGGCGTTTGAAGAAGATGACCGTTGAAGTGCATTTAATGCTTTGCGTGTTCCGTACAGCATCGCATTTAATGTTATACGCTTTTGTCAACTACCTCGAGCCTTGTTCACGCTGTGTCTACTGACGTAGCCTAGAATAGCTTTTAACGTTCCTTTTGTCAGTCAGCGTAGCTTGCCACTTGTACTTTCTTCTGATCTGATGTTTGTGAATACAACGTTTGAATATCATCAGAGTCAAACAGCTTGGTGCATAGCATCTTCTGATCTTCTGACCTTGAAGTGCTTCTGAGCGTGATACCATCAGAACTTCAGTGCTTCTGTTCTCTTGTTCTTCTGATGCTTCCATAGACCCATGTTCTGATTCTGCTTCGACCATCTTCTGATGTCTTGCCAGACCATGTTCTGATGTTGCATGCTGAACCCTTTGAGACAAAGCATCTGAGCGCTGAATTATGCGTACTCTTTATATATTTCCTGAAAAGGAAATTGCATTGGATTAGAGTACCATATTATCTTAAGCAAAATTCATATTATTGTTATCATCAAAACTAAGATAATTGATCAGAACAAATCTTGTTCTAACAATCTCCCCCTTTTTGATGATGACAAAAACATATATAAATGATATGAATTTGCGATCAGAAAGAATAGATGGCAAAAGACAAATTACACAGCTATAGCATAAGCATATGAATATGTCTCCCCCTGAGATTAACAATCTCCCCCTGAGATAAATAATCTCCCCCTGAAATAAATACTCGAAGAACTTTAATAAAAGACTTCCCTGATTATTTCGGTAGAGACGATCATATAAGCTTCTGTCTTTAAAGAATTCATAGCTTCTGACTTCTGCTTCCATTGGACAGCTTTCAGAACTAGAATTTCCTTAGATCCCTAGAACACTCACAGCTTCTGATTCCTGCTTCCATCTAGGACAGCTTCAGAACTTGAATTTCTTTGATCTTCTGAACATTCACAGCTTCTGACTTCTGCTTCCATCTAGGACAGCTTCAGAACTTGAATTTCTTTGATCTTCTGAACATTCACAGCTTCTGATTTCTGCTTCCATTCAGGACAGCTTCAGAACTTGAGTTTTCTGGATCTTTAGAACATTCGCAGCTTCTGATTTCTGCTTCCCTCGGATAGCTTCAGAGCTTTGAATTTCTACCAACATCACTTCATGCTAGATTTGTATCGGAACATTGTTGAATGTACCAGAGCATCATCTGAGCATCTCTACATCCTGAAATGTTACAGAACAAAAACTAAACGACAAAAGTCAGCATGAACGAGTCAGAACATAAAATGTATATTCAAACACATTATATGTATCAGAGCCATATAGGCTAAAATAATGTATCAGAGCAAATAGAATTTTGTCATAGCAAATAGACAAATATGGATCAAATTCTATTATCAGTGCTTCTGATCTCTGAAGCTTGATAGCACTCAGCTTGCTTCAGTTTCCATGGTTTTGCTTCTTGTGTTTGCTTTGAAGATTTTCTTCACTTCTTTATACCTGCAAAACACTTAAACCATATAGAACTTGCAGTTCTTGTTAGTGAATGTGTGGGAGCTTTACCCAGCAACTGATAGATTTAATCAAATCATTTATCATTTATCTTTCTCCCCCTTTTTGTCATATCATCAAAAAGCAAAAAAGATTCAGAGACAAACAAAACGAAACACACGGAGGAAGAAGATGATTTCATTGAAGTTCAAACAGCAGGTACAGAAGTACATGAAGATAAGAAAGATCAGATGCACAAAGACAGATGCAACGAACAGAAAGAAACAACACAGACTCAATCTAAGATGGCCCTAGCCTTGACAAGATCTTGGTCAGCATCTCTTGAACCATATTGTTGTGTCCTTCTTGCCTCACCATGAAAGCACTATACTCAGCATTGAGTGAGCTTTGCTCATCCTGTCTTTTCTGAATTTCTTCCAGAGTCCTTGCAAGACGAGAAGATTCATCAGAAGAAGCTTCACCGCTTTCAACCACAGGAATAGCATGTTGATCTGCAGCTTCCATAGATAGATCATTTGCAGGGATTTCCTCAACAGGAACAGTTTTAGCAACATGATCTTCAGCATCTGCTTCTTGCATAGAAGCATCTCCATATTCTGCAGCAGGAATTTCCGATTCTCCATTCTCAAGTGCCTGAAGAATGGCAGCTAGATTCCTGGGAGCAGAAGGACCTTCAACTACTGGTGGGTCAACAACTTCTGGAATGACCAAGCTTGGGTCTTTCACAGACGGGTTTTCCCTCAGATAGTCAAAGAGAGTCTTGAAGTCTCCTAGCAGAACAGGATATTGAGGAATAAAGATAACAATATCCCTGCATGGATTTGCTTCCATTTCAGCAGCCAATCTTAATTGTTCCATCTCATCCAAGAAGGGCTTCTCTTCCAACAGATGTCTTCCTTTGAGACTAGCAAACCAGAAGTCTTCATAATTCCTCAGAATTCCACGAGGCCGTGGGGCAGCAGCTACACAGGCTTCCTGAAGTTCTAAAAACAGAGCATCTGATTCTCTGCGAAAGATCCTCCAGAAGTTCCGCATAGCGACATCATTCAATCCAGAACTTTCAGCAATTCTGAGAGTATCAAAGGTACTTCTGAGATTCCTCTTTATGTTTTCAAAAACTACACCAATAGGATATACAGGGCGGGATTTTATTTGGGTTTTTGAAAAGGCAGGGTTGGAAGTGAAGTACGGATGAGGTTCTCTATCCAACCTGTAAGAAGATTCTGCTTCAGTATCAGAATCTAACACTACCACTTCAGCTTCAGGACGAGGTTTGGGAGTGTAGTTGCAATCACGGAGCAGCTGCTCATGTGATGCAGAGGTTGGAAAAGGAGAATCACAAGGATTGTTTTGAGAGGTGGGGGGAGTATGTTCAAGAGTGGCATTGAGAGAAGGTTGAGATGGAAAGAGAGTTTGAAGGGGTGGTATATCCAGAACAGGATTTATGGTAGGTGGAGAGGAAGGAATGGTTATAGGAGAAGATGGAGGTGTAAGAACATGGACAAAGACTGGTGATTCTGATGTGGCTTTTTCTGGTTCAGGTGTAGGGACAACCTCTATTGGTGCAGCTTCTGAACAAACAGCAGGAACAGAATTAGGTTCAGAAATGCATATACCTTTGGAACCTCTCAGAAAAGCTTTGGCCACATCCTCAGTCTTCTTCTGCTTCTTACTCTTCGGCTCTTCAAAAATCTTTGTTTTGCCGCTAGCGATTTCTTTCCTTCTGACATATGCCAGAACTTCTGGTTGATTCTCAGCCTCTTGAGAGATATTTTCTTCATCAGATTCTTGAAGAATCATCTTTCTTTTTCCGAGTTTCTTCTTCTCAACAACTCCAACAATCTCAGCATTGTTATTAGACTTCTTCTTCTTTTTCTCAGCTTCCTTCTTTTTCTTCTCAAAATCAGCAGAGACAGCCTTAGCAACCTTTGCAATGACTTCTTCTGGGACCATTTCTTTATTGGTGGTAGCAGCAGGATGATCAAACTTTCTTTTGGTCCTTTCTTCCTTCTTACGATTCACTTTGATAGGAGCACCTTTGTCTTGATCTTTAAGACTCTTATCCTCTTTTTGTGACTTCAGATACTTAGTTCTGACTTCAGGTACCTTACTATTGAAGAAGGTTTCAAAGTCAGCTAGTACTGGTTTTCTTCTGATTCTTGTTCCAGCTAGAGGTTTAGGAACTTTGAGGATAGTGTCAATAATTTTCATCTTCTTCAAAGAAAAAGCATTCAGACAGGCTCCAGAGGTGACAGCAAGGTTTTTGATAATACCTTCAGACTCCAGACTCTCAACAATCTTGGAATGCACCAGAAGGTTTGTAATAATTCTACCAAAAGGAATGATTGTTCCACCATTTTCTTTTCTGAAAGCGTTTCTGGAATCCTTTACTGCTTTCCACATATGGTTGAAGATAATGTAAATCGCGTCAACCTTCTTCTGAGTGGCAATGCAATACAGAATATACCTTTGATCATTACTGATGAAATCCGAGGCATGTGTTGATTTCCTATGGTAGAAACACCCAAGAAGGATCTTTGTCCAGATTCTGTAGACATCTCTCAATTCCTTGACATATTTTGTTTTCTTGACATTTGGATAAAGAGTGGATAGAACATCTCCCATATCTGCCCTTTGATCCAACTCAAAAACCCCTTCAGGGTTTTTCAGGTCAAACATCATTCTTAGGATGTTTTCAGTAATAACGACAAACTTTCCATGAACGAAAGAAATTATAGATTTTGGAGCAACCACAGCATGTACCCAGAACTCCTTGACAAGATCCGGATAAACTGGACCAACGAACTCAGCGAACAACGAGGTCCATCCTTGAAAGATGATGTCTTCTTTAAGGTGAAATTGGTTTTCTTCAATGTTGTCAAAGTCAACCATGAGTTCACACAGAACTTCCAATTCATCTTTAGGAATGGAGCATGCAACAACAGGAGTTAGTTGCAAAGTTTCTTCTTGGAGATGATGAGGAACAGATGACTCAGCATTTTGGGATGAGAAGGCAGCCATGGATGCAGAATGAACAAAAACGAACAAGAAGAGCGAACTGGGTTTTCGATTAGGGTTTTTAGAAAACGGCTAAGAACTTTTCAAACGAGAGAATGCAAGGAGAGAGAGAGACAAGGGAGCGAAAAAAAATGTAAGAAATGATTTGAAAAGAATGTATAGAGACGGATTTGAAAAAGGAAAAAAATAAGAAATATAAACTGAACAGTTCCAGAATCAAAAGAAATCAATTTTATTAAATGATGAGTGACGTGAGGAGAGAGATCGTGGTAAATGAAATGATTTAAAACAGTTACCTAGGTCGGCGTCTTTTCAACTGCACGCTTTGTACTAACCGTACAGACACGTGTTCACCATCAGATAATAGATGACAGCTGTAAATTTTAGAATAGACTTTACGCCTTCAGATTCTGATCACTGCTTCTGATCTGATCAACTTTCTCTTCTGGAAACACTCCTTCTGAAGTGTGCTGATATAAATCTGAATGATCTTCTGATCCATTACTTCTGATATACACAGCTTCTGGATGTTCACTTCTTTGTTCTGCAGCTTCTGATAAGACAAAAACTGTATCTGCAGAAGTTCTTAAGCTGCTTTGTTTCATCAGAGACAAGTTTATCATCAAACCAGATAATTATTGATTCGTCCACAATCAATGTTTCAATTTTGTATATTCTGTAGCATTTAGAGCATTTAGAATACTCAAGAACGAAACACCAATGCTTGAGAAACAAACAAGACAAATGATTTCAAGACTGATAAACTATCTTTTCTGATCTCCTTCAGACAAAGTTTCTTCAACAGATTTAAGTACCAGAACTTGGAAGACAGTCTTTCTTCCCTTCAAGTGTTGAGATCAACTTGAGTCCAGGAGACATGTCATGTTGATTTTTATCTTCTTTGTCACCAAGAGAATCTGCAAAAGAAATAGTCTTTTTCTTTGGTACCCACATTTTCTTGGGTCCTTTCTTGTTAGTTCTCCTCAAGTTCTGATTGAACTTAGGTTTAACATTGTAAGCAATAGGAGGAACAGCATGATAATTTTTAATGTGAGTTTCATGATATTTCCTAGGTTGTGTCACATGCTTTTTGGTGTGTGTTATGTGAAAGCTTTGAGCATGTGAAGTGTGCCTAATATCATGGGAGTGGCCATACTTGAACTGATCATACAATGGCTTGTATGTGAATTTCATTTCATCAACAGGTTCAAGTTTGTATGGGGTTTCACCCTCAAAACCAATGCCAACTCTTTTGTTTCCAGACACAGCATATATCATAGAAGCTAGCTGACTTCTGCCAATACTTCTAGATAAGAACTTCCTGAAACTTAAATCATATTCTTTCAGAATATGGTTTAGACTAGGAGTGGATTTTTCTGAATCAGAAGGAGATCCAACATTATTGGATAATTTTAAAAGTTTTTCTTTTAATTCAGAATTCTCCAACTCAAGCTTCTTTGTTTCAAATTCAAATAGCTTTTTCAGCTTTTTGTATTTGAGACTAATCTGAGACTTGAGTTCCAGAAGTTCAGTTAGACCGGAAACTAATTCATCTCTAGTGAGTTCAGAAAATACCTCTTCAGAATCTGATTCTGATGTAGATTCTGATCCGTCATCTTCTGTCGCCATCAGCGCACAGTTGGCCTGCTCATCTTCAGAGTCTGAATCGTCTTCTGACTCATCCCAGGTTGCCATAAGACCTTTCTTATTATGAAACTTCTTCTTGGGATTTTCCTTCTGAAGATTTGGACATTCATTCTTGTAGTGTCCAGGCTCATTGCATTCATAGCACATGACCTTCTTCTTGTCAAATCTTCTGTCATCAGAAGATTCTCCACGTTCAAATTTCTTTGAACTTCTGAAGCCTCTGAACTTCCTTTGCTTGGTCTTCCAGAGTTGATTTAGCCTTCTGGAGATCAAAGACAGTTCATCTTCTTCTTCAGATTCTGATTCTTCAGGATCTTCTTCTCTAGCCTGAAAAGCGTTAGTGCATTTCTTGATATTGGATTTTAATGCAATAGACTTACCTTTCTTTTGAGGCTCATTTGCGTCCAGCTCTATTTCGTGACTTCTCAAGGCACTGATAAGCTCTTCCAGAGAAACTTCATTCAGATTCTTTGCAATCTTGAATGCAGTCACCATAGGACCCCATCTTCTGGGTAAGCTTCTGATGATCTTCTTTACGTGATCAGCCTTGGTGTATCCCTTGTCAAGAACTCTCAATCCAGCAGTAAGAGTTTAAAATCTTGAAAACATCTTTTCAATGTCTTCATCATCCTCCATCTTGAAGGCTTCATACTTCTGGATTAAAGCTAGAGCTTTAGTCTCCTTGACTTGAGCATTTCCTTCATGAGTCATTTTCAAGGACTCATATATGTCATAGGCCGTTTCCCTGTTAGATATCTTCTCATACTCAGCATGAGAGATAGCATTCAGCAAAACAGTTCTGCATTTATGATGATTCCTGAAAAGCTTCTTCTGATCATCATTCATTTCTTGCCTTGTCAGCTTTACGCCACTGGCATTTACTGGATGTTTGTAACCATCCATCAGAAGATCCCATAGATCACCATCTAGACCAAGAAAGTAACTTTCCAGTTTATCTTTCCAGTATTCAAAGTTTTCACCATCAAATACCGGCGGTCTAGTATAACCATTGTTACCGTTGTATTGCTCAGCAGAGCCAGATGTAGATGCAGGTGTAGGTGTAGACTTTTCACTTTCATCAACCATCTTTTACTGAAGCGTTTTTCTCTTCCTGAATCTTTTCTAAACACGGTTAAGTGCTTGCACCTTAGAACCGGCGCTCTGATGCCAATTGAAGGATAGAAAAACACTTAGAAAGGGGGGGGTTTGAATAAGTGTGGCTTTAAAAACTTGACAGATAAAAATAAATTGCACAGTTATTTTTATCCTGGTTCGTTGTTAACTAAACTACTCCAGTCCACCCCCGCAGAGATGATTTACCTCAACTGAGGATTTAATCCACTAATCGCACGGATTACAATGGTTTTCCACTTAGTCAGCAACTAAGTCTTCCAGAGTCTTCTGATCACACACTGATCACTCCAGGAACAACTGCTTAGATACCCTCTAAGACTTTTCTAGAGTCTACTGATCCACACGATCACTCTAGTTACAACCTGCTTAGATAACCTCTAAGACTTCCTAGAGTATTCTGATCCACACGATCACTCTAGTTCCTTACAACTTAATGTAATCAATTCTAAGAGTATTACAATTGCTTCTTAAAAGCTATAATCATAAACTGTGATATTTCTCTTAACGTTTAAGCTTATTCTCACTAATATATTACAACAGCAATGTAGTGAGCTTTGATGAAGATGAAGATTCTGAGCTTTGAATAGAACAGAGTTTCAGCAAGTTAATATGAGTTGTTTTGTTCAGAATCGTTAGCCTTGCTTCTCATCAGAACTTCATATTTATAGGCGTTGGAGAAGATGACCGTTGAGTGCATTTAATGCTTTGCGTGTTCCGTACAGCATCGCATTTAATGTTATACGCTTTTGTCAACTACCTCGAGCCTTGTTCACGCTGTGTCTACTGACGTAGCCTAGAATAGCTTTTAACGTTCCTTTTGTCAGTCAGCGTAGCTTGCCACTTGTACTTTCTTCTGATCTGATGTTTGTGAATACAACGTTTGAATATCATCAGAGTCAAACAGCTTGGTGCATAGCATCTTCTGATCTTCTGATCTTGAAGTGCTTCTGAGCGTGATACCATCAGAACTTCAGTGCTTCTGTTCTCTTGTTCTTCTGATGCTTCCATAGACCCATGTTCTGATTCTGCTTCGACCATCTTCTGATGTCTTGCCAGACCATGTTCTGATGTTGCATGCTGAACCCTTTGAGACAAAGCATCTGAGCGCTGAATTATGCGTACTCTTTATATATTTCCTGAAAAGGAAATTGCATTGGATTAGAGTACCATATTATCTTAAGCAAAATTCATATTATTGTTATCATCAAAACTAAGATAATTGATCAGAACAAATCTTGTTCTAACAAAACCCACCTGCACCATTAGGATTATTTGCTAGGGTTATAGCAAACTCACCTGCACCAATAGGATCATTTGCGAGGGTTATCGCAAACTCATCTGCACCAATAGGATCCTTCGCTAGGGTTATAGCAAACTCACCTGCACCATTAGAATTATTTGCTAGGGTTATAGCAAACTCACCTGTATCACAGGAATTGCCTGCCATGGTTCTGACAAGCGTACCTGCATGGAAAAGATTCACCTGTTTGGAGACTCACGACTCGAGGGTCGAAGAAAATAGCATGTCAAATATTCACGACTCGAGGGTCGGAAAGGAAACAATATGTTTAGAAACTCATGACTCAAGGGTCGGAGAACACACTTGTCACAACACGAGGGTCTGAAACTCACGGCACGTGGGTCGGAAAATACACCTATCACAACACGAGGGTTGGAAATTCACGACACGTAGGTCGGAAAACACACCTATCACAACACGAGGGTTGGAAACTGGGCTTTTGTAGTTATGTGAATGCACTAGATGATATGCATATGCTAATGCGTACGTATGTATGCTGATGCTGATGTCGATCCCAAGATTTTATCTCCTTATTGAATTTGTTTAAACCATATTTGCACCTACACCACGACTATGCTTATGCCGTCTTGGTAATGTTTATGTATGTGGATAATGCTTATGCTTATGTATATGTTGATTGATGTAACGAGTGGAATGAAGTAATGTCTTCTATAAGACTACCTGAAAAAGTTTCTGGAATGGATATGAAAATTTGTCTTAAAGAAGACTTCCTGAAGAGGTTCCTAGAAAGGATAAAATTTGTCTTAAAGAAGACTACATGAAAAAGTTTTTTATTTTTTTTAGCAAAGGATAAGGGATGTCTTAAAGAAGACTGCTTGGAAAGGCTGGGAGATGTCTGAAAGGACTACCTAAAAAGGTTCTTAGAAAAAGAATGTCTTACAGAAGATTACCTAAAAAGGTTCTTGGGAATGACGATGATTGTCTTATAGAAGTCCACCTAGAAAGGTTCTTAGAAAAATAATGTCTTAAATAAGACTACCTGTAGAGGTTCCTGGAAAGGATGACGATTCGTCTTAAAGAAGACTACCTGAAACGGTTCCTAGAAAGGATCGCGCGATTTGTCTTAAAGAAGACTACCTGAAAAAGCTGAAAGATGTCTTAAAAAGATTACCTGAAGAGGTTCCTGGAAAGGACGACAATTTGTCTTAAAGAAGACTACCTGAAACGGTTCCTAGAAAGGATCGTGCGATTTGTCTTAAAGAAGACTACCTGAAAAAGCTGAAAGATGTCTTAAAAAGATTACCTGAAGAGGTTCTTGGAAAGGACGACAATTTGTCTTAAAGAAGACTACCTGAAACGGTTCCTTGAAAGGATCGTGAGATTTGTCTTAAATAAGACTACCTGAAAAGGCTGAAAGATGTCTTAAAAAGACTACCTGAAGAGGTTCTTAGCAAGGATAGAAATTTGTCTTAAAGAAGACTACCTGGAAAGGTTCTTAGAACGTCTTAAAGAAGACTACCTGAAAAGGTTCTTGGAAATGGCGATGATTGTCTTAGAGAAGACTACCTAGAAAGGTTCTTAGAAAGAGAATGTCTTAAAGAAGACTACCTGAAACGGTTCCTAGAAAGGATCGCGCGATTTGTCTTAAAGAAGACTACCTAGAAAGGGTCTTGGAAAGGATCGTAAGGTTTGTCTTAAAGAAGACTGTTTGAAAAAAACTTCCTAGAAAGGAACGTAAGGTTTGTCTTAAAGAAGACTACCTGGAAAGGTATGGTGTAATGTATCAACCAATGTACGTAATGCATGATTTATATGTATTTGCATGATGCTCAAATGATAGGTTGTTGATAACCATAGCGTATATAGCTCGCTGGAGTTGTAGGTTTGTTTGATAAGGTGGGGTGTGATGCTAGCGCGACTTCCCAATCCCTGTTTTTTGAACTTTGAAGATCGTAGTTAGGAGAAAGATTTGTTCGATGTTGTAAAGTGTGAGAACGTCTTTTCCTTTTGCTGTGCGTCTTGCCCCAGTTTGGCTTTGTCGTATGCTTCGACTCTTAGATTGAAGGGTATGCCCTTGATCTCCAGGATATGGAGGACTATCCATAGTGTTCTATCCTTTGAATTTGAATTCTACCCATGTTTGACATGTCCCTGATTGCTTCGAGATGTGACTCGAATTGATTGAACCTTAGGATGAATGCCCCTAGTTAATAGGACATTTGATTGCATGCCCCTGTGATCCTTGAATTTTTGCCCCTGTTTAGGAGAACCCCCTAGATGTGGTTCCCCCCATTCCAGGGTCTTTATTAGAAATGATCGCCTTTGATCAACCCATTTCGAGATCTCCTTGATGCTAAGTGTATATTCGTAGATGACGCTGTACCCTCTGAGACGTAACTCCAATGCGATGCGTGTGCAAGTTTTGAAATCAAAGTTCGTTATAAATTAGGACTGGATGATTAGAAATAAATGCTTAAAGAAGCGTAGTAGTTAGGAATAGTTTTTAAAAAACATAGAAGTCGGTATAACAAAATCCTGCTAGTGTGCTTTCATGGTTAACCTTGCCTCAATTAGGACTTTTGAATGTTGTAGCTTGGCCTTGGTTCATGTTTTAAGAAACAATGGATATAAGGCTCAAAATTTTATTTATCCCACCCCTTTTTCCTTGATGTTCTCCGGATCCTAAAATTCGTTTAATCCAATGAATGTGCTTTGTTTGCAAGAGAATCGTTTTAGTTCTGATGTTGGGCAGAAGCCTTAGTAGAGATCCAAGCATTGATGGTAAAAATGTTGTAAAGATCTAAGCATAGATGAGAAGCTTCGATGATTTAGCAGTCACAAGATTATCCTTTGTATTTCGCTTTTGTTTTTATCCCTTATTTTGCATGAACCAAATCCTTTGAATTTGATCCATCGGGATGCCCTAATTTTTGCCTAAGTCATTTTTGTTTTCTTTTATGAAATTTTCCATTTTGACTTAGCGGGCGTTTTTTCTCCTTTTAAGATTTGATCCTTGGATATTGAATGTTGTGACTGCCATGTTGATTTTGATTTGTAAGCTTCGCCTTTGATACTTCCTCGATCTTGAATGATGTAATGAGGAAGAAGATTGTTGTGAATGTTATCTCCATTGCTTCCTCAATATTGGATGAATGCGAGGAATAAGATATGCTTGCACCTTTGCTTGGATTGACCGATTCTCTTGACAACCAAAATACACCATTGAATTAATCGAAATCTACCCTGCCCCTTGTTAAAATCAAGGTTTATTTGAAAGTAGAAACAAGCTCCAACTCCTGGCTCGAGGGGGGTGACGAGGGATTAACATCCTTATATCTCCACTGTTTGGGAATTGAAACAATGCTTGTACATCCTCAGCTCGGTCTTACCTTGAAAGCATATGTTTAGCTGGACTTAGTTACTTGTATTCGTCATTCTCCATTAAGTTCGTTAATAACCTTAAGTTTGAAAATAGAATAGCATAAAAGCGTGCGAGTGAATCGATTGAATTGATTCCAAAACCTGCATGGTCATCCCATTAGAATTGCTAATCCGAAGGTACAACTTTTATCCTGAACAACACTTAGCGATCGTAGGGGTTGAAATTCTGAGCGTGGTAAACACCTATTGATCCTAGGGACAGTCTCCTTTGTAGATCCATTGACTTTGTTTTACTCCTTAGTTGATGAACTTGTAGAAGTGAAGGGTAACCTCGAGTTCTCCTTAGACATGTCAAACCTGTTGGGAATAAATCGTTAGCGGTGGGTTTTCGTCGTATCGGAACTTCATGAGTTTCCTTTGACTGAACCTCTTTTGCTTTTCCTAAGGATAGTACCACACCGTTTGTAACCTCCAGAGTTTGTAGACTGATAGAGAGAACCTATGACCCTTTTGCCCTTTGGTGTGGAATTAGCATAGGTCGCTTTCCCTGCATCGTAGTTATGCATCTTTGTTTAGGATTTTGCCCCAGTTGGACAAACCCTTGCCCCCAGGTTATCATAGAGCGTCCTTGTAAGTTTGATATGTTCTAAGATGAACCCCTTTATGAATAGATACATCTTGAGTGTATCTATGAGGGAACTTCTTTGTTGAACTAATCCTTGCTCGATGACAACCTTTATTGTATTTACAAACCCGTTACGGAAAGGCATGGACATGCGGCTGGCATGATGAAAGGCAACCTTTTTTCTTTGTAAGGTCAGGCTCATTACCAATAATTTATTCTCCTTTCTCCATAGTTTATGATCCTTTGATTTTTCTCCATGAGTCTCGGGAAATCGGCCAGCACGGAAAGTGTGGATGCAGACGAAGGTGTGAATGGAGATGTATGGATGCATGAAAATGCAAATGCATGCGTATGCGAGGGACTTCTTGTATTATAACTTTGTGTATGCAATGCAGACGTACGACGTATAATCCTAGGGCTAGCCTTAGAGGCGACATTAGACCCTATTGAAATTCTTGCGAGATAGATGTTACGACACGCCAATGGAAATCCCTTAGATTAGGGAATATGCAGAAGGTAGCGGCTGGTGACCGTTCATGACAGTCACCAAATCTCATGGCCATCGAGAGGCCGTTCGACGTGTATCAATGAAGTTGTCCTTGGTGGGAAGGTTCTCTATGCGGAACACAAGCTATATAAGGACGATATCGGATGAAGTGAAATCCCTACAGGCTAGGGATGAAAGACGTATAGATGGGAATCCAAACCATACAAGTTAGAGGGTGCGCGGAAACAAGCATGGAGTGACCGTTCAGGACAGTCACTAGATCTCATAGCCATCGAGAGGCCAATTGAACGCATGCTAATGAAGTTTTCCTTCGGGGAAGGACGCGTCGTTGTGAAAACACATGGATGTAAAAGAAAAATCCCTACAGACTAGGGAGTTCGTAAGAGCAAGCACGGGGTGACCGTTCAAGACAGTCACTGAATCGCATGGCCATCGAGAGGCCAATTGACGTATGCTAACAAAGATGTCCTTCGTATGAAGGATGCGTTTTTAGAAATATAATCCCTACAGGCTAGGGAACGCATAGATGTAAGCACGGGGTGACCGTTCAAGACAGTCACTGAATCGCATGGCCATAGAGAGGCCAATTGACGTATGCTAACAAAGATGTCCTTCGTATGAAGGATGCGTTTTTAGAAATATAATCCCTACAGGCTAGGGAACCCGTAGATGTAAGCACGGGGTGACCGGTTAAGACAGTCACCAGATCGCATGGCCATCGAGAGGCCAATTGACGTGCGTAAACGAAGATGTCCTTCGTGGGAAGGACACGTAGTTGTAAAATACAAAGATATAAAAGGAAACTCCCCACGGGTTAGGAAGTGCGTAGATGCGGGCGCGGAGTGACCGTTCATGACAGTCACTAGGTCTAATGGCCATCGAGAAGCCAATCAACGTGCGTGAATGGAGGTGTCCTTCGTGGGAAGGACATGGTCTTAGAGATGAAGTCCCTGCAGGCCAGGGAGCACGTAGGGGTACCTGCAAAAATTACACGCAAGGCATTCGCAGTATATAAATTGCATATATAATAAGCACATAAGCACATAAGCCCTAGGTTCATAGGTTCGACGTAACGGCTTAGGGTGCCTACCCTTCCCATAGGAATGTTCTAGAAGGTCTCATGGGATCATTCGTAGCCGCCGAGACTTTTTGTCTCTTTGGATTTTGGAACAACTCATTGGTCCATGAGGTTCGAATTTTAGGGGTTGGTTCCCAGAGAGATCAGCTAAATACCCAGTCCAGCCCTTAACAAGGTCGAGCCTCGTATCAGACCTTTCCGAATATTTAACCCACTCTGAGTGGAATTATAACAAGACTCGTAGGCGATGTAGTTCCCCTCTGGTATTAATTATAATTCCCACGCTTAGGCTTAACAACAATAATATATAACCCAACAGTGCAAATATATATTAATATAACATTAAAACATTTAATGCAAATATATTAACATAAGCAATTAACATTTAGGCAAACAATAAAAGTTAAATAAATAAATAAACAGAAATTAAATATTTATTTGAAAAAACATAACCCTAAACCAAACCCTAATCTTGGCGAATTAGCCAAACCCTAAAAAGTTCGCCAAAAACCTAAATGATTTACCAAGAAACCTAAACCCTGCCAAGCCTTAGGAGCATAATAATTCACCATTAATGATTAGTCTCCAGCAGAGTCGCCAGCTGTAGCAACCTGTCTTAAAATTAAAGGTTTTAGAGTCGCCACCTATTCTACCAGGGCGAATAGGAAACCCTACGCAGTTAAGAGATTCGGGGTAAGATTATTATAATCAGGTCGAGGGAAGGTGTTAGGCACCCTCAACCCTTTCCTATGGTTTTATGTTTAAAGTAAAGGTTTATGGCTAAATATCAAGGTTTGATAGCTAAGGAAATGAATAGGGCGAAAATTGAGATTTGAACTGAATTGAGATTTTAGGGGGGGAGACTCGCCTTGTTACCAAGTGCCTACGTATCTCCTTAGGGAGAATCAGAGTCAACGTAGTTTGGGCACAGGATTGTACGCCTTAGAATTAGTATGAGGTTTGAAGGCTTTTTGAATGGCCTATCGTAGTTTTGAATTTGACTTGAAAGGCATTTTGAGTTGCCTGATTGAAAAGGATGAAAATCCGTAGTATCGTGGTTTAGTGTTTTTTTAGATGTTTTGGGCGTACAACCCTGATTTGATATGTCACCGTTAGATGCGATGACCAATAGATTTGGTCAGTATAACTAACGGATTAAGGGGCATTGCTGGTTACTCAGATCGATAGATTGATCGTCGCGGGCAGCAAATTAAATGTGTTTTGAATTTTATGTATTTTTTATCTCTCGTCTAATGCAACTAATAGCTTTAGTCGGGTCGAGGAGAGAATTAGTAAGAATTAATCGAATTAATATTTTTACCCAAATGGCAATGGGATTGGGCAAACCCTAATGCATGGGTAATCTAGGGTTTTTATTGTGATTTTTAATGATTAAAATCGATTAAACAGATTAAATCGAGTAATCGAAATAATCGGGAGAATAAATCCTAAAACCTA
This sequence comes from Vicia villosa, assembly GCF_029867415.1. Classification (NCBI taxonomy): domain Eukaryota; kingdom Viridiplantae; phylum Streptophyta; class Magnoliopsida; order Fabales; family Fabaceae; genus Vicia; species Vicia villosa. The sequence goes on along the minus strand of NW_026704957.1, from coordinate 1,516,536 downwards.
ATATAGCATTAATCCTAATTTAATTACATTTATTTCAATTAAATAAATTAATTCATTTACAATATAATTGATTAAACCTAAATATAAATAATTAAATGAATAATAAAAAATAATATAGGGAACCTGGCTTCAATCCTGTGCGTTGAGATCTTGAAGTTCCATGGTGTACCTTCAACTTGGTATGTCAGATCCAGGATATTGATGATCTTAATGGCTGGATGGAGAGGGCGTATGGTAAACCCTGAGGGGTTGTAGCGCACTGAATCTGTACAGAAAAATTAAGAAAATATATATGCAGCCGGCAGGGATTGAACCCATGCCCCTGCACGCTATAACCTTAAGCGAATCTCTTCACCACTACACCACTTTTCAACGCTGTTAACGTAGTAAACAACAAATTATATATGCAAAAAAACAAATAATTTTAAAATATTCAAAAAAACTCGCGCCCTGTAGTCGGCGTCTCCAACCATATGTTCTGGAAAAACGCACAGGCTTATACCTACGGTTCACAAGCGTGGTCAGAAGTCTTCTTCTCTAATCCCTGCGAATCAACACCAATCAACATAAAACGAAAGCTCAGATTACTTAATCGTCATCTCCTAAGCATGATATCGCCCCTGATTTGTCCGAATTCCGCCTGAAACACAAAACCTCCAATTTGGGACCTCCACGAGCTAACAATGGTGGATTCCTCTACTTGTACCAAACCTTGAATTAAATGTATCAGAAACATTCCATACATCCATATGAACACGAATATAACACCAAATTATGTTTAAGATGCATAAATTACACAAATCGATTTTGAAAAATAAGTAAAGAAACCGTGAGCGATTGAAGGTAAATTCGCGAGTTTTTTTCGTTTTTTGATGATTGGGGTAGCTTCAAGAATGATCCAAGAATGCGTTCGAATCACTGAAACGTCTTGAATTGCTCTGCTATTTAGAAAAGGATTTCAATTTTTCCCTTCCAATTTTCAAGCCTTCCACGAATTCCTCAGGGCCGAAAAAAAACTCTTTACCCTGCGTCTGCAATTGCTGTTGTTTATCTCTTCTTCTTGCCCGTGAGTAGGAGGCAATTTATGAATAAAACATATGTGCCTTCTGTATGTCTGGATGTCGTATGCATTAGTGTTGCAATAAGGATTAGGAAATTGGCCCCCTCTCTCTTTCTCAAAGTTTTCTTATATATATGGACTTCATTAGGGTTATAAACCTCAATTGGAGCTTCCATTCTCAAGTTATGAGCTTTGACCCAAAAGGTGTCTTTTGTTGACTTTTTGGAGAACCTATAATCTCTTGTATCATATCTCCCAAATGATGCATTTCTGGACTTGGCTTGTGAGAGACAAAGTTGTAGAGAATCAAATTTCCTTCAAAATAGGCTTTGATTGGGAAATTTTTGATGTTCCATGTGAAAGTTATGACCGGTCAAAGTTGAGTTGATTTTCTCCTATAAAAACCCTAATTTGAACCTTTGCATTTATTCATTTCTGAGTTTTCATTAATGGATCATGACCAACCTTTGATCAAATGATAGATATAACCTCACATACTTGATGTTGACCAAAAATCTTGAAGTTCGACTATATTTTGACTATAGTTGACTTTTAGGTCAACATAGTCGATTATTGGTCATCTGAGCCATTGAGCGAGCAATCCTTGGAATTGAAGCTTGAATTTTGACATGGATATGCTTTGATACATATGTGACACCTTGAGATCCATTTGAGACCTCAGAGATTCAAAGTCCTTTGATAAACTGCCAAACCCTAATTTTGAGAGGCCTTCAATTAGGAGCATGTTGCTTGAATAAACCCTTGAACCTTGAGCCATTAAAGATGAACAGAGGAGGATATCTGTTAGCTTTAGATTCTAGACATAGGGCTTGGGGTTAACATCCATATTAATATCTAAGTTTAATGTCTCTGTGTTGTTCGATCGATTGAGACATCGTCGAAAGAGCAATATAGTTGAAATCTCGTCGGTGTTACAGAAATGGACATTGATGTGAGGGATATGTGATGATTCTGATGAGTATTGTAGATTAAGTACGGCGGAGTGATAAATCTAAGTTTGTGAGGAGTAGTTTAGATTCAAACCAGATAAGTTATTCTCTATCAAGAATATATTCTTTTTATGTTCATATGTTATATTTTCTGTTCTTACTTAAAACCCATTGAACCCAAACTCAAGAACTAAGAATCCGTCGAACGGCAATTCAGTAGCACTAATCTCTGTGGACACGATAATTTCCCGGATAAATACTTCCAAATCTTTTGTTGCTTGCCGCTTTACTGCTCCAACAAAATGGCGCTATTGTCGGGGATTGGTGTTTTTATTGAATTCGCATTGCGATAGTTTCTTTGTTTTTGAGTTTTGTGAATATCGTATATTTGTGAATTTCCTTATACTTGTATACTTTTGTATAGTTAATTGTATAGATACATGTTGTAATTTTGTTTGGTGGACTTATAAAACAAGTTGAACTCGGATAGTTCTTTAATTTCAAATCTTCATTTAATGATCACATGAGAACTTAGAATTTTTAATATATATATATATAGAGTCCATACCCCTCTGGCGCCGGTCACTATGAGATTCTCCAGTCCAAGTTGTGGTTTCTTAATCGACTACGCAGATGTATTTACGGATGTGTGTTCTTTACCGTAAGGCTATCTTGTACCTTGCTACATGATATTTACGCCTCTAGCACATCTAACGATCCTCCGCATTCCATGAATGAAAGATAGTAAAGACTTCTTTGACTCAGTAACACATGACAAGCCTTGGGGTCAATTGTTTTGGATCGGACAAAGACCCAAAGTGCTAAAGACCTAATTAATGTTAATCCACTTCAAATGATCCAAGGTATAAAAGTTATCTCACTCGAAATGTGTACCACCCCGTTTTGTTAGATAACTTTGTTTAATTTAATTACGTCTTTTGTGTGATTTGTTTACTTGTTGTATGGTTGTGGTGGTAAGTCTCCTTTATGTGGGGTATAGGGAGAGAGAGTAAGAGGTTGGAATAATTGTTAAAAATTAATAAGAATTTAAATAATGATAAATTAGTGAATTTATTTAAATAAATAAGAATATAGTAAAAGTTATGGTAAAAATGAATATGGGAGAGTCAAGTAGTGGGTGGAGAGAAGCTTATGTTTAGTTGGGCCTAAATTTAATTAACAAAAATTAATTAGAATAATATATATTTAAAAAAAAATAGAGAAGAATAGACTATTTATATCAATACGTGAAAATAAGAGAATAGATAAACGAAGATTTTGGAAAAGGAGTGTTGGGGCTTGAGAGAAGGGATCAATTGAACTCCATCTTGCTGAATTTTCTGGAATTACAAGGTAAGGGGAGAAAGGACTTTCAATATGTGTGTATTTCATGATGGAGTAGAAAAGAGATGTCCCTGCTGTCATTAATGTCCTATGATTTTGTTCTATGAGTTGTTGTGTTAGAAATTTAGAAAATGATGGTTTGTTGTGTTTATACATGTGATTTTATGAATGAAATTATACGTGAATCATCATGATTACACCTGTATAAATTTCTACCATTGATGAATATTTGGATGTTGAGATAATGAATGTGATTGTTGGTGAAATTGTTGAAGAGTTGTTATGAATCATGATGAATATAGGTCTTGTAGTATGTTGATGTTATGTGATAACACTACTATGGATAACTCATTTAACAAAGGTTGGAAAATACATATAATCATGCGGGTTGAGGCATTGTTATTTAGAGTGTTGTCGTAAATACGTTAATTACAATAACTTTCTTGGAATCGTTGTAGTATACTGGAAAGTGCACACACTATCACAACGATTAGTTAAATCAACCGTTGTGATAGACCTAGAGGTCCCTAGTTCAATTCTCAACATTGACAATTTAGAACATAAATTACAATTCATTACGGTTATATTAGATAACCACCGTGGAAGTACCCATAGTTTATTATATACTACGTAGATTAGTTGTTTTTCCATACACCTCATTAAAGAAATACAACCATTCAAATTGATGAAGTATATAATCTGAAAATTAAACTATTCTTGAAAGCCAGCTTAAGTAAATCACATTTTTCCGAATTGCATGCCTCTCACCATTCATTTCCTACTCTTTAACACATAAAATATGGTTAAATGGTATGATTCCTTTATTGTATCGATTGCTTTGATTCTAGTTTAATTTGAACAACATCAATTTATTGGTTGGGTCTACCTCATTGTCGTCGCTTATCATCGTAATTATATATTTTTTTTCAAATTAAACTATAAGAAAAGATATCGGTGTATTGAAAAAATCAGGTCATCGAATCACATTCTAAATGCTAAAGAACGTGAAATAAATGATGAGATACAAGCAATCTGAAAACATTGATTTATATAAGTTGGTTTTCAAATACAACTTAATTTTCAGATTATAAGTTTCTATGTCAATTTAAATGAATGTATTTTCAGTGAAATGTTAATGAAACAAACAATCTACATAGCATATGATAAACTATACTTCATTTACTTTCAACCTGTATAAGAATTTAAAGAATAAAATATTGGTAAGTGACAAGAAGCCTCTTTCTTGTGACTTAGCAATGTCTTATTCTTGTTTTGATCAGAACATTTGTCAACAACAACAACATACAACAACACAACAAATACATGCAACAACATAAAAATACATACATTTTAGGATGCACCTTTTATAGAAAATTATCGTGAAAATAGAACAATTGTGAAGTTCGTCTAGTTTGTGAAGCTATGAAAAAAATTCAAAGTTGGATGAAGTTTCCATAATAACTTCATACTTCTTATATTTTCTTCCATACCTACGCAAACTAAATGTACGATAGCCACACATGCGCTTTGTTAATGTGGTGAAGATGGATCTGAAAAAATCATGACAACAAAAATTTATGAACAACAACATTCAACAACAACAAAGCTTATGATGACGAAGAAGAGAAAAAATATTAAGAAAATCATGTGAAACAAAACAACAACATACACAAAAATGAGAGAATAGAATAATACCTTCATGTATGACGAACAAGATAAATTATTATCACTTATCTGAAAAATACTCATATGGAATAGGAAAGCTAATGACGAAGAACAAGATTCACAGCTATTTTGTAGAATAGGAAAACTAATGCCAAAGAAGAGAAAAAAATAGGTGCTAGGATTTTCCTGTGAAGGTTACGACAATACTGTAAAGAAGCGAGAGTTATTCGCTTATATATAGGTAAACTTGTCACAACGGTTGTACAAAACAACCATAGTGATACCCCTTTTATTTTTTTAAAAATAATAAAAAGAAAAGACACACCTTAACGTTAAAGGAATCAAATATTTTAGGATGTTGAGGTTCGAACCCATGAAAACTTGATTTTATCACCACGGTGAGCCTAACAACTGTTATTATATCCTAAGAATTTTTAATTTAAAAATTAAAAATAAATGTTAGCGCCTGAGAGTTGAGATGTCACCACGGTGTTTGGAAGAACTATGGTGACTTGGGAGTTGTTGTTTGCGCGTTTTGTAGTACTGTGTTAATTAATTGTAAAATCATGAGAAATAGTGAATTAACCTGGTAATTTGATGAAAATAAGATGTAATAATAATAGAAAATGGTACTGTAATGTTGGATCCTAGAAATAAGTTGTTTCACGTGTTAGGGAGTGTTTGGGTGGAGTTTAAGAATAGGTGATTATTACTATGCGTAGAAAAGTTATTTTTTTAGAAAATTGAATCATGTCAATCGATTATACCCTTGAGTCAATCGATTGTCTTTCTTTTTTGGCCATCATGCAATTAATTAATTAAAGGAACTGAATTGTTTGTTCTCAATCCATAAGCCACTTTTGAGAGAAATAGAGAGTGTGTGGTTTTGGGGACAATCGATTGACATATGATGTCAATCGATTGTAGCAGGTCAAAAATGCGGAAAAAAAACTGATTTAGAGGGAGAACAATCGATTGACTGTTCCTTTCAATCAATTGCACATTTGGGATTTTTAGTCAAATATTGTTAGGATCATAATTAGAGATTCGTGACTCCGTTTGAGGCACGATTCGAAGCGTTGGAAAGCTAACACGAATTATTATCAAAGGGAAATGTTTTCAGGGGCTGAACATATTGTGATAATATGATTGATGTTGTATGATTTTTGAAAAATTATGAATGGACAATGTTTGATTTCCCGATGTTTTATACTATAACTTTTGACCCGTATATCCAAATAATGCGCCATTCGAAGTCCAAGAAAGCTAACATTCAGAGCTACATCATGGTAGTTTTTGATGAAATAATTGATAAGTGGTCATTTGCCTAATGTTGAAATGTTTTGTGATGACCTTTATGACCCTTTAACGAATCGTTGTATTATTTTGATGAGGTGTTGATGTTATAATAAATTAACATGATTGAATACTTGTGAATATGCAATTGTTGAGTTCATGTTATTGGTGTTGTTTGTTTATTGTTATAATATTGATTAATGATCGGGTATGGTGATTGATGTTACAAGTAATGGTGATATATGCACGGTGATTATATTGGTGAATCATTTGGTGATAAGGCATGTTGTTGAGTGTCATGTACCGTGCTGTACGAACTCCGGTCCAGTTTTGGTGAGCCTTGATTATATGGTTGGAATCAAATGCGAGTAGCTAATTCCATTGAGGGGGTTAGTGAAGTGTTTATATATGGTGATTAGTAACGATTTTTTGTGTGCTATGATTCCAAGAGAGAATTTGATCCTATGATGGGGATTGAGGAGCTAGATGAACCTGAGTGTTCATAAATGGTACCGCATGCATAATGAGTCAATTGTGGAGTACATTGCACACATACTTGCATATGTGGTTGATTATTCATGATATTGTTGATTTGTTGAAAATGCATGTATGTTGTTGTGAATGGGTGTGAGATCATGTTGTTATTGATGGTGTAATGAATATGAGTTTGTTGTATGTTTCTCTACCTTAGAATTCTTTACATTCTTTATGTTGAATGTTGTTTCTCACCTCTTTTCTTTGATGTCGTCCACCATGGACATCTTGCAGATACTCAGGAGTAGAGTTTGCTGCTGTAAGTGGAAGTTAGTTCCTGGAGTTAATTTGTTTAGTTTTATCTTTATTTAAAAGTCTCGCTCTGATCATGTAACATCGGGGTTGAGAATGTTTGTTTGCTTATTATGTTTTGATGGAGTTTAATTGTTTTATTCGATTTACGTTGAAGTTGTTAAGAGTTGAATATGATAACTCTTTATTTTGAAAACAATTTATTATAACTTGAAGTTTGAGACTAAAGGTTTAAGTTGCTATGACTTATTATTTAAAATAAGATTGATACTGCCGCAATGATACCCTAAGTGAAGGTGACCGTGCGATGACATGTGTTGTATGATGTTGATATTTTCTTATGTGTGTTTGTTAAATGTTTATATTGTTAAAGGATTATCGTTGCTGAAACCTTAGATAGTCGTGTAATGCTTAATATATAAGTTTCAGGGTTTTGAGTGTTACAAAATGCACAGTACACTTTCTGATATTCACTTTTCACTACACTAATCTTGAATCTTAAACTGATTTGAACGTTGGAGTGCTAACCCTACAAGTCCACCTCTGCAACATCGTATCGAAGAACAACACCACCGGTTCAGGATTCCTTATCACCAACTTACACCAAATTCTAATTCCGAAACTGAACATCACTGATACTAAGATAGAGAAAATGTATTTTGTATATATATATATATATATATATATATATATACACACACACACACACAAATATGATGATACACGATGAATGTAAAATTATACTCCCTCTGGCCTTAATTATAAGCAAATATTCTCTTTTTAGGTTCATTGAGAAATGAATGTATCTAGTCTTTTATGTAGACCAGATACATTCATTACTCAATGAACCTAAAAAGAGAATATTTGCTTATAATTCAGGCCGGAGGGAGTATATAATAATGTTTTAGTATTCATAATCCTAGAATCATGGTAGGAGTCAATACAATGATCTTATAATAATTACAACATAATAATGCTAATGAATATATGATTGCATAATCATAGCATCTATGTATCATGACATATCATTCTATAACTGTCATGATACATGGATGCTATGATTATGCAATCATATATTCATTATCATTATTACGTTGTAATTATTATAGGATCATTGTATTGACTCCTACCATGATTCTAGGATTATGAATACTTAAACATTATTTCATTCGTTTCAAAATGAATGTCGTTTAAGGTTTTTGTACACGGTTTAAGAAATGTAATAATATTGTCATAAAACATTGCACTTTGACTAAATTAACCTTACAAATGTATTAGAAGTAGTGTACAAAATAATAATTAAACGACACAATTGGAAAAATAATTATTATTACTATATTGAAAAGTGAGAATGACATTCATTGTGAAACAAATTTTATTTGCTAAAACGAAATTCATTGTGAAACGAATAGAGTATTATATATATAATCTTACATTCATCGGGTATCATCATATTTGTATATATATACAAAATACATTTTCTCTATCTTAGCAATAGTGATGTTCAGTTTCAGAATTAGAATTTAGTGTAAGTTGGTGATAAGAAATCCTGAATCGATGGTATTGATCTTCGATACGTCATGACGAGACTTCTACTTCTCGTAATAACATTTTTTTTAAAAATATAAGATTTGTGGAATCAAAAGTCTAACTTCCTATCCTAACTTTATATAAAAAAAAATAACATTTACCTTTTGATTTTGATAATGAATGATTGAATGTCATGATTCTTCCGTCCTTATTAATATATCTCATTAAATAAAATATTCAATAAAAAATTATTAAAATTTTAACAGTGTAATATTAAAAGAAGAAGTTGGTATTTAATTGAAAAATAAAATGATCATAATTATCTCTATTATCAATAAGTTTTTCACTTCCAATTTCATTTTAAAGCAATTTTATGATGACTATTGTCAACAAAAAAAGAAGAAGTTAATAACAATGACGTCGCAGCTTACGCGAAGTGAGTTGGAATTAATATGGGTGTCAATGTCGATAACATGCTGTTGCTATGGTTGTTGTTGACATTAACAAGTTTGAATTCAAACACAATCTTTCTATATAAGGACACTAGTGTATCAAAGCAACAATTTTGTATTGCTTTCGGCATAATCAATCATGTCCGTGACACTTTGCAACTTACATTTTTTATATTCCCACCACACATGAGGCTTAGATTCTCTACTCGTGAAGAGTCATACATGCATGATGCATCAACAGCGTTTGGTTAAATTATTATTACTATACTCATGAATCACTGAATTGGTAGTAGAGTTGTGAAAGACTTTTGCATACATAGATATGGACCATGCATGAATCATTACAGTGGTCAACATCCGAAGGACCAAATTGTAGGACACTTCATGTTGACACGACTAAAATGGAATCATTCATATTTCATACATTGAATAACTAGGGACCATAATAAAAAAGAGTGTTATGTGTTGTGGCATGCGGATTGTTTGATGTATCCACCCATTTCCGACTTGTGCAGAGACAAGCAAGATTTGATAAATCTGCCACCTATAAACTAATTTGGTTACGAGTCTTGGGTGTTGTCTATGGTGGTGGTCCTAACTCCTAACATGGTTAGGATTTGATCGCCCAATGTCCAATTTATAGAGGTTTAAGGAGAGAGTGGATTTAGAAGATTTATCTAGTTGAAGAGACTAGCTAAAAAATTTATTTTAATGTTTGTTTCTATAAAAATTATGCGATATGTATTTCTGATTATACATGGCGAAACTTTGTAATTGTTAAACTAGTTTCATGATTTATTAATTTTTATTGAATATGGCGCATATATTAATTAAGACAAAAGAGAAACAAAATATGTGAAAACTTTAACTGGGTCTTAAATTCAGCTCTTTGTTGTGTGTAGGTGATTAGAGGGCGTGAGGCTTTAGTTCGCGCATTTCGGTTCAAGAATATTATTGTAAACTGAGTCGCAGTATTTTATATATATATATATATATATATATATATATATATATATATATATATATATATATATATATATATATATATATATATATATATATATATATATATATATATTGCAACCATAATTCTTAAGACATAAATAAAAGAAACTATAGTTGCTCTATAGTAGTAGAGGTAGACATTATTGACTGAACTGCGTTAACAAAGATTGATCGTGTTCATTGTTTTTTAATTTTGTTTCTCTTTGATCTTCTATACTATTTGTTGTTCTAACAATTAGTGTGAAATTCTAGGTAACAAGGTTTGACGAGACAACTTATTTGAGATTATAGCAAGTGAGGGTTAAGGATATGTTGGCTTAGCAAAGTGTACATAAGAAGCTGTGTGAGAAACCGAACAACATGGAGGATATCGACGGGCATAGAAGGAAGAGAAGGTTGCGAAATTGATTCGCCTATGTGTTTTAGACTGATTGGTGTGTTATATCATGGTCATGACGACACTGAAGGAGGTTTGAGACAATTTGGATAGTCAGTATTTGTGAAAGACAAGTTGATGAACATATTTTTAGTGAAATAATGAATACACGTTACGAAGATGAATAAAGGATATGATTTGCAACAACATGTCAATGTCTGCATCAACATAATCACTGATTGCGAGGCTTGAGGGTGAAGGAACTTCATCAAAAAGAGAATATGAAGAAGAAGTATCATCTATTGTAATATTCGAGAGAAGAAGAAAAAAGGAAGTCTCAACAATCAATACATTTAGTGATTCAACCTCAAGGGGAAACCTCGAAGAGTCAATCTTGAGTAGAACCTTTGAAGAATCTCCTTCCAACAAGGAAAATGAAGGTTTCTTGAAAGCATCTCACGAAGGAGATGAATGTGAGGTAACAAAGTTATCATACAAGCAGTTGTATAAATTAAGCAATAAGTTAATCAAATAAAATTATAAGACTAACAAGTGTGACTATATCATAAAGATTATCTTGAGTTTCTAGAAAAGAGTAACAAAATACTTAAACATGAAATAATAATATTAGAAACCAAGATGGAACTTGTAAGACGTGAGTCTCAATGAAAAAGGAAGTAAAAGATTTGTATGAAACCCTAGAAAAATTTGCTAAGAGGAACGAAAACATTGACATGATTCTACCAAGTCAAAGACCTTCCTTAAATAAAATTGGATTAGGGTTAAAATTTGGTAGAACACGTAGCAAAAGTTTTAATAGGAAGAAAGTGAATCGACATGTCTATAAATACTCTTATTGCAATAAATTTGGCCAGTTAAAGCCCTTTTTTTTATAAATTAAGAAGTTATAAAGGTAATAACTCTAGGCCTCTTAAAACTATTGATGTACCAGGACCTAAAAAAGTTTGGGTACCAACAGTGAAAATCTAGTGTGCTTTGTATGGATGCTCTGCAACTTGAATGAAGTCGTAGTGCATATTAAATGAAGTTGGACAAAAGAAAAGTGTATACCTTTGAGTATACAGTGGGGCTTGATTATACTGATGTTGGTGATCCATGAATGTTTGCTAATTGTGTATATCAATTATACCTTTTGTAGTGAATATATATATATATATATATATATATATATATATATATATATATATATATATATATCATGTTTAACCAACTCTTAATCTAATGATTCATAGAGAATGAAGTACAACAGTATGTTGTCGTTCTCTCGAAATAGGGAGTTTTTATCAAGGTTACTTAATAATCAAGGTAGTACATTGTTATAAAAGGTTGAATAATGCAAAAGTGTTATAATATCATTACAAAACAAATTATGTCAACTTCCTAGCTACTTCTTCCCAGTGCCTAATACATCCTGCATATATTGATTCCCATTCTCTTGCTACTTCACTATAATTATGTCTCAATTGGTTTGTAACGGGAGGCAAAGGACAATTGGGTTTCAACTTCACTTGAACCCAATGATCATTTTTAACAAAACTAACTGCAATCATTTTGTGTCTACTTGAAGCTATGCATGGAGCTATCACTAATGGTATAAATGTGATGTCAAGGTTCTTAGACAATGAGATCAATATAACTATCTAGAAGCAATAGACTAACCCATATCAGGAATTCTCATCCACTTATCACGACCCTGCACACCAAAGCAATCAACCTGCAATGCACTCCCAACTTCTGTTATCGTGTAATAGAACAATTATTGAAAGACAATTGATGATGTTGATAAACTTCAGTATCTAACTGCAACTGAATCAACGACCAAGACTCTTCGCCCCATCCAAGTAAAGCTGCAATAGCCCGAAAAACACAATTTCCATTGTCACCCACATCAACAATGTAATCAATGTACTTATTATACCCCAATTTTTAACCACTGAGATCCTACCCTATTCCAAATATTAGGATCATCATCATTATCATTATCATCATGCATATATCATTTGTTAACCCAAAAATACAAAAAAATTGTTGTTTGTTACTTGTGTCCTAAGACAGAAGACTGGTCATGGGAAAGCTGAGCAAATTAGGGTTTTTAGGCCCACAAGGAAGTCCAACATTATCCCATGATTAAAAGGGTTTTTCATCAATATCTAAGTCCAAGGATAGCCCAATTCAAGATCAACAACTCTCAAGATCACCTGCGGCACCAAATTAGGGTTCTGACCTAATTCTACTAGAGGGTTGACTTTTAATCAAGACATGGATCCAAGGATCAAACCATAGTTCAAGGGAATCCAAATCAACATTATAATACATTCATAACATTCATTTGAAGAGGAAAGCTTGATTCATATGAAATTCACAAAACTGCATTTCATTTGGAAAAAGTCAACTGTGTGGGTCAACCTTTGACTTTTGAGAAAAATGGTCAACCATGAACTTTTAAGAATTCAAATCATCATCATATGATTATAGTAGACATTTGGCCAAGAGAAATCAAGAAAATTCATTAAGAATCAAAAAGTCAACAAAAGTCAAAATTAGGGTTTTAAGTGATTTTAACTTAATTTTGGGAACTTCAAATTTTGCCTACACACTCAAAAATCTCCCAACATGAAAGTTATAGATCTTAATCAAACAAACAACTTTGTCTCTTCTCTAGTTTTCATCAAAAATGATTATTTTGAGGGATATGGAATTTTGAAGATTATGTTTAAAAAACTTAAAAAAAAATTTAAGTGTTTTCACTTGAATTTTTCCTAACTTTATGGCCATTTTTCTCCATGATCCCAAAAGATTTTGAGAAAAATTTTAAAAAATGGATTGAAGTATGTAGAAAGGGCTTTCCAAAGAGACCATTAGCATGATTTTTCATCACTCTAGCTATGAGATATGATTTTGCAAACAAGGCTCCATGACACTTGAATGCAAGCCATGAACATGAGAAAGTTATGAAGCAAAATCATTTTTTAACGAAAGATTCCTTCCTTGCAGCTCCTCTTGCTTGTTCTAAGCACCATAATTAGTATATTACATAAGCTTTTGAGCTATGGACGAAGTGGTTTAAGTCTTAACCAATGCATAATGCCATTTTAAGTAAAAAGCCATGATTTCCATTTTGGAAAAGTGACTTTAATCACAAAGTCCACTCTCCTTGAGCTTCCAACTTGTTTCTTCAGCAACAAAAGCAATTTGAATGTCACAAGCAAGCCTCCACAATATTGAGAAAGCAACCAACAACTCCAAGCATGCTTGTACCTTCCATTGGAAACACAATTTTATCATTTCTTCACAAAGAAGCAAAAGTACACAATTTGAAAATTATGAAGACATGTGATCTGATTTTTCCCTCCACAAACCTTAATTTATGCCTATAAATATATACCCTTTCTCAGTGCATAAAACACACCAGAATTCTCCAACTGACCCCCAACTTGAAATTCTCCTTCTTTCCAACTTTTCATTTTTCAAGTCATTTGGAGTTCCATAAGTTCTGGGTGTCAATCAAGCTTTCCAATAGCTTCTAATCATCATTTAGAAGCTGTACACCATAACAACTACCCTCAAAATACCTCAAGAAAAAATCTCAAAAGTCACTCCTCCACTTTGTCATTTTTAGCTCAAACTTGCAAGTTCTGAGTTTCTCTCAAGTTCTTTGCAAACCAACCATCCAAACACTTCATATACACAATATATAAGCTATCCAAACCCTTACATCACCTCTTTAACATTTCCGCTACCACCCTCCATTTTCATCCATCGTATTTGCGTGTTGAGTTGGGCAGAAAGGTTGAGAGCAGTTCAAAGCTAGATAAGCACATCAATAACACCAGGGAGGTTCAAGGAAGCTCATAGACTCCTTCCCTTGTTGCTGGAACATCATTTAAAGGAGGTACCATCTCTTCCCTTTTGGTAAGAAAATATTGAACTTGAAACTCATAGTTTAAGCTATCATTTGTGTTCATTCTTGAGTCATTATTGTTCATATGATTGGTGTGACTTGAAGTCCTATGAAAATAGGCATTGTTTGAACTTGATTTGTCATTTAAATTAACTTTTGAAAAACTGTCTTATTTCTGTTTTATCAAAAATCTGAAAGCTACACTCAATAGTAATTTGTTCTAAGTACATGGTTAAGTTTCTTGTGAAATTCTAAGCAACTTTGATGTTTACACTTTTGCATTTGGTTGAGAAATAAGAAAGTTACCATTTTTAAGAATTGAAAACTTGAACAAAATGTGATTCAGCAGCAGAATCTGGTTTTTTTCGAAGAAGAAAACGGTTTCTTCATTCTGGGAACCGGTTTCCTGAACCAATAAATATTTTCTTCGAAGAAGAAACCGGTTTCCTCATTTTGGGAAACTCGTTTTCAGAAGCTTATTTTGAAAAATATTTATTTTTTCATCATTTTTTCAAAGTTGTTTCTATAAGCAAATGAACTCCTTTTGAGTTTTTTTTTGCACACTTCTTATTTATGTGGTATATTTTGTGAATATATTTTAAAAATTCAAAAATATTTATTATTTTACCATTTAAAAATTAAATAAAAAAATAGGCTTTATATGCTAAAAATACAAAAAAAAAAACATTTTCCTTTTAATATTTTCTCTAAATAAATTGTTAATATTTTTATGAGAATATTTCTAGGGTTAGGTCAATATCCCTTTGATTATATCATGAACCCTTAGACCAATTCTCTTTTAGAATTTGGTATTTTAATCATTAAAAAACAATTAGGTTTAGGTGTGATTTCAAAACCCTAATTCAAAAAACCTCTTGATCTTTGTTTATCCATGTTAAATGTTATTTGTTTACCTTGATATTTATCTTTTGACCATGTGCATATACTTGTTGATTTTCATCCTTGTATTTTTGTACTTGTTATCCATTGTATTATCTTTGTATATACTTTGTTTACTAACCCACATGCATGAGATTCATATCCATCATCCATCATATTTATTCCTACATGAATTAATCCAAAGGTATTAACATCCTTGTCCATTACCATTTGAGTCCATATTTATGAGTGTCATACTTACTTGTTTGTATTTTGTGACACATGTTATCACACACACACTTGAGGTATCCATTGATTGATTACTTAAAGTTGTTGTTGAAAAATCCAAAGGAATGGAAATGGTATTGACTAAAATTGTCAAGGTACTCAAACTCTTTTCCAAATCTCTTTTATTTTGTGTTAAAGTATTGCTAAAGCTTTTCACTTGTTAAAAATGGTTTTGTATTGTTAAAGCTCAACCTTTTTAAACCCACCCTTGGTTTTGTATTGTTAAAACTCAACCAACCTTTTGTTTTGAAACCTTGGTACTAAGAGAAGAATTATTCTCGGTGAAACTACTCTTAATCCATTGACCTTGTATTGTTAAAGTTTGGCCCCCTTTTATTAAACACCCAAAAAGATTTTGGCCACTTTGGCCCCCCCTTTTATTTTCCTTTTAAGAGGAACTACAAAAGCTCTGACTTCCCTTTTCTTTAAAAGGGGTATGTAGGCCTAAGATGTGATGTCTTATCGAGCTTACTTTCAAAAACTTTTGTTCCCATCCCCACACTCTTTTTTAAAACAAGTTCACATATGTTTTTCAAATAAATGTACACAAAAACAATAACATTTTCAAAGAGGTTCCCATGGAGTATCATGGATATGAGGGGTGCTTAAAACCTTCCCCTTGTATAACAAACCCTCTTACCCAAATCTCTGATAAGTTTATTAGTTTTGATTTTAAAAACTTCTGTGGGTTTTATTCGCTCTTTCTCCCATTCCTTTTAGAAACAATAAAGCGCGGTGGCGATTCTGTTTAAAACAAATGAGCTAAGTCTTTCCCATAGCTTTAGTCTCACCAATTTCACCGCTATAGTATTGATGTAATAAAATAGAAAATTAAGAGAAATATTTTAGTTTTGAAGACACGTTATACGGTTGACTTTCAGTTGGTTTCGTACATGATCTCTTTGAACTCTAACTTTCCTGCGATCCCTCAGCATACTCCCCCTATGAAAGATCACGATGCAAATCACTCTTGTCACCCTTTTTACTATTCTTAGTTCTCTTCTTTGGCTTGTATTTCATCGGTGGTGGACACATGGAAGTTGTGGATGGAAGTGTTAGTTCCCAAACATTTTCTTCATCGTCCTCTGGCCTACAATATCCAATTTACCAAAATACTTCTTCAGCTATTCACACTCTTCTTCTAAATCCAACTATGTCCCACTTTCTTCTTAAGTGACCTCGTGTTCTTCAATGAATAATTTTTTCCAAAACAAAAGTATCAATTCTAACGGAATAAGCTCTCCTTGTATTTTATAACCTGCAAGTCCACATGCACAATGTAACCCATGTGTTGTTCTAATAAAGCAAACATATGTTGTTTTGTCACAACCAACGGATTTATCCGTTCCAACTCATTTTCAATGTGTTGTATACACTATCTTGAAATGAAATTGTGCAATCTAGAGTAAAATGGAGTGTGATAGGATGCTCAATGTTACATACACTTTTCTGAAATGACATTCTAATTGAACCTAATTGCAACTTCAATTTAATGTTAACATCCCAAATTCTACATAAATCTCCCTAGCTACTTGTCAACATATTTTTTAGTCTCCAGTGAGCAGGCTCAATCCTTAAAAACATAAATAGAATAAAATGTCATTATTTGATAATTAGTAATGTAACTATATTTATACTCACATCGATGTACCTGTTGGTTGTTGTGTTCCATGAATGAGTGACTTTATTAGTCCGTGCAATAACAAATCTTTCTTTATAGGGTGTCGACCAAGTTTTCTCCATACTGAACAAATTTGGGAATATCAGCACATACAACTTCAAAATGCTTTATGTGTACCAAAAAATCAGTCTTCGTATTTGAATACATGATGTTGTTCCACATATGCATAACATGCTCAGGCTTATGTGATTCAACATACTCCTTACACCATGATGTTTACGAACGGTATGCACCCATGCCAAAACGTCGGTCCAAGAGGGTAATATTTGACATTTACAACATATACAAAATAAATTAGGTTCACACAATTATGTAAAAAAATAAATATTTATGCAAAACATATCGCGTTAATGGTGAAAAACTAGGTAAAATTCACATGGGAACCATCAGAATCAGAACCACACAATTGAAGCATATTGAACTATTGGGTTTTTAGGTCTATACAACAACGTTTTTTGGATTTTTCAAAAATTCCGATAATAACAATGTTAAATACATCGCAGATTCCGGAATTTTCTAAAAAACCGATAAAATTAAAAAAGAATAAGAGTTCAGATGTTTCGCAAAAATCCAATAAAAGTTAAAGGGATTTCCAGATTTTTCACAAAACTACTGCGTAGTATTTCCGACTATTTTCCAAAAAATCGATAAAACTTCAAAGGATTTCCAAATATTTAGAAAAAAAATCCAATAAAATCTCATATCATTTTGGCCATCCTTCGAGCTTTTACAGAAAAAATTTGGATGATAAATAATATGAAGAATATTATCATCATGAAAAATTATAAGAGTGTCAGATTTAATTTAAAGAGTGACATATAGATTTCTCATAGTTAAACTACAATAACTAAATAGGCTTCAAATGTTATATTAAAGGCTCGAATGAAGCTCATGTCAAACACATTTACTTAATGTTACATGCTACAAATGAAGTACACGTGTCAAATTAATAAAGAATAAATTTAGAGTGTCGGTTTTAATATATATATATATATATAATAGATGAATCGCATCTTAATTGTAGTCTGATGCGATTGCAGAAATTATCATATTAATAATATTGCGGTTGAAATTGCGATTGCAAACCACAATTTAAAAAAGTTAATAATGTAATGTAAGGAGGAATTGAAATAATAAGAATGAAATAGAAATTATCAAACAAAATATCATAGTCGCAGTAATAAAAATACTTTACAATTTTCTTACTATTTCAGAAAATGAAATTCTCACTTACTAGCATGTCCTTATTACATAAGTCACTTGCAAAGAAATTGAGCAATCAAAGTCTCCAATAATACAAATCAATCATTATGAACAATACATCATTTTTTTTCTCCTAAACTTTCTCTTCTAAATTGGAAGCCAAATTTTTTGCATCAACCTGTTCCAAATCTTCTTCCTTATTGATTTCAGCAATTTCTTCCAAGGGCTTGTAAGTGTAAAACCAAAGACAAATTCCAAAATAAATGAGATTAAGAACTTGAACACCACTAACAAGATAATAATAATACTCCAATCTACCCCTATTAAGGTTCCTATCAGGTAACCAATTCCTTTCCTTGCCACTATATTTATGAACAAGTGTCACTATAAATGTACCAGCATAGCTTCCAATAGCTATAATCACACAATATATAGCAGTAGCACTACTTCTCATACTCTCAGGTGCTTGATCAAATAGAAACTCAAAAAGTCCAACAGACATGAAAACATCAGCAAGTCCATGAAAGCAATACTGAGGCACCAACCAGAACACACTTATAGGAATAATCGCTTTCGGATCATCCAATAAGTTGTACCTAGCAGCAACTTCTTTTCTTTTGATTTCCACAGGTGCTGAAATTAATGTGGCGATGATGTTGATTACAAAGCCGATTCCCATTCTTTGTATGCACGTGATTCCGACCGGATACTTTGTGAATCTACGGACGATGGGAACGAAAAGACGTTCGTATAGAATAACTCCTGTCATCATTGTTATTACACTGAAAATTGACATATTGGCAGGCGAAATTTGAAATGTGTGTGAGAGATGACGATCCATTGTGCGCGCTTGTTCGATGACAAAGCTAGGCAGGTGTGCTGAAGCGGCTATAAGTAAAATTCCTGATGCAGAAATCGGAAGGATTCTAATGATTGATTTTAGCTCTTCGACTCTATGGACAGTAGCTAATTTCCAAAAATTTGGTGGCGCATTTTGTTCTGTGTCGTCTTCGCCTGTCATGATTGCAGCCTTATCCAACCATCTATAAATATAACTCAACAAATTAGTGATAGTTCCTAATCCAAAATTTTGGATTGAATCAAAAGAAGTGAAGAACTAAATTAATATTTTCAAGAATATCAACAATTTGTTTATATTAATACATAAATATAAATAAATGTTATCGACAGAGATTGAATCTTAGACCAGCAATTTACAATCATCTGACTTACTTATATTGATTTGTATGTAAAAGTGTTCCTTCCAAGGAAATGCCAACATCAACTTCTCGATTTTGATACAAATGTTTCGGATCATTTGGTAAAACTTCGTTCCTCTTTTTCACTGCTGCTACCATAACTTGGGCCAAGCGAACCATAGGACTTCCTTTAGGTTTCTCAGTTTTATAAAACGGCGAGCCAAACACAAATGCAACAATTGACAAAAACATAACAATAGTTGGTATACCGAAACCCCAACCCCAACCAGTATTGTCCTGAATGTAAACCACAATTGTCAAAGCACTTAGAGAAGCAATTCCCATGAAGAAAAAATACCAATTGAAAATGTTCCATTTTCTAGACGCGACGCCTTTTTTAGTCATATCAAATTGCTCTCCTAAAAACGGAACAACGCAAGGTCTAATTCCACCTGATCCAATCGATATAAGAACAAGCGAGATGAAGAACATCGATAACTGCGAGGACGATGCTTCTTGGCAATTTATCTGTGTTGGACACGGTGGAGGACGCATGTGTGGAAGTATAGTTGATAGTGTTATGCTGATCATCCCGAGTTGGTAGATGATTGAACCAATGGTAATGGTCCAGAAGTGGCCAGCAAAGGACTCGGAAATGAGGGCGCCAATGAGAGGTGTGAAGCTGGCTGTTCCGCCGAAGATTGTGAGTGTGTTTGCAGCTGATACTAATGGCATGTTTAGTTGCTGAGTTAGGTAACTTATCAGGTTTCCATTGAAACCAGCCACAGCAAATCTATCACATACCTCATTTGCTGCATATATCATCAATTAGTTAGACTTTATTATATGTGAAAATTAATAGATTTTAGATTCATTTTCTAAATTAATGCTAACTTCAACAATTATGATTCTCTTGAAGCAACTCTTTCATTGTATATAATCTTATGTTTTTCAGTTATATTCCTTCAAATTTTTTAAGAGATCAATTTTCATCTCATAAGTATAATAAGGCATTATACATTTGATTTGATTTGATTATATTATGCTTGTGAAAGTTTTATCAATGAAGCATTACAAATTATTATTGTATATTATTTAAGATATGAATAAATAATAAAAAAAGCAATGCTTCCAAATATAGTGATGTATATGAAATTTGCTAAAGTACATACAAGTCAAAGGTGACTCAAATAATCATAAGATGGATGAGTCATTTTGTGAATTAATTAAGTCACAACTTGAAAGATAAAAGAATTGGCTAAAATATTACTAGCACATAAGTTATGGTCTTCCATAATAGAATAAGATTGATGAGTCATTTTATGAATTAATTAATATACAACTTGGCTTACGAAGAAATGGCTAACATATAATACTTGTCCATGGTTCATAATCTTTTGTTTGTATACCAATAATTGAAATAACTAAAATTTGTCAAACAAAACACAAATTAATCTATAAAATGGCACTATTTTATGATCCTATTGTTAATTGTTAATCTAGTAGTGAAATTTGTCTAAACAAAACACAAAAAGAAAATACTTAAATAAAAAATAAAGTTTGAGAAAGCCTTAGTTTGTTTGGATAAGATATTTTAATAAAGAAAAATAATGTTTTGAAAAAAAATTAAAATTATTTGATCAAAATCTATTATTTAAATAAAAAATTAAAAGAATGATTAAAATAATAAAAATCTATAAACTATTTTGTCAAAGTTAAGTTTAAAGATTTTAAAATGATATTTAAAAGCAAATAATTTGAAATTGCTTCTCTTTCGTATAAACTTAAGGGGACAACTTTATTATCCATCACAAAAAGTTGAGTAATGTACATTCAACCAATCACAATATTTCATTTGATTTTAACGTATTTAATTAATTATAAAATAATATCATTATTTGGTGTTTCTAAGATATTTTACATTGAAGGTAGCTCTACCCAATTTTTTGAGTTGGGTAGATAAGAATTCACCTAAACTTAATGTCCAAACAAATAAATTTGAAAATAAAAAGATGGCGACTTCAACTAAACACACTAGTATTAAAGTCAACTCATTGTAGCATAAAACATCTATCACCATGAAATTAATTATTATGGAACTGATGAGTATCCCAAAGACAATAAGGTGAAGATTCAGAAGGAAACGAAAAAGGTAGCAAATACTAAATTGAAGGAATTACAAAATAATGAGAATGAAAATGAATAGTAATAATGAAATGAGAAGAAAGAATGAATAGTAGTACTGACCAAGGATGAAAGGCAGTGTTCGGATTCCTCCTCGTCGCCGAGGTTTCCCCTTCTTCTTGTTCTCTATCTCTTCACTACCCATACTCTTCCCCATCTCCATATGTTTGCATATACTATCCATTTTTCATTTTTGAACTTGTTTATTTATACACACATTAATCATGGTATAATATTAATACTAATACTTGTAACTTGTAATAATAAAATCATTACAGATCGTGGCTTAGCGCATATTGCCTCTAGCGACCTAAAGGTGGTTTAATTTAAATATATGCTTTCAATCTACGTCTAAATATTTCTTTTGGTCTTCATAAAAATATTATAAAAGCTAGCTCAAGAGATAACTAAGGTTCATTTAAGCCTAAACCGTTGACGAATACGCTGTAATAACACTACCTACTAGCTAACCAACCCCAAATTCAAATATTGTACTAGAACATGATACTAGAGTCTACTTAATCATAATCTATGAAGCAACTCACTTGCATTTGCATACAGATTACATCATAGAAGTAGCTGTTAAACACAAAAGAGTGAAAATAAATTCCCACACGCAACTGGCCATTTTAAAAATCAGAATCTATATACAACAAAATGAAAGCTAGGATCAAATCATGTCAATCCCCCAAGTCAACTAGTCAAACTAAAAACTATTATTTTGATTAATCATTGTACCACTTGTTTCTATTCTATTTATTTTTTGTTTCTATAAGATTTAGATTAAGAGTCACACTTCAAAGTAGGGGTGGCAAAACGGGCCGTAGTCCGCCGGACCGGCCCGCCCACCCGCCAAAAATTGGCGGGTTGGGTTGGAATTTTAGGCCCGCCGCTTGCCAAAGTCCGCCCTGCCAAAACCCGCCGCCCGCCAAAGCCCGCTCCTCCTCCAAAATTCTCTCTTTTTAGTTAATTCTAGTAATTCCAATTCTTGATGGTTTATTTTATATATTTATTTATGAATATATGTAATATTTTTTTAAGTAAAATTTGTTAAAAAGTTTCTTTTATAAAAAATTGTTTTAAAAATTAAGTGAAAATTTTAATTAAAAGGTAAAAAAAACCTATTAATCTATTAAAAAAATGAAAAAAAATATAAATAAAAATATGCGGGCAAGTCCGCCGCCCGCCAACCCGCCATCTTGGCGGGGTGGGCATGATTTTTATGCCCATTTCACTTGGCGGGCATGCCCGTCCCGCTCGTTTTTCTACGGGTTTAAGGCGGGGTGCGTGGCCCGTTTTGCCACTCCTACTTCAAAGTCAGCAAAAATCCTATACATTATTGAAAATTTACTATGACTTTCAAAATTTCAAACTAAAACCAGGTCATCTCAATTGATAGTTGTGCAAAAATATCAGATACAAGAAGGAATGAAGGTTCAAACGTGACACCTCACTTATTTACAGTCAGATGTGGTCTACAATTGTAAACAATAACACAAGTGCATGATATGGAAAATAGAAGAGGAGTGCTATACTTACACTTAAAACTTACACTTCAGGCCTACACCGTATATATTATGTGAGAGTTGGAAACATTAAATACATGCACAAATTTTAAGGTGGAAATAAAATATTGTAAAAAATAAAAAAAAACCGTATAAAATACGGTGTAGTGTCATAATATGGTGTAAATTTAGCATTCTTGAAAATAGAAATATAACATAGAGTCCTTACATTTGATCATGTATACATTCATTATGGTACAATAT
This sequence comes from Vicia villosa, assembly GCF_029867415.1. Taxonomy (NCBI): domain Eukaryota; kingdom Viridiplantae; phylum Streptophyta; class Magnoliopsida; order Fabales; family Fabaceae; genus Vicia; species Vicia villosa. The sequence goes on along the minus strand of NW_026704957.1, from coordinate 1,492,947 downwards.
TTTTACCAACAAGATCATAAATTTATTCATCCTTTGCAAATTCTCTTTTCTCATCCTCCTTACCCTCTTTTGAGTTAACCAATGAGACTTCTCCATTCACCTGTTCCAAATCTCCTTGCTTGTTTATTTCACTAATAATTTCCTCCACAGGCTTATAAGTGTAAAACCAAGCACATGCTACAAAATAAATCAAATTTATAACTTGAATCCCAGTAACAAGAAGATAATAGTACTCCAATCTACCTCTATTCAGGTTTCTATCAGGTAACCAGTTCCTCTCTTCACCACTATACTTATGCACTAATGTTACCATCAATGTACCAATAAAGCTTCCAATAGCCGTCGCTATGCAGTACAAAGCCGTAGCACTCGTCCTCATACTTTCCGGCGATTGATCGTAGAGAAACTCCAAATGACCAACTGACATAAAAACTTCAGCCGCACCATGTAAAAAATACTGAGGTACCAACCAAAACACACTTATTGGAATAATCGCTTTCGGACTATCCAATAAGTGGTATTCAGAAGCAACTTTTTTCCTCTTAATTTCCACTAGTGCTGAAACTATTGTGGCTGTAATGTTAATCACATAGCCTATTCCCATTCTCTGCAAACATGTAAGGCCAGTAGGATTCTTTGTGAATCTACGAACGAACGGAACGAAAAGGCGCTCATATAGAACAAGACCTATCATCATAGTTAGTACACTGAAAATTGACATATTGGCCGGCGAAAGCTGGAATGAATGAGAAAGGTGACGATTCATCGTGCGGGCTTGTTGGATTACAAAGCTACTTTGATGTGATGCTGCAGTTATCAGTAAAATTCCTGATGCCCAAATCGGAAGCATTCTAATCATACATTTTAACTCTTCAACTCTATGGACAGTCGCTAAATTCCATAAGTTCGGTATTGCATTCGGGTTTTTGGCTTCTTCCTTTGTTACAATTGCAGCCTTGTCTAACCATCTACAAATATAAACTTAAAAAATAATCAATTTACTAGCAACGAATTCGCAAATGAGAATTTCATCATTACTCTTAGACTTACTTGAATTGATTCGAGTGTGAAAGTCTTCCCTCCAATGATATAGGAGAATCAAGCTCCATATTTTGATACAAAAGTTCAGAATCATTTGGCAATACCTCATTCCTCTTTTTATACGCGGCGACAATCACTTGCGCGACTCGAACAAACGGGCTTCCGTTTGGTTTCACAGTCTTATAGAGTGATGATCCCAAAACAAAAACAATGATAGATATAAACATTGCAATGGTTGGAATGCCAAGACCCCAACCCCAACCCATATGATCTTGAATATAAACCACAATGGTTAAAGCACTTAATGTGGCAAATCCCATGCAAAAAAAGTACCAATTGAAGAGGTTCCATTTTCTTGATTCAACACCTTTTTTAGTCATGTCAAATTGATCTCCTGAAAAGGGTACAACACATGATCTAATGCCACCTGATCCAAGAGCTGCAAGAAAGAGTGATAGATAGAGTATCCATAGTTGTGAGGATTTGGCTTCTTCACAATTTATTTGTGTTGGACATTGTGGAGGGTGAAATTGGGGCATTGAGGCTGATATTGTTATAGTAATAAGTCCCTGTATCACTCACAAAAAAGTACTTTTAGTTGTTGGATTTGGTATAGAACTACAATAAAAAATATTCATCCTTTTACTTCTAGTTGATCACACAAAACTATTACTAAAAAATTTAAATTAACTAATAAACTTCAAAAAGAAAATATATTTATGTGTATTCACCTACACCTTAGAATTTTTGGACAATTAAAATATAATGACAAATATACAAACCATATACCTCTATTTCTTTTTGGAAAAATGTTTTTATATTAAAATTATCTTACCTCTAATCAAATTGTATTAAATAAATATTTAATAGAATATTTACATATAATTTGATTTGATTCTATGTGCGTGTAAAAGAAATTAATGTAAACTAATGTAGATTAACTTATCTTTTAATTATTATTTTAAAGTTGGTCAAAATTTTATTAGTCGTTAAAAAAAATATGTGTTTTTTTCTAAAATACGTTTAACTATTTATTTTTGCATCTCACTTTTTTCTCAAAAATAAATAGATAAGAACAATTTTAATAGAATAATAATTAATTTGACTTTTGAAAACAAAAATAACAATAAATAAATTTTCAAAAACAAAACATACATTTAAAAATGACTTGGGAGCACTAGAAATAAATTTTCAAAAAAAAATTACATTTGAATAAATATACTTAGATCATTAAACTAAAAAAAAAAATCCAATATTTTTGTTTAATATTTTTATTTTGAATATTTTAATAATCAATGTTAGGTGATGAGGAAAAAATTAGAAAGAATTTGAGAAAGGGAGCATGTAAGAGATTACCAGTTCATAGATGAGAGTGGCAACAACAATGGTCCAAAATCTGCCTGCAAAAGAATCAGCAATGAAAGCACCAAGAAGAGGAGTCAAGCTAGAAACTCCATTAAAGTTGCTCAAAGTGTTTGAAGCTGAAACCAATGGCATGTTCAGTTGTTGTGTAAGGTAGCTTATCATGTTTGCGTGAAAACCAGAACTCGCAAATCTATCACACACTTCATTTGCTGCATCAAAAATACATTTAATTCAAATATCAATCTGCATAAGCTAAAAAGCTACTACTAGCAAGTAAGTTTATAACTAAGCAGAAATTAAGAGATTATTGTGTGGACTGACCAAGGATGAAAGGTAATGTTCGGATGCCTCCTCGTTGCTTCCCATTGTTGTTCTCCTTTTCTTTCTCTCCATTCACTCTAATGCTTTTCTCTTCCTCCATATCTAACCTCTTCTAAATCTAATTTTTAAATCTTAATGCTACAACATCGATATCGTCTATGTATATATACATCTTGCACTATGTTATAAATTAATTAATTGTAGATTTTGTTGGTATATATTTAAAGAGAGCAAATTTATTAAAGCGTTAATATTTAATCTTCGATGAACTATAGTTATAAAAATATGTTTTAAAACTAGGTAATGAAAAGGAAAAAAAAACATTTTTTTTAGGATTTGGAAAAAACGACAATTACGGTCCGGCAAGTCGAATGGAAGTTCGAAGATGGATGTCGGCGGAGGTCCGTGGAGCGGTGGCAACCAGAGTCTGGTCGGTGGCTGAAGCGGAGCTCCGGCTAGTAGTGGTGGCGGTGTTGGAGAGGCAGCGGATTGTCGGTGGTGGTGACGGTCTAGGTGAGTCTCGGACTGAGTCGATTTGGTTCGCAACTCATTTGATAATGGATTGTGTTTTTGAACCGTTTTTATATATGGTTCATTAGGGTATAAAAATATTATAAATATATATCGCTATCACTTTTGTTAGTTAAGAGAAAAATATAGAGGAAAGAAGTGGTAATCCTAGTTAGAGAGATAAGGGTATCTTGTTCAATCTCTTATGTACCTTATCATGTTGCAAGTTCAGAGGAAGGTGAGAAAGGTACATAAAAGATTGAACAAAATACCCAAATGGATGAACCTGAGGCAAGCAAAGAAGTTTTTAGTCAAGATGAAAGGCAAGAAGACAATGACAATGTCAAAGTTAACAAGGAAGTTGAGATTAGCACTGAAGATGTTCCAACAGATGTCAAAGATAATCTAGAGGACATGTTGGAGAATGAACCTATAACTCAGAATGATGTTGAGTCAGATGTCTCAGACATAAATGAAAATTTTGAAATTGTTGATGTCCAGTATAATGTCAATGACAAGATCATGACATTATTGATGATGTTGTTCCTACTATTAATAATATTGATACCACAACAAAATCTACAAAAAGATCCAAGAAAAGGGATGAGAAAAAGAAACTTGTATTGAAATCTAAGAATAACTCTACCAAAAAGTTAACCACGCCTAAAAATAAGAGGAAAATTCCTAAGAAGAGGTAAACTCATAACAGTTGGTCATATTCTAGAGCACAAGAGATAATCGAAAATGTTCATGATAATTGGCTTTCTAAGGGTATTATGTCTGCATCAAGTCTAAGTGTGAAGTATGCTATCCTCAACAAAATAGGAGTTGCTAACTGGGTTCAGGTATCACCCTTATCGATGGCTAGTCTGCTCTATTAGATAGGAACAAGAGTTGCATTTGATTTTGGTTAGTATGTCATTGACCAAATTTTAAAACAAGCTGAATCTTTTGCTATAAAGTTGCCTATTATCTTTCCGTCCTTAATTGCTGGTATTCTTATGAAACAAAAAACGAATATTTTGATTGTTGAAGAAATTGTTGGAATTCTTCATAGCCCTCTAAACTCTAGTTACAATTTTTTTTTTTTTTGAGAAACATGTCTCATACATTGTTCTTCGTAATATTCCAAATTTTGGTGAAGCATATTTGTCAGCATGTGCCAATATTCTAGAGGTCTCTCCCATGTCAGGAATTGTTAGAGGACACAAGATGAATGAGCTTATGCATATGTCCAAGACTCTGCAAGATATAATTGCTACCTCAATAACAAGGAAGGGTAAGGTTGGTTCTCTCATTCAAATGATGAATTCCTGAGATTTTGTGGCTTCCATCTCTCAAGATGTAGGTCAGAATGCTAAGAAGGTTATTGACACATCAGGTGAAGATGGTGAATAGGTCAGTGGTGAAGATAATGAACGAAGTGGTGTATATGTGGACTATGAACTGTCTTTGACGGTGTCTCGTAGTAACAACTTGTTGAATGATGAAGTTTTTTTCCTATTGATTTTTTGATGTGTAAGCCAATTACATGGAAAGATTCCGAGTTCTTTTCTCTACCCAATGTGGGTTTTTTGGTTCTGATGATATGATTTCCCTCCACGGAATCAGATAATGGTTCCTTTTTCCCTCTGTTGGGTTGGTTCTTTTAATTTTTCTAGTTTCCATTTATGGGTTGGATATTACTTTAACATTCTTTGTCCATTTTGTGGCAAATAAGGGGAGATGAAATGCATGTTCTCTTGCACTTATATGATGCCGTGAGATCTATTTCAAGCATATGGTTTCTTATGAAGATGATGTGTTCTTAGCTAACATGTTCTTTATTATTTTCATTACACTAAAATATTTTTTTATAAAAATGTCTGTAAGATTGTGTCTCACATCTTACATGATGTATTTGCCTAAAAAATGGGCAAAAGGGAGAGTGTGTTATTTGATATGGTTCGCAACATTTTATAGGAAACATGTGAAGCAAGATGTTCTACCAAGATGTGGTACATCTTGTCTCTATGTGATCAATAAACTTCAACAAGAAAGCAACATCTTAAGCATAATATCCTTCATTTCGGGAGACATCATGTCTCGCTCTAGATTTCTTCGTGTGTAAGATAATTTGAGTAATTCTCGTATTTTTAAGGATTTGTTTCATTTTATACACAATCAAGGATTTCACGTTTGTGCGCTTTTATGGATTAAGAAAGTTTTATTTATAATCTCTATTAGCAAGATTAAATTTGAAGAATTCATATCTGTTCAAGATTTAATTAATCAAACCTATCAACATTATTGAAAATTGAGTTCTTGCATTTTTGGAAGTCCAAAATCGTTCAACACCTAAACCCTAGTGATCTTTGATGTTGGACCTCTTTTGCTATTTAATGAGGAATTCTCCATTATGAAGACTTAGACCTAACATAACTAAGCTTGACGTGTTTTATTTATGTTGAGTCTTGTTTTATTTTTGGGTAATACTCTATTTATGTGTCTTAATTCTAAGTTAGGTGAATAGACTATTTAATTTATAATATTGCTCCATCATTCATAATCTTTTTAAGTGTCAAAACACTTGGGAAAGTGTTTGAGTGAAAGTGAGAGGGGTTTCAGATTCAAGGGGAGACCTGTATCTAAGTTCACAAGTAGTATTAGGAAAAGGGGAATTGAACTAGGAAAGTTCAAATCAGATCAATTTGTACTTATGACTATTGAGAGTGAATTTTTTATTGGATTAATGCCCTTTAGGTGTAGATGGATTTTCACCAAACTGGGTTACCAATTCATGTGTTATTTTATATTCTGCATTTATTCTCCTAATCACCCATTATACTTGTAATACACATTATTGCAAAGTCATGTCTAACATCTTGTTATCTAGAGAATAGAATTTCACAGACGACTGTGAGATCGAAGGAATTTTCAAAGGTGGAAAATTTGAAGATTTATAATATTGATGAAGGTGTGAATGTCTCAAGAGAAGGAAATGAGCGCAGAGGGATGTCCAAATCCATGAGGTTTGATAAATGAAGGTTAAATTGCATTATTTGTCACAAAATTAGCCACTTCAAGAAGATTTGTTCCGAGAGGAAGGACAGTGAGGATTTTATTCAGATTGCAGTTGTCTCAGATGAGGATAGTTATGAGAGTATTTGGTGTACTGGTGATATCAAGTTTGAAGACTAAAAAGAGTTGGGCCATGGACTCACAATGCTCTTATTACATGTGTCCAAAGAAAGAAAACTTTGAGATTTTGAGACTGGAAGAAGACGGAGTCATTGAGAATGATAACAATCAAGCATTTAAGGTTCACGGTATTGATATAATTAGACTTAAAATGTTTGATGACCATGAGTTCCTTCTACACAATGTGAGGTATGTTCCCGAGCTCAAGTGAAATTAGTTATGCGTAAGCATGTTTTACGATCTAAGCTATTTCACTAGAGTTGAACATGGGGTATTGAGGATTTTGTAATGTGAAATAACTGTCAATTTATATAATTTTTAAAAATTAGAGCCTAATTTTTAAGGTCCCCTAAAATTAAATACCTAAATTTTTAAGAATAAATGAGCTTCAAAATAAAAAGGGCTTAAAAACTAAAGACCCCAAAATTTTAAGTGGAGTCCTAAGGCCCCCTTTTTTTAACCTAAAGTTATTTATTTCCAAAATTTAAAATAAAATTAATTTAAAAAAGGCTTAATATCCTTTTTAGTCTCGTATATTAACCTCCGTTTTTATTTTGATCTCTTAACATAAAAAATGTTCATATTGACTCCTTAACTATTCAAAACGTATCATTTTAGACCTTTTGTTTAATTAGTAACGAAAAAACTCAGAAATCGGTTGCAAAATTCGTCACTAATTAGACGAAATGACTAACATGGTATAATTTGAAGAGTTAAGGACCAATATTAACTTTTTTAATTTAAGAGACCAAATTGAACCCCTGAAGTTAACATACAAGACAAAAAGGGTATTAACACTAAAAAAAATCTATTTTTTTTATTTTGGAAAAGAAATCTTTAAAAAAACTTTCAGTTTTTTTATTTCCTGGAAAAAAAATTTAATAAAAAAAACTTTTTTTTTTAAAGAAAAATTTAAAAAATATATATATATTTTTCAACTTTGAGATAATAGCAAGATAGTTGATGAATAAATTGGCATAATCATCAGTGTAAAGTCAAGGTGGAGAATTGTAAAAGTATACCTTAAAAATCTCATGTGATGAAGAGAAAAAAATCAAGACTAACGAAAAATAAAAATTCTAGGGATGCAATTCTGCGAGTCAGGCAGAAATTTGACAATGGAGGTTGGTAGCGCCGGAGCCGCCTGCCGGCAAAATCGGCAAAGGTCTAGAAGAGTCATGGTGGCTCTAGAAATTATTAGCGGAGGGGAAGCAATTGAAATCCAGACACTGGTTTTAGCAAAGCTCCGACGAGCGAAGCAGACTGGGCAGTGATGAATCGGCGATGATGGTGATGGTTCGAGTAACCCTTGAGCCAAGTCAGATTTGTTTATAGATTAGTTAGGTAATAAGACATTGTTTGAGTCTGTTTTGGATATATAGCATGTTAGTGTTTAAGGATATTATACTGGTAATACATGTGTGCATGTTGTCTCTACGAAGGGCAAACTCGCTCAGAGGTCTTAGTAAGTATATTATAGTGATCATGGCTAGGGCTTGCTCCTGATGGAGATAAATCTTGTATGATGGTGTTTTATGGTATTCTAAAGGTCTTGCTCATGTTAGGTGAGAGACTCTGTTATTGAGCGATATTCTTAGGTATAAGGGCATGTGTGGTGTGATTTGTATGGCTTAATATATTTCTCTTTCTCCCCTAGGGAGAGGTATATGTAGAGGCCTTTTTAGGAATAAGGTTTAGGTAACCCTTAGGGGCAGCAACTATTCCCTCATGATCATGGAAAGTTGTTGACCGTCCAATATTTAGAAAGTAGTAGTGCACTCCATCTCATTTGACTAACCACATTACACATCATCAGTCCCAAGGGCAAGCCTTGAGGATATTGCCTAGGAGGCATCACTTTTGGATGAGGGCACCCTTGTTTGCGACCCTCACAAATATAACACTACAGATATTATAAACCTGTATCTCTATAACTTTTACTAAGGCATTAAACTTTTATTATAATCGATTAGAAAGACCTTTTAATTGATTAGACAATATATAATATCTTCCTAATTGATTAAACAAGTTTCCGATGAATTAAGTGCTTACCCATATTGGTTTAAAGAGATATTAACAAAAGAAAAGATGTTTGAAAACACTTTGTGCCTATGTGGGCTCCTTAGTACCTCAAGACTTTAGCTTGTTCCTTTTAAAATTAAAATGATCAAGAGTAAGAAAAAACCCTTAGTGTAGTACCAAGCAATCTTTCACACTTTTACGCCTTCAACCGTTTAAATTTTTAAGATCATAACTTCAATTCATCAAGACCATAATTTCAAGTCTTCAAGTTCCTTTTCTTGATTCAACAACGTCTAGCTTTGAAATTAACACCTTTGAGTGATGAGGCTTGTGATATTTTTCTTTGATTGGAGGCCATCATCTAGAAAGAGTCATCGTGATCAAGGCCTTTTGACAGTTATCGTCAAAACTTGACATTTTTCATTAAAAAAAACCATAATGTTACCTACACAACACATAGAACCACAATATATTCATATTAAAGAGGAATCGAGAAGTTATTATCTATCTTCTTCTATATGTTGATGATATCTTGATGGCAAGCTCTAGAAAGGAAGAGATTGGTAAGCTCAGAAAACTTTTAACGGAGAATTTAAGAAGAAATATCTTGTGTAACCGAAGAGGATCCTAGGAATGGATATCATAAGAAAAGTTAAAATGAGTGAATTGTTTTGGTCTCATTCTAGTTACTTGAAGAAAGTGGTTGAGCGGTTTAGAAAGCTAGATGTTAAAACTATCAACACTCTTTTGGATCATCTCACTAAGATTTTGATTATACAATGTAATCATAGCCAAAGAAAATAAGTATATTATGAATAGTACTCCTTATGCAAGTGGTATTGAAAGCATCATGTATGGTATGGTTTATAGTAAACTAAACTTAGCATGTGCTATTAGCATAATAAGTCGGTTTGGGGAGAATTTGGGTTGGATTCATTGGGGGGCTTTGAATGGTTAATTGAAAGATGGTTTGAAATACACAAAGAAAGCTCAAGAGAAAGGTACTTTGAAAGGATATGTGGATGCGAGCTATCTGAGGAATGTGAACACTAAAAAAAATTATCTGGGGTTTGTGTCTATATTGTTTAGAATGACTATAAGTTGGAAAGTAAATCAAAAATCTATAATTGCTTTATCTATTATTGAAGCTTAATACCCTAGAGGAAGACCGCTTTATCTACTTCTTAAGATTCAATGTTCTTTTTCTTTTTCTATTTGGACTAATGTGGTTAAGTTGGATATGAGGGGCTCTTTTTTTGCTAGTAGTATTAAAGAGTGGGTGGATAATAATCCGCATTTGAATTTTTGTATTAGTGGTGATTTGTGATGGTCAGAATTTTGGGCAATCTTTTACCATGCAGTGGGTATGTGAAGGAATAAGAAAAAGCATGATGAGAAGTCTGTGAGATCTATAATTTTGTGGCGGCATGTTACTAAAGTTGTTCATGAGTATTTTTTTTATAGTGGGATTGCATGGTAGTAAGATGGATTTGACCCGAGAAGCTAAGCAAATATGATTGGAAAACATTTCTAAACACCTTAAAATCGGGTTATTCATGTATTGAGATGGAGCGATTGTATCACAAATTGAATAAAAATAGGAGATGTTCTTAAGAACTTTGAGTTTTTTTATTTTAAATTCATTTGTAATATTTTGTATATAGAATCTTGATTGATAATGAATCAGAGAGTTGTTATCTCTTCAAAGTAAATCATTTCACAACAAATTGAATAAACTTATGGGAGATGGTTATTATTCTTTATAAAATTCTTATGTTGTGATTTTGTTTCCACTATCTCGCACATCATATTTTGCTATGCTTGGAAAACCGGGTCATATGACAAATTCTTGGATTACGATTTTAACAAGTTTGCCACCGAAGAAATTACCGGGTCGAGTCGCGGATCAGTACGCTTTCTTTAAGACGTTTCGCGGTACTGCCAAAATTATGCAAAGCAGCTCTTACTAACCACGACGCCTCCAGGATAAAACAACCCAGTTCTATACTATACGATTACTACTTGCACGGTAGATAATCGGTCAAGAAATACACCCTCAGATGGTACTAAGACCAGGGCCGGTCCTTTGAATTTGAGTGTCTTGGGCGAATGAAAAGAGTGATGCCCCTATAATTTTTTAACAATAAATACATAAGGATAAGAGAAATAATTGGATAAAAAAACACATTTTCATTTGACACTGTGCAAAAAGAATAGAAATATAAATCTTTGAATCAATGTTTATACTACATCAAAACATGAACCACTATAAAGAGACCTAATATTCTTCTTCTTGATCCGGTCTGTTGACCAAATTAAATCAAGGAAAAATATTCTAGAATTGGTTCTAGAAGTGGTTAGAAAATATGAGTTTTCTTAATTATTAAGTTTACATGTTTTACTTAATAGATAAGTATCATAGCATAGCATCAAGCTAGTACCACCGCCATTTACTTTTCTAACCGCCATTTAATTGCTTAATCTATAAGGATTGAAAAGCCTATATAAGCGCAAGGTTGTTTAGTGTAAGATATGTATCAGTTTTAGAAATATAAAGAGAATTAAACTATCTCTTCCTCTCATTCTCTCTATTATTTGTGTACTTGAATTTTATTATATGTCCCATTAGATATCAAATTGGTATCAGAGCAGGTTAGGTCCTGCTAGTGTGAGTGTCAAAAATATTTTTGAGTGTGTGAGGAACAAAAGAGTTCTCATTCTATCAAAAATTATTGTGAGTATTTTTTGAGAGATATTTGGCAAATTATAATTTTGTCTGGTCCGGTCCAAAATTAACCGCTGAGTTGGATTTTAGTTACTGGGAATTGTTGATAACAACACATCTAAAAGCTCACAATGTTTGGAGCTTTGTGGATCCTGGTTTACAACAAGGAGCTGATGAAGTTGCTCGTAGAAGAGACCAGTTGGCACTTTCACAAATTCATCAAGGAATTGATTACTCAATATTTGGCAAAATAGCAAATGCCAAAACTACTAAAGAAGCGTGGGACATATTGAAGTTGTCACATAAAGGAGTAGAGAAAGCTCATAAGTCCAAATTACAATCGCTGCGTAGAGAATATGAAAGGTACGAAATGTAAAATTCAGAAATAGTAAAACAATATTTTTCTCGTGTTATAAATCTCGTCAACAAGATGCGAGTATATGGAGAAGATATTCCAGATAGCAAAGTGGTAGAAAAAATTCTGTGTACGATGCCGATGAAGTTTGACCATGTGGTGACTACAATAATTGAATCCCACAATGCAGATACTCTGTCTATAGCAAAATTACAGGGAAGCATTGAAAGTCATATCAACAGAATATTAGAAAAGACCGAAAAAGTGGTAAAAGAAGAAGCTCTAAAGAGTCAGGTAAATTTCAACAACACTTCTGAGTCAAGTTATATTGTAGAAGAAAGAGGTTAAAATACTTTCAATAGAGGAAGAGGAAATTATAGAGGCAGAGGCCGAGGAAATTATGGAGGAAGAGGACTGACAACTTTAACCATTGGAGAGACAATAATTTCAATCCATCCAGTCAAGGAAGAGGTGGAAATAATTTTGGATACAACAATCGTGGTCGAGGAAACAATTTCGGATTCAACAATCGTGGTCGAGGAAGAGGTATCTACAACCAAGAAAGGACGAATTATAGTTGTTATCATTGTGGAAAGTTTGGACACAAAGCAACTGACTGCAGATACAAACATCAGGCAAATGTGGCAGAAAGTTCGTATCAAAATACAGATGAGTATTTTGAAAATCCACAAAATTTATTTTTGGCCAGTAATACATTTTCTGAGGAAGAGGATATTTGGTATCTGGATACTGGATGTAGTAATCACATGTGTGGGAAAAAGGAATTATTTTCTTCTCTAAACGAAACGGTAAAATCTACCGTGAAGTTTGGAAACAATTCAAATATTCCAATTTTGGGAAAAGGCCGAATTGCTATCAGGTTGAAAGATGGAACTCAAAACTTTATTGGTGATGTTTTCTATGCTCCTGGTCTTCATCACAATCTCTTGAGTATGGTACAAATGTCGGAGAAAGGTTACAACATGCAGATTCACAATGGTTTTTACACATTGATCGATAGAAATGGCAGATTCATCACAAAGGTAAGAATGACACCAAACCGCTTATTTCCTTTGAAAATTCAACATGAAAAATTTCCTTGCTTGAGTTCTATCATTCCAAATGATGATTGGTTATGGCACATGAGATTTGGTCACTTTCATTTTTCTGGCTTGAATTACCTGTCGAGAAAAGAATATGTTTCTGGATTGCCTGTTGTGAATATTCCAAATGGAGTATGTGAGACTTGTCAGATTGGAAAGAAGCATAGAGATTCATTTCCAACTAGAATGTCTTGGAGAGCAAAGAAGCTGCTAGAGATAATTCATTCAGATTTGTATTAAGTGGAAATACCAACACCTGGTGGCTGTAAGTACTTTATTACTTTTATTGATGATTTTAGTAGAAAGACTTGGGTGTATTTCTTGAAACAAAAATCACAAGCATGTGATGCCTTTAAGACATTCAAGGCATATGTGGAAAAACAAAGTGATTGCAGAATCAAAGCATTGAGAACAAATAGAGGCCAAGAATACCTCGTTGGTACAAGTTTCTTTGAACAACATGGAATTGAGCATCAATTAACAACAAGGTACACACCTCAACAGAATGGAGTTTCTGAAAGAAAGAATAGAACGATCATGGATATGGTGAGATGCATGTTGAAGGCTAAACAAATGCCTAAGGAATTTTGGGCAGAAGTTGTTGCTACTGCAGTGTATATTTTAAACAGATGTCCAACAAAAAGTGTTCGAGAAAAGACTCCCGAAGAAGCTTGGAGTGGAAGAACACCATCAATCCGACACCTTAGATTTTTTTGATGTATTGCATATGCTCATGTACCAGATCAATTGAGAAAGAAATTAGATGACAAAGGAGAAAGATGTATCTTTGCTGGTTATAGTTCAAACTCAAAGGCCTATAAGCTTTACAATCCAGAGACAAAGAAGGTGATTATTAGTCGAGATGTGACTTTTGATGAAGGAGGAATATGGGATTGGTCCTCAAAATCACATAAAGATCCAATAGTAACTTCAAATGATTACGAAGAGATGAATGAATATAATCTAACACCTGATGAGCCAGAGACATCCAACAGACAACAAACAACGCCTGATGAGCCAAAAACATCCAACAGACAACAAAGGCCGCGTAGATTACCAGCCAGATCACAAGATTGTGTTTTGGGTAATGATAATGATCCATCTGATGAGGAGATTATCAACTTCGCTTTATTTGCAGATTGTGAGCCATTTACTTTTGAAGAAGCAGCTGATGATGAAAATTGGAGAAAAGCCATGAATGAAGAAATCAATGCAATTGAGAAGAATCAAACATGGGAGCTGACAGAGTTACCAGCAGACAAGAAAGCTATAGGTGTGAAATAGGTGTACAAGACAAAGTACAAACCCAATGGTGAGATTGATCGGTATAAAGCAAGGTTGGTGGCAAAAGGATACAAGCAAAAACCAGGTATTTATTATTTTGAGGTATTTGCTCCTGTTGCAAGGTTAGATACAATTAGAATGCTTATTTCAATATCAGCTCAAAATAGTTGGAAAATACATCAAATGGATGTTAAATCTGCATTTCTTAATGGAAATCTGGAAGAAGAAGTGTATGTTGAGCAGCCTGCAGGATATGTAGTAAAAGGAAAGGAAGATAAATTCTATAGGTTGAAGAAAGCATTGTATGGCTTGAAGCAGGCACCAAGAGCTTGGTATAATAAGATTGATTCTTATTTTGTGAAGAATGGTTTTCATAGATGTCCTCACGAGCACACGTTATATACCAAATACATTGATCCTGGTGATGTTCTTATTGTGTGCCTATATGTTGATGACTTGATTTTCACTGGAAATAATTCAGAGATGATTACAAAATTCAGGGAGGCTGTGATTCAACATTTTGAAATGACAGATTTGGGCCTAATGTCCTATTTCCTTGGCATTGAGGTCGTCCAACGAGATGATGGAATTTTAATTTCTCAAAAGAAGTATGCAAGTGATATTCTGAAGAAGTTCAAGATGGAGCATTCAAATCCAGTTTACACACCCGTTGAAGAAAAGTTGAAGTTGACAAGAGAAAATGATGGAAAGAGGGTAGACACAACCCAATATAAAAGTTTGATCGGAAGCCTGAGATATTTGACTGCGACAAGATCAGATATAATTTATGGAGTTGGATTGCTCAGCAGATTCATGGAAGAACCATGTGTTAGTCATTGGCAAGGAGCTAAGAGGATTCTTCGATATATCAAAGGTACACTGACTGATGGAATTTTTTATGCTAGTAATAATGATATAGAACTTGTTGGATACACAGATAGTGATTGGGCTGGAGATATAGAAACAAGAAAAAGCACGTCAGGGTACGCATTTCATTTGGGCACAGGTGCAATTTCACGGTCTTCGAAGAAACAACCAGTTGTTGCACTTTCTACTGTTGAAGCTGAATATATTGCAGCAACCAGTTGTGCTACTTAAACAGTATGGATGAGAAGAATTTTAGAAGTGATACATCAGAAACATAATAGTTCTACAAAGATATATTGCGATAACAAGTCAGCAATTGCACTGAGTAAGAATCCGGTTTTCCATGGACGGTCCAAGCATATTGATATTCGGTTTCACAAGATAAGAGAGTTGATAGCTGAGAAAGAAGTGGTGATCGAGTATTGTCCCACTGAAGAACAAATTGCAGATATATTTACAAAGCCTTTGAAGATTGAGTTATTTTACAAGTTGAAGAAAATGCTTGGAATGACAAAGTTGATACCTTGATATAAGGGAGACATTGTTGACCAAATTAAATCAAGGAAAAAAGTCTAGAATTGGTTCTAGAAGTGGTTAGAAAATATTTGAGTTTTCTTAATTATTAAGTTTACATGTTTTACTTAATAGATAAGTATCATAGCATAGCATCAAGCTAGTACCACCATCATTTACTTTTCTAACCGCTATTTAATTGCTTAATCTATAAGGATTGAAAAGCCTATATAAAGGCAAGGTTGTTTAGTGTAAGATATGTATCAGTTTTAGAAATATAAAGAGAATTAAACTATCTCTTCCTCTCATTCTCTCTATTATTTGGGTACTTGAATTTTATTATATGTCCCATTAGATATCACGGTCTTTTTTCCTATAAAAAATTTGACCAAACCTTTAACATTATTTAAATATCATCCTCTTATAATTTTTTGTTGCAAAATCGTTAATAATTTGTTATAATCAAGGTTCTTCAAAAAATTACTTTCAATTGAAATCAACGCAAGACTATTTAATCTATCTTGTGACATAGTAGATCTCAAATAAGATTTTAATTTTAATAATTTTAATTTAGAAAAATTTCTTTCAGCAGATGCAACACTAATAGAAATAGTCAATATTACTCTATAATCTATGCATGTATTAGGAAAACAATTAAAAGTCTTTGAAGAACTCAATATCATATAGCTTGATTTTGATTCAGCTGTTAAAACTTCTCTAATAACTTTTAATTCTTAAAACAAAATTTTACCATCAAGATCAAGAGAATCGTCATATTTTAAACAAGTTTCAAGAGGTTTACAACATGATTTCAAGTTCCTAAATAATGATCTAAGCCTTTCAATACTAAACAAGAATCCAAAAATATTTTCATATGTGTTATACTGCTCAAATATTCTATCAAGTTAGCTAATTGTTTGATCTATAATACATAAGAAATAATGATTTCGAAAAGCCTCTTTAGCTGACTCAAGATTCAGTTGTGTGGGTGGAGATGGATTTTCATCATAGTGTTGTTTTCTACTAAGTTGGCGTTTTTGAATAAACACACATTCAATCTCTATTTCATTCTCAAACTTTTCAGTACTAGCCTTAGCATTTACAAATCCAGATTCTCTTTAGCAAGTATTTTTGTAATAGAAAATTCTCTTTATATATATATATATATATATATATATATATATATATATATATATATATATATATATATATATATATATATATATGGATAAAATAAAATTTTGGTGCCCCTAAAATTATGGGGCCCTGGGCTCCTGCCCCGCGAGCCCGTGCTCAGGGCCATCCCTGACTAAGATCACTCAAATATAGTATACATACCATCTTAGTATTTGGTATAACGATCAGTCATAATAATTTCTCAAACCAAGAGAAATTTCAATAATTCTCTAAAGAGAATCCAAGAAAAAATTATACTTGATAATTTCTCAACTCAAACGAGGAGAAATTAACATTATTCTCTAAGGATAATTCAAGAAAGTACTCGGAAAATTCAACGAGTAGAAAGAAAGAGAGAGAAGTTGACGCTTCGACAATTTGAAAGACGCAGAGTTATGAGAATGAGGAAGGAAAAACTCAAAATAAATTTTTGGTGTATTTTAGAATGAAACAAGTGATTTCATTATATAACGAAGTAAACTAGCCAAAATTTTTAATTTAAGCAACGTGAAACTATGGAGTTCTTGCAACTAACATGTGAGACTTGACTTAATGAACTTTTTCAATTCATCTTCCTATATTGAAATATATAAATAATGTTCCAACATTTTTTAATTTTAAATTTTAAAATGTAAATTGAGATTTTCTTGCTAACTAATAAAAAGTTGTGTTAGCAAATAATATACATTTTACGAGGAAAAAGGTTTATTTTACAACAAACATCATATTATATTTTTAAAATAATTTGAAATTTAGAAATAATACAAAACTTTTAGCAGAAAAAAAGGCAAATGAAATATACTTAAGTTAATAATGCCAATTACGATGACGTCCTTCCTTACGCCATGCGAGAACTTTATTGGAAACAATACTAAGTTTATGTTTCCATGGTCACATAGGGAAGAATCCCAATCAATCTTCACATACCATAAGATGACAGATTATATATTATAGTATTCAGCTCATAAGACCCTAATTTTGTGGGCATAGTGATGTCCGTGACATTTTGCTGTTTATAATTTATTAAAATTCATGCAATATTTTATCTGTTGATTTCTCGTAGATAAGGGTTCCAGTTAATAATTTATAATTGGACGAGAGATCGGTTTTTTGATGATAAATTTAGGAACGAATCTTGTTTTTGTCGAAAATTCTAAGTACTAGATGATATATGATTTTCATTATGTCAGTTCATGAAAATTAAGGTGTCAAAGCAATGAGTACAAATAAAAGAATGTGAACTCTTATCGTTACCATCATAATTTGTTTGTTTAATAATGCAATGTTTTCTTTTGGAAGTATCTTTGGTTCCTCAAATTTGAGATGGTAACAAAATGGGTGCTTGTGTTTAGTTTCATTAATAATTTGGTTGTCAAAATGAAAATATAAATGTATTAATATTTATATATATTTGAATATTCTTTTAGTTGCTAAAATAAGAGAGAGAAAATTCTATATGCATGTTGAATTTATAGAGCACAAGACTATATTGTCGAATTTGAAAGTTAGCGAGAGATCGACTACTAATTCTCATTGGTGATTATATTTTCTTCAAGTGACCATACTAAAGGAGGAATTTTGTCCATCAATTCTGGGTTCTTTAATTGCTCTAAAGAGAGTTCAATATGCTGAGTGAGAATGTTGAACTATTAAACTACAAAATACATAGAAAGAAAGTTCTTATTAAAAAAAAAAATACATAGAAAGAAAGTAAAGTAAAATAAATAAAAAGCAAAAAATAGCTTGATTGGATGTGTCTAGCCAATATATCTTGTCTTGCAGATTTTGGATAACGTATAATTTGAATCTAGGTGCAAAAAATCACCCATGAATTGCATAAATGACTAACCTTCAGTCTATGATGCTGCAATGTGACCAATCTTATTGTGTATAAATAGGATTATCATTGTGTCTTAAAAAGGAAAAGTAATACGTGATAAGCGAGCTAAAAGCCTCACTTGGTGAGAAGGCCGTATCATAATCCTATAAATAGGGGTGTCAGTCGATGAGGAAGGGGAACTTGGTGATTTTCTTGGTAAAGACTAGAAGAAATCCATTTTATACGAAAAATACAACAGGAGAGGAAAGGAGAAGAAGATTGGGGTGAAAGTGTTGTATGAGGAATCATCACAAATTCTTTTCAACTCTTTCCTCTAGGTCTTAATTGTAAAACTATAATGGTTAAGCCTAGCTAATTTCTCTTTTGTTGTGGTTAGATGTAGTTGTACTAATGCTCATGTATCGATTATGGTCATGGGTTTCTATGTAATTCTTCTCATGATTTAATATTGAATTATTCGTTCGTAATGCTTATTTTGGATTAGCTACCTAAAATATATTTTCATGGTATGTCTCGATATTCGATAGGTACTTATCATTACTAGATCCAAGTTTTTCATCTACTATATATGCTAAACAATATAGATAGATTTAGTTTTAGTATCCACGTGAACTATAGAAGTTTAATGTTATCGTATTGGTTAATAGGCTGAGATGTTGTCTATTAGGCAATACGATTGATTTCACGTTGTTGACTTAGATATGAACTACAACGCAGAGTGATGGGTGGTAATATTAATAAATGATTAGAATTGTATATTACAGATCACGATCTTACATGAAAATAGGTCGATGAAGTCTAACCCCCAACAAGTTTTCTCAATTGTTAACACCATAATTCAATTTACTTTGTGTCATTTCATTTTCAAAAACAAACAACCTTCAAAAAATGATCCTTAAGATCATATAAAATATTGAATGGTTTTTGAAAAGCAACCAATCAATGTGGAGATGATAAAAAAACATACTCACTTGTTTGTAGCAAGATGGGCCTCACAATCTATAGAAGAATTAGGTCCTCCACACCACTCACTCTTAAGAGTGGTATTCTATTGAATTTGGGAAAGTAGGGGCTTCCCAAAGTTTAGTATCTTCATTTTCTCTCTACTTTAGCTTATACTTGTTCTTCAAACTTCTTGTTGTTATCTTCTAGATTCAAATCTATCACGCATTCCTGAGCCGCGGAACATAGGTTATACAATTCCAAGTTCTCATTTATCGCGATAACTTCAATGATCTTCATGATTCTAGTGGCTATTGAAAAGGTTGATGAGCCACTGACTGGTGTATATAGTAGTTGCTTCATCTTCAATTTTAATACCCTTGCAAAATATTTGTACTTGGTCTATTGCTTCATGGTTGTGAGTTGGGCATGCTACTAAAATCTTGTCAATTCTCTTATAGGCCTCACCCAATGATTCTTTGTATTCTTTTCTGAAAGTGACAATCTTGTACCTCTTTCCTACAAATAAATATGTTGGGAATTACTCCTTTAAGAATGTTGTCTCCATGGTTGCCCGTGTATGAATATTCCTTGACGAAGGATGATCAAATCACTTTTTAGCATCTTCGGTTATGGTGAACAAGAACAATCTCGATATCTTTCCTTCTTCAATATGTCCATCCACCTTGATAATGGTACAAATGGTGAGGAAATTATTTAGATGCTTGTTAGTGTCTTCATCCATCCTTATGATGAATTGTTTATGCTTCAACTCTTGGAGAAGAGTTTTTACCTCTTGGGCAAGAGTTGGGTTGAATTCAAATTTTTCTATGGTTACAGGTTGATTATCAATGGTCAACATGTTCTCATTGGCACTTGGAGTACCATAATCTCTTTGGAGTATTTCTACAGGAGAGTCTGCCATATGATCGTCTCACTTGAATTCTTTTTTTTTTTGTTTCTTGACTTGAGGCTTGGTAGCTAGATTCTTCCATTTCTTTCTGCTTTCTTAATAGAGCTTCCTTATGAATTGCACAAGTATTTTTCTTGATCTCTGCATCAAAAATAAATTAGGTTGAGGGCTAACCTCGCATACACAGTTAACATGAGTCAATAGTTTAAAAATATGAAACAAAATAAAATTAAAAACTAAAATTTTATTTCAAAGTAAAAAGTTTCAATTAATACCATAAACAAATCATTGAGTCATAAGAACAAGTACTAACGCCAAATTTGGAAAGGAAACTTTGATAGTTAACTTCACTCGCGAGGTCTTTGGTTTAAGTCCAGGGTGACCCAATTGCGTCAAGGAAAATGATTAAGGGAAGCTCCAATAGAAAAATATTAAAAGTGGAAAATACTTTGAAGATAAGCTTATTCTCATGCAATAGTCACCAAACACCTTTTGGGAAGAGAGGACATGATTGGATGAACAAGTTATGTTTTGGATGAGTATACACCGAAAATTTCATGAATGGGATTTTAGAATAAGTGCTAAAATCCAACATTCACAATGTCATGCAAATGCAATTTGATCGAAAGAGATTATGTTTCATGGTCTACAAAACTATGAACCACGATAGGGGATGAACAATCCGACATTTCAAGATCTACCTCCAAAGACAATAGTGTGACTATGGAAAATTTTAAGATTTGCATGTGCCTTGCTCATATATTATTGTGGAATGGTCTAGTTTTAACCAAGACTACTTTGTGAATATACAAGATGTGTACAAAATTTTTAACATCTTTGAAGTCTATCACGAAAGCTTCATTGTTGTTCCTAGTGAGGGGATAAGGTTTGCCATAATGAATCCATTTGAAGGAAAAAACAAAGGTAACCCAAACAGTACTCACATTTTAACTGAAATTGATAGTGTTGAGAAACTTAAAAGAAAGTGTGGGATATGTCATCTTATCGGTCATACCTACATATATTATCCAAACTCTACAAGCATATCTAATTAAGCATGTCTATTTTTAGTCATTTTCACCTAAAAATAAAAATACTTATTAGTCAAATGTCTTTTTTTCATCAAGTACGAATTATATATTAATTAAAATACTTTGTCACAACACAATATCATTTTTGTATAAGTCAAATATATATATATATATATATATATATATATATATATATATATATATATATATATATATATATATATATATATATATATATATATATATATGTTGTGAATTCAATGCCAAGAACAAAGTATAAAACAAGGAAGAAGAGGAACACAAGAATTGGTTATAACTGCTATTCTTTTACTTTCTCTTAAAACAAGATTACAAGTTTACAAGAATAACAAATAACCTCTCTCACCCTAAATTAGGATTTGCAGCTTAGCAATGATGAGAGACTAGTATGCTATTTATAATAAAACCTAACATACTAACTAATGGGCTTTTTCAGCAAGGCCCATTACACAAGCCAACTTAATAAACAAGCTAACTTAACAAATTAGGGTTTAAACACTAAAACCTAATTTAACATGCTAACAACTCTAGCATCTTCGACATCTGCATGCTAGACCCATCTTCGACTACAGCATGCACACTTCGACACCAGCATGTGAACAATCCTTCGACTTCATGCTTAACCCTGTCGAACTGTCGAACCAAGAAGCTACCCTTCGACAATACTAGAGTTCGATCCAATATCTCACAAATCTCCACCTTGGACCTAACTCTACAACGTCAAGGAACAAACTAGCTTTCTTCATGCAGCTTTATCAACTGCATACAGTGGAAAAACTTGCAACTCGGCAATGTCTTGGTGATCATATCAGCAGCATTGTCTTCAGTCGAAACCTTCAGCACTTGGACTTCTCCACGCTCGATTACTCCTCTGACGAAATGCAGCCTCACATCAATGTGCTTAGTTCGCTCATGATAGGCTGAATTTTTCGACAGGTGTATTGCACTTTGACTATCACATTTAACAGTGATACCTCGACCTTGAAGTTTCAGCTCATTCGCAAAACCTTCAAGCCACAATGCTTCTTTCACAGCTTCAGTTAGGGCAATATACTCCGCTTCAGTGGTTGATAGAGCAACAACCTTCTGAAGTGTTGCTTTCCAACTAATTGCAGTGCCAAACATAGTGAAAACATATCCAGAAATAGATTTTCTGGAATCCATACAACCTGCATAATCAGAGTCGACATATCCTTCTATTACTGCTTTACTATCTTCACCCAAGGCTCCACCATAAATTAGGACTCTATTCAGAGACCCATTTATGTACCTTAAAATCCACTTCAATGCTTGCCAGTGAGCCTTTCCAGGATTCGCCATGTACCTGCTTACAAGACTGACTGCGTAAGCTATGTCGGGTCTAGTACAGACCATAGCATACATCAAAGAGCCGACTATATTAGCATATGGGATGTTATTCATATAGGCTCTTTCGACATCAGTACTGGGACACTGATCAATACTCAGCTTGAATTGAGGGTTTGTTGGAGTCACAACTGGCTTCGAATTCGACATACCATACTTTTCAAGAATCTTCCGTAGATATGCCTCTTGAGATAAGCATATCTTCGACTTCTTTCTATCTCTCCGAATGTCAATTCCAAGAATCCTGGAAGCAGCTCCCAGATCCTTCATATCGAACTCCTTATTGAGTTCAGCCTTCACCCTCATCACATCTTCAACACTGTTACTTGCTATGAGAATATCATCCACATAAAGCAACAAAATAACAAATGAATTACCAGGTCGAAATCTGAAGTAAACGCAGTGGTCGAACTGACTTCTAATGAAACTTATGCGTGCCATGAACTTGTCGAATCTCCTATTCCACTGTCGAGGAGATTGTTTCAGCCCATACAAAGATCTCTTTAACTTGCACACATAATCTTCCTTCCCCTTTTCGACATACCCTTCAGGTTGCCTCATCAGGATCGTTTCATCTAGATCACCATACAAGAACGCAGTCTTCACATCCATCTGTTCCAGTTCAAGATCGAACTGTGCCACCATGGCAAGCAACATTCGAATGGACCTATGCTTCACAACAGGAGAAAACACATCATTGAAGTCGACACCTTCTTTCTGAGTGAAACCCCTTGCAACTAACCTTGCCTTGTATCTTTTCGACGTCACTCCTTCAATTCCTTCCTTAACTTTGAAAATCCATTTACAGCTGACTAACCTTGCCCCTGAATGTGATGGACACCTTGCAGGCCCCCAAAGATCAGCATGGATGTAATCAAGGGATCCATGTGTTCTTTGTTTGCCTTTGTTGAACTTCACTCTGCAAGATTTTCCAAGTACACAGGGTTCACAAAACTTCAGCTTTTCGATTTTGTCTCCACCAAGCAGATTTTGTTTCCCTAATTCGACCAGACCCCTTTCACTGACATGGCCCAATCTCATGTGCCAGATTTCTGTTTTCGACAAAGATTTCGTGGATGCAACATTTGTCGAACCACTTACAACTTCAGCCTCAAGGGTATACAAGCCTTGTTTCTTCACGCCTCTCAAGACTTCCTTCGAACCCTTCATGACTCTTAGGATACTTTTCTCTCCTTGGAAAACATATCCTTTCTTGTCGAATTCACCAAGAGAAAGCAGATTTCTCTTCAAATCAGGAACATACCTGACTTCAGTCAACAACCTTATTGACTCATCATGGAGCTTGAATCTCACAGATCCAACACCTGCAATCTTGCAAGCCTTGTTGTTTCCCAGCAATACTGATCCACCATCTTGATCACATAATTCCTCGAACAAGTCTTTGTTTGGAGTCATGTGCCAAGAGCAACCTGAATCCATAATCCACTCCTTCTTAGAGTCACTGCTTGAAACCACAAGAACATCAGATGATTCGAAATCATCTTGAACAATGGCAGCGTTGCCATTATCCTTACCTCCATGATATTTCAAGCGTTCAGGGCACACCTTTCTTGTGTGACCCTCCTTCTTACAATGGTAGCATCGAATGCCAGATGCTTCGCCACTGTAAGTCTTCGACTGACTTTTGCCTTTCTTCTTGTCGAACTTACCATCCTTTCGTAAGAGTTTTCCTTTAACGGCCAAACCTTCGCCAACAGTCGAAGGTTTATGCTCCTTTCGTTCATTCAAGTCCTTAGAGTACAAGGCTGATTGAACTTCTTCAAACGTCAGGGACTCCCTTCCATACAAGAGAGTTTCTTTGAAGTGAGCATGTGATCGAGGCAAAGAACACAATAGTAACAGCGCTTGATCTTCATCATCGATCTTCACATCAATATTTTCAAGATCAAGAATCAGCTTGTTGAACATATCCAA
The DNA here is from genome assembly GCF_029867415.1 of Vicia villosa. Lineage (NCBI taxonomy): Eukaryota > Viridiplantae > Streptophyta > Magnoliopsida > Fabales > Fabaceae > Vicia > Vicia villosa. The sequence goes on along the minus strand of NW_026704957.1, from coordinate 1,468,420 downwards.
CTGCTCAGCCAATACTTTGTCTTCAATCATCTTGAATGAATACAAAGCTTGCTTCAGGTAGAGTCGATTTACCAGCGATTTGGTCATATACAAACTTTCAAGTTTCACCCATAACCCTGATGCCGTCGTCTCCTTTGATACCTGCCAGAGAACCTTATCACCAAGGCTCAACAAAATTGCGCTGTGTGCTTTCTCGATCATATTTGTCTTCTCCGCTGCCGTCAATTCTGCATTCATGGCTGCCTCTCCCTTCAACGCTTCCAAACAACCCTGCTGAACCAGTAGGGCTTTCATCTTCAAGCGCCACAGACCGAAATCATTCACTCCGGTGAACTTTTCAATCTCATACTTTGTTGAAGGCATCTTCTCCACGCTCACCGCACCAATTTGTTGTGAATTCAATGCCAAGAACAAAGTATAAAACAAGGAAGAAGAGGAACACAAGAATTGGTTATAACTGCTATTCTTTTACTTTCTCTTAAAATAAGATTACAAGTTTACAAGAATAACAAATAACCTCTCTCACCCTAAATTAGGATTTGCAGCTTAGCAATGATGAGAGACTAGTATGCTATTTATAATAAAACCTAACATACTAACTAATGGGCTTTTTCAGCAAGGCCCATTACACAAGCCAACTTAATAAACAAGCTAACTTAACAAATTAGGGTTTAAACACTAAAACCTAATTTAACATGCTAACAACTCTAGCATCTTCGACATCTGCATGCTAGACCCATCTTCGACTACAGCATGCACACTTCGACACCAGCATGTGAACAATCCTTCGACTTCATGCTTAACCCTGTCGAACTGTCGAACCAAGAAGCTACCCTTCGACAATACTAGAGTTCGATCCAATATCTCACAATATATATAAATCATACTCACTCAAACCATGAAATCAGTCTAAAAGGAGTATACTAACAGTTCAAATACAACAAAAATAGTTTAAAATAAACTAAATCAAACTCACACACGTGACAAGCACTATCAACAAACCTGCGTACATGCGTGAAACCAAATAGTGAAAAACATCTTGTGTGAGTCTCCACTTCTTAAATTGGTGAATAAACTAACCTCCTACACAAACTTATTCACAAACATATAACCCCTGGGATAAAAACCACCAAGCAAGGTGACTCTTTTGAGTTAAACATTCCAACATCAAACAAATAGAATGATATAAATATTAAATAAGTCTAACGTCAATCACAATGACTTGTACGGATATTAAGTTGATGTCGACGGGTGAGGTAAACCTTAAATCTTGAAATATGCAAATCTCAACAGACATAAATCTCAATTGATCTGGAGAAAATCAGAGAATCAAAATATCAGAATACCAATCATGCACAAGAAATGCAAACTTGTGATCATGGCTAAACCACTTTCGTTTAAGGGACCCACCAAAAAATGAAGGAATTTCCATTTTCGCCAAAGACGATAAACCGGACCCTCCTCTAAGGTGAGTGCTAAATCCGAGTCTTAGATTGAAGCAACAAACCTAAAAAGTGACCAATCCATCGGAAATTTTGTTAGAGCCAACCGCTGACGAAACAAAAACAACCACCGAAAATGACGACTAAACTAATCTCGAGAGAACCCAACCAAAGGCAAAGAAAACCAACAACAAAATTCCAAAGGATGGTGTGAAGGACAACGATGACAACACCAGAGAACGGGTTGTGTAGTGCAACCCCAACACGGTGAAGAGGTAATGGTGAGAATCTATACTCTCGTCGCACCACCATCAACTAGATCTACATGATGAAGATTGATGTCTGAATTTAATGATACGAGAGAAAAAGCTAGAGATAAACTAGAGACACTACTACAAATAATATATTATATGAGAAAACATTCACCTCAGCTAACAAAAAACTAAGGTGTAAATCATAGATGCATCACATTTTAATTTTTTTAATAAAATAAATAGCACATATTTTCTCGATTTAGCTTGCAACCAAAGGAAAAAGTATTCAAGGGATACGCCTATGAATCCTAGCAACTGCAATTTAGCTCCTTTTAATTTTGTTTTAAATAATTGTATTGTCTATTGAAGGATAGAAAAACACTTAGAAAGGGGGGGTTTGAATAAGTGTGACTTTAAAAACTCTTAAGATAAAAACAATTGCACAATGATTTTTATCCTGGTTCGTTGTTAACGAAACTACTCCAGTCCACCCCCTTAGAGTGATTTACCTCAACTGAGGATTTAATCCACTAATCAGTCTTGATTACAATGGTTTTCCACTTAGATACCTTCTAAGTCTTCTAGAGTATTCTGATCACACCTTGATCACTCTAGGAACACAATGCTTAGATACCCTCTAAGACTTCTAGAGAATCCGATCAAAACTTGATCTCCTCTAGGTCTTTACAAATGAATGTAAACAAATTCTTACAAGAGTATTACAATGCTTCTTAATAAGCTATAATCACAACTGTGATATTTCTCTTAAGTTTAAGCTTAATCTCACTAAGATATTACAATAGTAATGAAGTGAGGTTGAAGATGAAGTTTTGAGAGCTTTTCACTTTGACAGCGTTTCTGTATGTTTGCGTAAAGTGTTGTATTCAGCTTCTCATCAGAACTTCTATTTATAGGCATTTTGAGAAGATAACCGTTGGGAGCATTTAATGCGTTGCGTGATCTGTACAACATTGCATTTAATGTTTCACTCTTTTGTCAACTACTTCGAGCCTTGCTTTTCCTGCTTTAACTGACTTTGCCTTTAATAGCTTCTAACGTTCCTTTTGTCAGTCAGCGTAGCCTACCATCTTGTACTTGCTTCTGATCTGATCTTTGTAGATACAACGTTTGAATATATCAGAGTCAAACAGCTTGGTGCAGACCATCTTCTTGTCTTCTGACCTTGAAGAGCTTCTTAGCGTGATACCATAAGAACTTCAGTGCTTCTGCTTCTGATCTCAAGTTCTTCTGATGCTTCAATAGACCATGTTCTGATTCTGCTTGATGTTGAATGCAGTATAGGGCAAGCAACAAAAAAGATTTGGAAATATTGATCCAGGAATTATCGTCCACAGAGATGGAGAGATGCCATTCAATAGTTTCTATGGTTTCGAGCTCGGGATTGAATGAGCAAAAAGTAAACAAAGATATAGACAGTAAAAGAATAAACACATTCTTAGAAGAGAAATAACTTATCAGGAATGTAAATATATTCACTCTTCACAAACATACACTTACCAACCTGTTATACTCAACCTACGATACTCATCTATGTCATCACGTATCTCTCACATAAGCGTCCATCTCTGGAGCACAAACGAGATCATCTCACAACTAAGGTTATCTCTAACGCGAAGGCGCGAGAACATCTGTATTCTCGCATCGGCGATCTCTCGCGCGCCGCTCAAACACGAAAGCATTAAGTACAGATACCCACAGTGAATGCTAGCTCTAAATCTATCTCTAGAGTTCAGAACCAACAGATTATCATCCTAGATAAGGATTCAAGAAGTTTATCTCTAAAGCAACCCAAATCCCCAGCATAGAGCAAAAATCCAGGATAACATCAACACAGATATGTAAAGCAAGTTAAACATAACATTATAATCGGTAAATATACATAAGATTCGAGTAACTATACAAATAAACCCAACACAAAGAAATACACAGAGAATAGAAGAGATAAACCAAACATCTTGCGGGTTGTCAACTCCGGTTGATGAGAAATCCACCTCCGATCTTCCAAGTGCATGACCCAGTGTTGTTTTCTAAGCTAATCCTAATCTAAGAATGAAAATGATGGAGTTGGAACCAAAAACTCTCCAAAACCATACCCTAGAAATGTTACAAATGAAGAAATATAAACACAATTTCTGCTACGGCCGCTTAGCGGCCAAACCTCGCTGAGCGGACTACACGTATTACAAAAATATCTAGAACAGTAAACAGGGCTCCGCTTAGCGGCCAGAGCTTCCGCTTAGCGGCCAGGAAAATTGGTTCGCTACTGGAAAGCGCGCTTAGACGCCGCTAAGCGGGCCTCTCTGCACAAATCTTGCTTATTTGATCCAAAATCGCGCAATCGGAGTCGTGCCTTCGACACTTTATTCCTCGAGGCTCCAATAAGCATGAATACCTATAAAAACAAAGGAAAAACTATTAAACGGTATATAAAACATATGAAAACTAAATAATGTGAATATGTACACAAAAGTGGGGATTTTATTACAAAAACGGAATGAATAGAATCGATAAGTGCCACAATTATATACTCAAAATAACAACATTTTGGCACTTATCAAACTCTCCCCAACTTGAAACTTTGTTTGTCCTCAAACAATGTCAAATAAATCAAAGAATCAAAAGCAATAAACCAAAGAATCGTGAATCAACAAGTTTTGAAAACCAAAAACAAATGTATGGTTCAACACAAAAACGTATAAACAAAGTAAATACTTACCACTATCCTACAACGACAACATATAAACGAAACGAATCCTAAGCACAAAAAGCATACAAAACATTCTAACACAATACATGCTATCTCATGAATCACACCTAGCAAAAATTCATCAATGGATGAAGAACACACAAAGGTGAAGGACTTTTAACACTCATCCAACAATCTTGCAAACAAAATATTAAATTATGCATTCATCCAAAAATCACATTGAAGATATGAAAGCAAGAATCACAAGGACTTTTCAAGGTTGTAATGTGGCTTGGTTAACAAACAAGGGATAAGTCCTAAGGCTAATCGAAACAAAAACTTGCCTAAACCTAAGGGAGTGATCAATCCACCAAAGATTCAAACAACACAATTCCGATCAAACTTCTTCCTTAACCACAAGTTTCTCAAACCAATCACAATACTTATTAGCACAATTATTCGCTTCTCTTTTCTTTTTGTTTTTCAAAACTTTTTCTCCTTTTTTCTTTCTTTTTCTTTTCTTTTCGTTTTTTTTTCTTTCTTTTCAACCTCATAGCAACAACCAAATAAGTACACAACCATTTCTCTCCCCAACTTGAATTCAACCACATCATCATGTGAATACTCCCTACTTTCTAAGGCAAGGTAAAAATTCATACCAAAAATCATGGTTGAGGGTTCAAGAAAACAAAGAATCAATCATCCATGCAAAAATGAGAACTAAACACTCAAAGATAAGCATTTAGCAAAAACAACATGGATATTGATAAAAAGGCTCAAAAGGGTTAACAAATGATCACACACTCACAAGGTGAATTGACTATTTGGTTTTGGTAGCTGTGCTCAAAATGAAACAAAATGCCTTGATCCTTTTCATGCTTTCATAAAATCAACATAAACAAAAAATTAAGCATAATAAAATCCAGTTAAAACAAAGATTGTGGCCTCCAGCATATATGAACAATGGAAAGCTTCCTCACATTTATGGTTTGGGAACTAAAGTGATTCAATCAATAAGCAAGTAATGCAAAAGAATGAATGGTATGGTAATTGTACAAATGAAAAGTTTCCTAAACATGTTATGTTATAGAAAGCGATAAATGAATACCTTGAATGATACAACTTCAAAAATAATATCCTACCCTACATCCGCAAGTTGAAACACTCAAGCTTTGGAAAATCACCTCAAAAATCTTCGAATCACCGACAAAATTTGAGTACAAACAACCACAAAAGAATTAGAAAAATAAAACTAGTATCTACTACTAAATAGCCTTGGTGAGAGTGGGAAAAAGAAATAAACCAAGTGGAATGGGAACCCCACTGGTACAGAGCAAGAAAACAAAATTTTACTGTCATCGCTTAGCGGAGCTAGGCTCGCTTAGCGGATGACAGAAAAACCAGAAAAATCAGAACAGAAACAACTGTTCCAATTTTCCTCCACTTCACCTAAATACCTCTTAGACATAAAAATAAACAAAGTTTACAACCGTTGGGGTGCCTCCCAACAAGCGCTTGTTTTACGTCGTTAGCTCGACGCCTTTATTGTTTCGGTGTTTGGAAAGTAGCTTCCTCCCGTCATGCCATGGTGACGTCTCACCGCACAAACCTAAAGAAAGTGTCCTAACCAAAGCACTTAACAAACGTTACGGGTACAAATATATACAATGATTAAACGAACATAAAGGAAAACACAAGTATACAAATATGTACATGAACAAACACATATATACAAACATGAAACACATATAACTATTAACATACAAAAAGAGAAAGTTGGTGAATGTTGGATGCACAAGTTGAAAAGTGAAGAATTGTAAGGAAATAGCTAATCCGAGATCATCAACATGTTTCACCAACATTCACCAACAAAAGTATACTTGTATGTAACATATACAAGTAAAACTATATGGTGAACATAAACAAGTAAACATGTACAAGTAAGTATATATACAAGTGAAATTATACAAGTAAACATATACAATATATACGATATATACAAAGCTCAAAACCACATAAACTATTGCGATGCAATCAAACCATCCCCGGCAACGGCGCCATTTTGTTGAATGCAGTATAAGGCAAGCAACAAAAAAGATTTGGAAATATTGATCCAGGAATTATCGTCCACAGAGATGGAGAGATGCCATTCAATAGTTTCTATGGTTTCAAGCTCGAGATTGAATGAGCAAAAAGTAAACAAAGATATAGACAGTAAAAGAATAAACACATTCTTAGAAGAGAAATAACTTATCAGGAATGTAAATATATTCACTCTTCACAAACATACACTTACCAACCCGTTATACTCAACCTACGATACTCATCTATGTCATCACGTATCTCTCACATAAGCGTCCATCTCTGGAGCACAAACGAGATCATCTCACAACTAAGGTTATCTCTAACGCGAAGTCGCGAGAACATCCGTATTCTCGCATCGGCGATCTCTCGTGCGCCGCTCAAACACGAAAGCATTAAGTACAGATACCCACAGTGAATGCTAGCTCTAAATCTATCTCTAGAGTTCAAAACCAACAGATTATCATCCTAGATAAGGATTCAAGAAGTTTATCTCTAAAGCAACCCAAATCCCCAGCATAGAGCAAAAATTCAAGATAACATCAACACAGATATGTAAAGCAAGTTAAACATAACATTATAATCGGTAAATATACATAAGATTCGAGTAACTATACAAACAAACCCAACACAAAGAAATACACAGAGAATAGAAGAGATAAACCAAACATCTCGCGGGTTGTCAACTCCGGTTGATGAGAAATCCACCTCCGATCTTCCAAGTGCATGACCCAGTGTTGTTTTCTAAGCTAATCCTAATCTAAGAATGAAAATGATGGAGTTGGAACCAAAAACTCTCCAAAACCATACCCTAGAAATGTTACAAATGAAGAAATATAAACACAATTTCTGCTACGGCCGCTTAGCGGCCAAACCTCGCTGAGCGGACTACACGTATTACAAAAATATCTAGAACAGTAAACAGGGCTCCGCTTAGCGGCCAGAGCTTCCGCTTAGCGGCCAGGAAAATTGGTTCGCTACTGGAAAGCGCGCTTAGACGCCGCTAAGCGGACCTCTCTGCACAAATCTTGCTTATTTGATCCAAAATCGCGCAATCGGAGCCGTGCCTTCGACACTTTATTCCTCGAGGCTCCAATAAGCATGAATACCTATAAAAACAAAGGAAAACTATTAAACGGTATATAAAACATATGAAAACTAAATAATGTGAATATGTACACAAAAGTGGGGATTTTATTACAAAAACGGAATGAATAGAATCGATAAGTGCCACAATTATATACTCAAAATAACAACATTTTGGCACTTATCACTTGACCATCTTCTGATGTCTTGCGAGAGCATGTTCTGATATTGCATGCTGAACTTTCTGAGTCAGTGCTTCTTGCGCTGATTTTGTGCATACTCTTTATATATTTCTTGAAATGGAAATTTCATAGGATTAGAGTACCACATTGTCTTAAGCAAAATTCATATGCATTGTTAGCATCAAAACTAAGAATATTGATCAGAACAATTCTTGTTCTAACATCTATTACCTCGGTTGAGCTGGCAACCAAGGGATAAAGTATTTAAAGAACACACCTTCGAATCCTAGCAATTACATTTTACCATCTTTTAAAAAAAAATTAAATAAAATTATGACCTATTACCTCGGTTGAGCTGGAAACCGAGGGGTAAAGTAACGTTTTTATTTTATTTTTTTTACTGGTGACCAATTTGATGAAAAAATTAAGTAATGAATTTTTGTTATCCATTTATAAATAACAATGGTAAAGACATTGTCAACTCAGCAATCCATATAAAACATTAGTGATTCACGTGACTCTCTTACTAGAAAATCAGAACATGAGTGTCACAACTATCCATCTTGGATGTAAAGTGTTGAAAAGTAAACTTAAAATAATGAAAGCAATTGTATGAAGTATAACATTATTCTCTAGGATGGATTGCAATAGTAGGAAAATGTTTCAAGGTTAGGTACTTAATGTAATATTTATCTAGTAAAATCTTTAATATTGTTTTTGTGTTGTTGTTGAGATTTAATGCAAGTTGTTCCCTTGAAGAACTCTAAGACTTGTAACTTCCCCTCTCACATCCTTTATGTTGATGATGTGATGATTTTTTTTTTGCAAAAGGATATATCTTTTATTTCTTATCTTTTTGACATGTATGCTATAATATCTAGTCAAATGATTAATCCTTTAAAGTCAACTATTTTCTCTAGACTTATGCATCAATCTAGATCCCATCACCTCAACTCATGCCTTTGATACAATTTTGGCAGCCTCCCTTTTGACTATTTAGGTGTCCCCATCTTCAATGGGAGACCTAAATTTAGTTATTTCCAACCTCTGGTTAATATGATCATTGTCGAACTTTCTGCTTGGAAGGATGCCATCCTTTCTATTGATGGTGAGTTGATTGATATATTCTTGAGTATTACATATAATATCAACTATAATTTAATTTAATAATATCAAATATAATCCAAGTTGTGTAAGCTCAAGTCCAATCAGAATTGTATATAAATAGTCATAATTTGTATCATTATTTGTACAAACCATTACAAATCAAGTGAATATAAATTTTTATTTCCTTATTTTTTTCTCTTTCTCTCCTCTCACTAAAAGTGCATCACACACTAACAACTCAGTTTTTGAGAAGTGTCATCCAAGATATGATTATCGACTCTTTTACGGGTTACTCTTGGCATATTTCTCTCCTTAAGATTCTAGAGAAGTCTATGAGAAATTTTATCTAGAGCGGATACCCTATCATTAGAAAACTTATGACTGTGGCATGGCATAAGTTTTGTCCGCGTTTAAGTAAAGGAGGGTTAAATGTTAGATCCCTAATTATAATTATTGAAGCAGCTAGCCTTAAAATTTGTCGGGACTTCTTACAAAATGGCCACTCTTGGCAACCTCCCTCAAGTTCATGGTGCTTAAGAAAAATCTTCCCATTGGATACCACATCTCTTTTTCCATCTAGAGCTCTATTATGGGTCAATGGCTTAATGTCCAAGCTAACTCGCGATGGATTGTTGTAGATGGCTCTAACATCAATTTTTGGCATGATAATTGGTTGGGATCTCGTCTTGTTCAAACCCTAAATATTCTTGAAGAAGACCACCATCTTTTGAATGACAATGTCAATCAGTTCCTAGTTAACTTTCCTTGGTGTTTGCCTACTCAAATGAGTGGCATGTACCCTAAGTTGCCCTTCATTCTCAGTAACGCTAACATGTTATCCATCCTTAAGCCTAATTTGAGAGTTTGTCTTGCCTCTAAAACTAGAGAGCTTTTCTTCAAAGACTCATTCCTTTTTCATTTTCGAAAGATTACATGGGCCTATATTCTCTGGCGTGCTGATATCCCTCCATCGAAGTTTTCGTTAATTTGGAGGTTATGTCATGACAAGGTTTGGGCCTATATTTTCTGTCTCGGGAGGTATTTTTCGAAATCTCCCTAGCATGATTTTTGGCTACTTTGCTTCAAACACAAGTTGGAATGATGTCTTTTTAACCGAATTGTTGGGTGCCTTCAATGTCATTGAAATTGCTCTTAAGAGAGGTTGAAAAAACTTGAGGTTGAAAATAAGTGGTTCAACGGTTGTTTTTCGGATATAATTAATTTTGTATTTTAGAACCTGATTCTACCTAAACTAGAATTTATAGTTTTTAAATATAAACATGATTTTTATATGGAAATTTTCAATTCACTTTTGCAAAACCTTATCCAAACCTAAGGGTGTGTTTGGTTCAAATGAGGGGGAGGGGAGGGGGGGATTTAAAGGAGGAAAGGGGAGGGGAGGGATTTTTTTTAATCAAATAAGTGTTTGGTTCAAAATAAGAGACGGGAGGGAAAGGGAGGGGTTTTAATTAAAAATATGTTTGGTTCAGGAGGGGAGGGGAGGGGTTTTATAAATAAATTACATTTTTACCCTTATGATCTTATATAAGTGATATAATATTCAAATATGAAAATTTCATAAATGTTATTTTGGTAATAAATTTTTTAATATTGACGGACTAAAACGTTATAATTTACCATAACGTTAATAAACTGAGTACACTTGATTCATATTATAACTCTCTGACACAAATGAAACTATATGCTAATAATAATTTTTAAATAGTGATGAATCATCTAACAAAACAAATACATAAAATAAGTTATTATTAAAACTAATAATTTAAATTTCTAATAAAATGAATAAACAAAAAAATAAAATAAAGTAAATGATTTAAAATTTGATATAAAGAAAATGTAATAGGATAAATAACAAAACTAGAAGAAAAAATAACATAAATAAATATTAAAAAAATTATAAAAATAATGTAATGATTATGATTTGTATTAAGTTAAAAAAATTTGAAAAAAATTTGAAGGTGAATAATAGTTATAATAAGTTGATGGAAATAATCAAAAAAAATCACATAGAAAAGAAGCATTAACACGAAAAAAAATTTGAAATATTAAAATTAAACTGAGGATATTTTAGTAAATATAATAATTTTTTACGTTTTAAAATTCAGATTCCCTCCCCTCCCCTCCAAATCCCCCAATTCGGAGGAACTCAAAAAGTGAGGTTTGGAGGGATTATGCTCATCTCCCTTCCCCTCCTTAAATTTGAACCAAACATATTTAATTAAAAATTTCCCCTCCCCTTCCCTCCATCTACTTCGAACCAAACACACCCTAAATAACTTAACTAGAATCAATTGACTTGCGATCAATTTTTTTAGCACATAATCAAACACTGTACAAGGAGTTCTACTATATGTGATGTGAAGCAAAATTGTGATCCACGTATCACATCATATTTTCACAATGGATAAGTTGCATACTGACCCAATCAACATTCAACCTTGTCCCTTCCATTCACACATTCCACTAATCGCAAAAATGGCAACATCTCTATTCACCTCCCTTCTCCCCTTCACTTCATCAACTACATCACATTCAAAGCTCTCACCATTTCGTTCATTCAGAGTCTCAGCTTCTGTCTCGGTTCCTGAAAATCACACTCCCAGAAGAGAATTCTTAAAGGGTGTTGCTCTTTCTCTCCCACTTATTGGTCTCACTGACCCACCTCACGCACAAGCTAGAGACGTTGCAGTTGGCTCTTTCCTCCCTCCTTCATCATCAGACCCTTCTTTTGTTCTCTTTAAAGCTTCTTCTAAAGATACTCCTGCCCTTCGAGCAGGTACATTCTTCTTTCAATTCAACAGTTTTCTTTTGCTCAAAATTAAATATATGGGTCAGTCAAGTAACTGGTATTTGCATAGTTCTGTTATTTAAGATATTCCCAATAATCTGAATAATTTGATGGACTATGATTTTGTTGCCTCTTCTGCATATGATTTGGCTCATTTTTTGATGACTAGGTTTTAGGAAATGTGATGATTTTTGTAGCATTAGCTATCCCTATCCTATCTGGGCTGCATATGGATTGTGTTACAAACTTATAATAGAAATATAAAAAATGGAAATGTGGTTGAGCCTAACTATTGCCACCACTTATGTAAGGTAAGGATTGCCTCCACTTGTAAAGGGGTTATAGTGGAAATTACCATGTTAAGAAATGTGGTTTGGCCTAACTCAACCCTACAAAACCGGCTTGTAGGGTAAGGATTGCCCCTCTTATAAACTTATGTTCTGATCATATATTGTCTGATGTGAGACTCTTAATATAGTGAGTATAGAAGATTGGCTTAAAGAATATAATGATGTGAGACTCTTAATATAATGAGTATAGAAGATTGGCTTAAAGATTATAATAACTGGCTAAAATATATTATTTAGAAAAATTTGTGCATCATAATTGGTTTCTGATTTTTATTTTAAGAATGCATCTGGTTCTTTTAATTCTAGTTTGATAGTGCTTAGAATGTCTCTTTCATATCGAACAATTTTTGTCTAATGGCATTCAATCACAGAATTCATTGATAGCTGCATAAATTACTAGAATTTGTTTTAAAATTGGAAGTGCCGCATATTGTGGCTGTTTCGGTACTTTGTTTGCATCTCTATTGAACAATGCCTGAGTCGCAGAATCAAAGTCTGAGCCAAGGCGGCCATTCTGCGATGTTGTGCCAATTCCAGTTTTAAATTTCCATAAACTCATTTCATAGCTTTCAACTGAGCGGCAGACTCGATTTTCCTGACAGATAACCAGACGTTAATATCAGGTCTAATATCACAATTAAAGACCTCTATTTCCAAACAGATTTGTCCATCCGTAATGGAAATAACATTGGTGGGAATATTGGCCAATATGTCTCCAGCTTGTATTTAAATATCGGGTAAGGTGGTCAAGCCACCTGCACTTGTCTGATCCGACTATTTTGGAACTCTTTCTAAGAGACGGGAATGTAAATAGAAAACATCGCCTAGGAAAGCCTCACGGCCTGGTGGTCGGAGTAACAATAATGACATTTGTCAATATGTCACGACCCATTCACTAAGAACATCATAGATTATTAATGCGTGGATTCCTATTATTACTGAAATATTCCCCAATGACACACACCCAAAATATGAGGCCAGAAATTGCAAAGGTGTTGGATTCGAAGCGGTGGCTGATACAAAAATGGTATATTCTGAAGCATTTGCTTCTGAGAGAATTTGAACTTAGTGTGCCACAATTAAGTGTTTCTCTCCGATCGCTACATAGATACAATACAATGTCTCACTCTCAAAGGTGGCCCTTGAGTTCATTTGATTTTGGTTTAATACAGTGTTGATAGATATAGCTGTTTTCCAGTTTGTCCGTCCCGAATATAAGTTTTTATTGACCACGGTGAATAGGAACCAAACTATCTACCACTTTTAACCATGTTTGCATAGCATAGCCTTTTCCGTAGAAACATCCACAATTGATCCAGTACATTTGACAAGATCCCCTTCTTTGACAGCAGTATCACTATCAAAGACAACGATTATGACATTTTTATTCTCTAGATTCAACACTATTCCTTTCACACCGCTGGATTCAATCCATTAACACACAGTCCAATCTCCAACTGAGACCAGTTGATCAATCCCATCCCCTTAAAAATTTGTGTAAAAGTTAGTAATATGACTTTCTAACAGAGTAGTTAGTTCTGCAGCTCTTACACATTAAATTGTTTATCCAAACGCACCGTTGATCTAATGGATACTTCTCAATAGTATCCTTAGAATTTACAACATGGATCTATGGCGGTTTATTAGGCTTAATTAGCATTTAGGTAGAAATTAACTGTGTACATTTCAAATTTATCTTTCTCCCTAATTCATAGTTGCTACATGGTTTCTGATTAGTTATCCATGGCCATCACTATGCCTTTCTCTAATGTATAAATTCATTTGACATTGTCTACTACTATTCTTTGCAATTGATAGTTTAGATTTAGTTCTTTGCAGGAAATGTGCAGCCATACCAATTCATCCTTCCCCCAACATGGAAACAGCTTCGTATAGCTAACATACTATCAGGAAACTACTGTCAACCAAAATGTGCAGAGCCATGGGTGGAGGTTAAATTTGAAGATGAAAAGCAAGGAAAAATTCAGGTAGTGGCTTCACCTTTGATACGCCTAACCAACAAACCAAATGCAACAATTGAGGACATCGGGAGCCCAGAAAAGTTGATCGCTTCTCTTGGCCCATTTGTCACCGGAAACACTTTTGATCCAGATGAGCTCGTCGAGATGTCAGTTGAAAAGCTTGATGATCAAACGGTATGTTTGCTTTCTATATATAGCCTATGTTGTCGAAACATTATGGAAACTATTAGTGACTAACATTACTGAAATTCATGTCTGCAGTACTACAAATATGTGCTTGAAACTCCATTTGCTCTTACTGGTTCACACAATCTTGCAAAAGCAACAGCTAAGGGAAACACTGTCGTTTTATTTGTGGCTAGTGCAAATGACAAACAGTGGCAAACTTCTGAGAAGATTCTAAAGACCATGCTTGATTCATTTAAAGTGTAGTTTTTTGTTGTTAAAGGTAAAGAAGATAACTTTACCTTTGGTTTATTCCCTTGTAGTTTTTGTTTATACACACGATTAATAAGCAAGAGCTGTGTTAATCCACATTTGAATTTTTTTTAATCTTGAGTTGAAATAAATTTTACTTGTTTTAACAGAACAACTTTGTCTTTGTAAATATCTGATCAATGAACCTTACCTTCTATGACCGCGGACGCTTCTCCAACATCTTGAGTCGACAGCCACCATCTTTGAAATGTGGATCCACTTCCTTCATTTTGGCACATCGACCTAATGCATGTACCTAATTTGAAGCTTGACCTCAAGGGCTTGCACAGTTGCGCTCGTACCTAATTTTATCTCTATGTGGTTAAAGCTTGCTTGGAAGTTCAAGCATTTGATATAGGGAAAAATATATAACATGTCAGTTTAATAACTAGTCGGACTTGTGACTAATCCGATGGAACTTTGTGTTGAAACACAGGAATTGGACCATATACAATTAAAAAGGACATAACATAAACAAGTAATTGGTGAAGTTGATTTTTCAGAAATTCAATGTGGCTTTATTTCTCAGCACCTAATTTTCATACTCTTGTTGTCTTCTTTGCAAGACCTTTTCTCATTGATGTTGAGTTCATAAAACAGGTTCATAAAATATAAAAAATTGATTCTACACTTCTTCAGACCAACTTCACTGCCCTTGTCATGAGTCAGGAGCATTTACCGAAGATGTTTGATGTTTTTATAAAATAAATTGTTTAACACTTCTTCACAACTTATAACTTTTGACAATCCTCTAGCCTAGAGCAAAACAACTGGTTTTAAGATAAGCAAAACAACTGGAGTTAAGATATTCAGTTTTAAGATATTCTCACAGCTTATAAATTTTGAATCCGCTGTGAGACCAAACCTCAAGCAGCAGAACATCTGGTTTTTCTTGGGAGAACTTCAGAAAATTTTGCAGTGACAAACCACTAATTCGGTTTCATGAATCATGAAATGTATAACTTTGTCACTGTTTTGATTCTTACTAAACACGTCTACAAATATCTCTTTTGACAATATAAACTGAATAGCAAATGAAACAATTTGTAAATTATAAGCGGGCATTTATTATTATTAAGTTTCTAAGAAAAGTCTCAACTCATACATGAACAGTTGATCAACGCCGGCTTTCCTAAAGTACAACTTTTTTTGTTTACACGAGGCCTGCTATTTTAAATATCTTGTTATGTACAAAACCGGAGCCTCATTTCTCTCCCTCCCAGAGTAGCCCACATCCCTTGTAAATAAACTATAACTCTAGGGTTAGATAAGCTTGTATCAAAATGGGGAGGGTGGTCAAACATAAGCAGTCACCAAAGGAGAAGCTCGAGGAAGACCACATGAGTAAGTCACATACTTGACACTGTCGAGCAGCACAACAACAAAAATCCGAGAGAGTGACTTTGGAGCCATCATACCATCAACATCACCATCTCCGGCCTCTTTGGGATCAACAAGAACTGAAACCACCATGGAAGACTTATTACCAGGGAGGTGGTCTTTTGGCAAAGTTCTTGCATGTTCTTCAGTTATGTTCAGTTTGGATCCAGGGAGAGGATCTGGGAGCCCATGGAGGATTCTTCTGTTTCTGCTCATGTTGATAGTGGTAGCATTGTGACGGCTTTCAGTAGAAATTTTAGTCACTGTTGTTGCTGGAACTATAGCTCCAGGAGCTGGAGAGGCGTCAAACTGAAAAACTTCAGTACACATGCCAGAACTTAGCATTGGACCTGCATCATGGAACCAGAAATATTGGTAAAACTTCAATGTTTATGTGCTTCAAAATCAGCAAGCAGGTACTTATTTGGGCATATAAAGCTTGTACAACCAGTAAAGGATATTAGCTTAAGCAGATTGAGAGGTGGACAACATGAAGGTGTTGTTTTCCATTCTTCTTGTACTGAGAAAGACATCTTAGATAATGACAATTACTATGGCATAAGAAAAGCTATATTACAAATACAAAAACGAACCAAAAATGCAACAGTTATGGGAAGTAATATTAAATAAGCACTATTAAAACTGAGTTAGTGATAGAGTTTGAGACTCGCAAGGAGTTCAACAAAACTATCTAACCAAGTTTGGAAGACGTCTTAAACAACCAAAGAACAACCAAACACAAAACATATGAGGTTAATATCAAAAGGCATCTCTTATACTCACACTGCCAAAATAGAAAAAACATTGAACCTATAGTATATGCTACCAAATGGCCAAAATGTGATTAGTAATTTTTCACAGCAACCAAGAAAACACAAGCAAAAGAGTGTGTCCCAAGCCTACCTAGCAATCTTTAGTGTGAAAATCAGACAGAAAGATAAAGTAAAAGCTGAAACACGTGCAACAAATTGAAAATTTCTGATTAGAGATTTTATAGAGCATCCAAGAAGACACAAGTCAGCAGAAGAGACTGGCATTATTTCTATCTAATAATCTATGAGGGGAAATTAAGACAGAGACGTGATAAACCTGTAATATGTGCTACAGATTGGCGAATTCGGATTAAACAGCAACAAGAAAAACATGATATAAATCAGCAAAAGAGAATGTATCATTTCTACTACCAAGCCACCAATAGAATAAAATTAGCAGACAAACATAATTAAAGGATCTTCACCTGCAATTCCTTCACGGAACCACTGCTGCATTTTACCATCAGTTGCAGAAGACTTCATATGGTCCTTCAAGGTTTTGGCTGAGCCAGAGCCAATAGCCCTTCTCTGTTCGGCAGAAACCCTATACACATTTGGATGCTGACCTCTATTTCTTCCAACTTCAGGAATAGCTAATGCAGAATCCCTAGCAATGGCCAAACCAGTTTTAATCTTCTCCTTTCCTTGAGCATCTTGTGATGCCATTGCTTTCTCACTGGCCATAATCGAATGGATTATCAAGTTTCCATCAATCTTCACCAACTTATCATTCCTAGGAACATACAAAGAAGCAAGAAGTGGCTCGCTGGCGTTGTCTCGATGACCAAAACAACTCGAGTTTTTCAGTTCATTCATTTCTTCACCTAGTTTCCGGCCTCTCTCATAATTGTTCCTATCAGAAACACCAAACCTTCCATTGGATAACCCCACTTCCCCATCCCTTCCAGATTCTTTCATAGGATCATTTACAGGCCAAATCCTACTTCCACCCTGACCATACAACCATCTATCACTAACATAACTAGACCTACCAGAAAGGTTATCAACTAAACCTCCAAACTTAAAATCTACCAAAGGAACAAGTCCGCCAAAAAGCAGGATACAGAAAAACAAACCCAACAAACTAATACTAGCAACCTTCTTAGTTTTCACCTCAGTCTTCTTAGTCTCAGTCTTCTTACTCTCGTTCTTTTTACTCTTAGAAGACACAGCTGGTTGCTGAGGTTTCAACCTTGGAATTGGAACCAAAGGAACCTGAGACCCTTGAGGTTTAACAACATAAGGAGCACAAGGCATCCAAGGATAAGGCATATGTGCCATTGGAGGATGAGGGTACATCCCAGAACCTGGTGGTGGAGGTGGACACATAACACCGCCACTCAATTGCTGTCTAAGTGTAGCATTCTCAGCCATGACATAAGTGATCTTACTACTTAAATCAGCAATTGTCGAATGCATCGATCTCACCTTCTCCTCAAGCTCCTCCACATAATGCTTCTTCCTCTGCCTAGAAAGCTGTGCACTTTCTCTATTCCTCATCAACCTTGCCTTCCTCTTCTCATCATCATCTTCAATTCCATCAAAACCAGATTGAGACTGCTGCTGTGGTTGGATCTTGTTTTCCATTGAGGACGACCTTCTACTACATTTTGGGGTTCTATTCTCAGCACTTACATGGCTATTTTCTTTCTTCCTCTTCAGATCAGAGCCTTTAACAATTCCCTCCACTTTTACACCCTCTTCCACAGCTGCATGTTCACGAGAAGATGAAATATCCCTCTCATAACTGCCAGAGTCATGTGACGGCGAGTTCATGGCTTCATATACACCAGATCCACCATTCCCCGATCCCTGAGAAGAAACCGGTCCATTCGAGGACTCATCCCGGTCGCTAATTTCAGTCTCCGGCAAAGGAATGGTCGAAACTTTAACATCAGCATCAACATCAACCGAGTTATCTTCAGCAGAAACCGATTCTGAATTAAGAAACCTAGAAACACCTTGGCTCTGATCGCTTTGACCACCAGAAACCACAGAAACACCTGATCCCGGCGAATCGAAATTCTTCGGAGAACAATTACCATCACCATTGATACAATCACCAATCATAGGCGAAATTGGAGTGCCATTAGTATTCTGGTTCCATGCTTCAGAAAGAAGAAAATCATCCGTACCAGCAGGGATGGAGAGATTTTCAATATCGTCAAAGGTGAACTCGAAATCTCCCAACGGAAATTCCAGATCGGAAGGGAGAGGCTCTGAATCAAGGGCATCTTCGTTGAAGAAATCCTCTAATGAAGGGACAGGGATGTTGTTGAACTGACCGGCGAAGTCATCGAAATCCATATCGGACGACAATTGCTCCGGCGGTTGCGCGGCGAGGGTAGGATCAGACATGGATTAGGGTTTTGGAGAACGAAGAAGGTTTCAGCAATTTCAGAATTGAGGGTTTGGGTCGTTATTTGAAGTCGTGCGCGTGATATCACGCGTTTCAGAACCGGGTTCTCGGTAGTTTCTGCAAACTACTGCTACTGTTTTTGTTTGATTGTTTCACAGATGCGAAAAGATAACACACACAAAGACATATTAATAACTGTGTAAAGTAATGGTTAATTCCCACATAAATTTTATAGTAATATTATTTTACTATTATTTTGTCTCTTCTTCAAAGAAAACATTTAAAAATATTTATTACAAAAATAAAGGTGTCAATAAATCAAAGATAACGTGGTATTTACAATAGCAATAAATAAAATAAAATAAAAACAGTCAAAAAAAAGTATATTTTGATTTTCTATCATTTTTATTGTTTTAGAATAAAGTGATTTTAAGGAATGTATAATTTAGTAAAGAGAAGTTAATTTATTTTGTTTTTTCATATTAATTATATTTACTTTAAATTATGAAATGGATTTGTTATGAATTGAATATTAAATTCATTTATATTTTAGTTGATGCATCAATTGAATAATAAATAACTTTTTTTTTAATTTTGTTAAAAAATATTAAAAGTCAAATCTATAATTTATAACTTTTATAGATTTCTAAATTTTATAAAATAGTATAATTATATTATTTTACTATTATTTTGTTTATTCTTTAAAAAATATTTAAAAATATTAATAAAAAGATAGAGGAGTCAACAAATCAAAAGATAATGTAATAATTACAAGAGCAATAAAATAAAATAAAAACGGTCAAAAAACCATATGTTTGATTTCTATTAATTTTATTGTTATCTCTCTTATTGAATGGTAAAAAAAAAATTTAAAAGATAAATATAATGAATGACTATATAAATAATATAAATAAATTTTTCAAAAAAAAATTATATCATAGATAAATTAGATTATATAAATTAATTAAAATAATATTTTAAAAGATAAACATATCGAATGATTATAAAAATAATATAAATAAATAAATTTTGTAAAAAAAGTATGTGTCACATATAAATTTGATTATTTAAATTAATTAAAATAAATTTTAGCATTATAAAATAGTAATATGTCAAAAATATTATTTTATCAGATAAATATAATTTATATATACAATTTTGTTTAGAATTAAGTGACGACATTTAAATATTAATTAATAAATATTTTTGTCCATGTTTAATGATCAAAATATGATAAAGATAAATAATATAAAAGAGTTGAATAAAGATATGATATGATTTGAACAAGGTATATTATTATTTTATCATTTTTATATGCATATTTATTACAAACTTTTTTTTTACTGACATTTTATTACAAACTTAATAATATTAAATTATTATATTTGTAAAATTATATTACTCATGTACAGAGTTACATACTTTTATTTAAAATTAATTTTTTAATTTTAACTCTAATTTAAATTTTAATTGATTTAATTACAATTTTATTCTTCTTATTTTAGCAATTTATAATATTGATTTCTCTTTTTTAAAATTTAAAAGAAACCACTGTTTCATATTTTGTATTGAAAACTAATGATATGTATTTTTTTAATGATGTCTAAATTTAACTTATCAATCTATCAAAAAGAAGAAAACCTAAAGAAAAGTATGTCTAATTTATTCTTTACAAAATCATTTGTAATCTTAATAAAGATAGAATCAAAAAAATTGTGGAACTTGTATTTTTTTTTTTTAATTAAAACTGACACTTATTCATTGAAATTAATAGAATACATTGAATAATACAAATTCAAAATCGCTATAAACTGAAAAATGATGAATCTTCGAACAAACTCACAACACCCATGTTAATAGCATATAACAGCAAAATGCCTACAAATATGATGAAATTGAAATGCTCGGAATATCCATGTCTCCGAGTCTGCAGCATTGACGACGTCAAAGTCATTGATTGAATATGTACTAAGTTGAAACTAATATGTCAATCTGAACCAAACAAACACCGCACCAAGACGGGAAAATAAAATAACACTACAATAAGACGATGACCAAGACAATGTCGCACTAAGACGGCGAAATCACAAAGAAAAAAACTAAAAATATATGTGAAATCACTTATTTCAATGAAAAAGAAAGGGAAAATGATTTAGAGGGGATTTTGGATCAAAAAATTGACTATAAAACCACCTCTCTTTAGTGGATGAAGAAAAAGAGAAAGTTATAGGTTAAGAAAGAAGGGAGGTGGTTGCTTGCTAGCACTGCTTGCGATGGTGGAACTTGTGTTGATAACTATATTTGCAACAAAAACAAAATTAGCACAATATTTTCCTTTCTTATATATGTGATTGATCCTGATATTAGTGTTGTTAGTTGGATCCATGCACGAATACCATCTGTTTTGAAGCCTCCAAAGAACTAAAAGAGACTTGTTCTATATAAAGCTTGAGTCAACCATGAATTTTTCCAATTTCTATAGCTTTCAAAATAGTAGAGAATTCGGTATAAATAGATGAACCAGATATTAAGTTTTCTACAAAGGCTAACATAAAATATGAATGTTTTGCTTTCTCCTTAGACAAAGCCAAAGCCCTTTGGCAAAGTTGCATTGGAAAACAAAATTTAATTTGTACTCTCCGCTTTTAAGTTGCAAAGATAGCATTTGAAGGCCATTGAGATGCCTCTTTTCATTAGCACTGCATCAGATGGGATTCTACCATACATGATCCTCCGCACAAGTGTTAACTTATTTGGAGGGATGGCATTGCTTCAAATAGCTTTAGCCCAAACGTTGCAAGGGAACTACTGGACTTGAATGTGTAAGCATCTTTTAGTATGAGCACACCAAATTTAGTTTTGTTCCAAATTAAAAATTCTCTATAAAGATCATTGCAGGGGTGGAACAGGTGGGATCATATGAGGCGGAAAAGGAAACCATTCATTCCACATAGGAGGGAGATCCCATCGACCCTCATGGATGAATTCATAGATAACATCATTAGCTTTGATGCCTTTAAGATGAAGAAAATCCATAGTAGTATTTAGAATTAAGGGACAGCCACTCCAAAAGTCCGTCCAAAACCTTATTGGTTTCTTTGAACCAAGATACCAACTTGTATTATTGTCAATAATAGAAAATTATGCCTTCATTCTAGTCCAGATTAATGAGAAAATATGATACTTGATAATATCATAAGATCTTAGAATTCTATTCTTGAAGATGGGTAGCCTTAAGACTCAATATTGTTCATCATATCCCATCCTAACTTGAGATTTGTGGCCTCATTTTAACAGACTAACAATATCAAACCAAGGTCACCACTATCATAAGGTTGGCAAGTTTTCTTTAGTGCCACCATTAATGATTTCAAGTTGTGAGTATCTCCAGACCATATAAAGTTCTTGCAAGCCTTTCAATTATTTTGAAAAGAGTCACATGCCAAGAGTAGATTTTAATGGTGTACGTTATCATGCTTAGTAAGATGGACTTTACCAAAGTCAATCTCCTTGCCATAAATAATAGAGATCCTTTCCAGACTGACATTTTGGCCAGTATTCTGTCAGTTATAGGAAGCGGGTGAGTCGATTTGACTCTCTCTTTAAAGATATAGGAAGGTGTTGAAAGGGAGATTTCATGTGTTAAAACAAGTGTTCCAAATGTTATATTAATATAAATACTATTGGGGATATTTTAACCTTTAATTCAAGTTTACTATGTTTAAATGTTTAGGGGTAAGATCGAAAGTCGTCCATACTTAAGATCAAACTTGATTAGTTTTTAACCGAACAAAAAGGGCGAAAGCAATTTATTTGGTTAAATAGGGATCTTTGACACTTTTTTAGAAAACGATTTTGAAACTATTTTTGGACGTGTTTATGGGTTTGAAATCTGATTCTTGGCCAAAAGCCAAGAATCTCTTTAAGTTAAATTTTCCAATTTAAAGTCACTTTTCTACTAAGACAAGTAATTGATTTCTTAAAAATAGGTTCACTACTTTAACGCAATGCGCACTGTTCATATGTGACAAATGAATGGGTAGACTTAAAGAGTAAACTCGGTTCTTAGTACGCGAAAACGACAAGTTCCTATTAAATTGTTCCTTTCTATAAGTAGAAAATATTGTCCCATAAACAATTCTATCCATGTGTAACTGGAACGCTGTTTGATATACTTGAATTACATTCGAACCTGTTGCTCTTATCTGCTATTTACTTTATTCCTTTATTTTCTTGCACTGCACTCATATCAAATATTCTCAACCTTGAGACACCAAATTTGAATTTCTGCATTTCTCAACCAAATGCAATAATGTAAAGATCAAAGTTGCTCAGAATTTCACCACGAGTTCAAAAATGTAACTAACATAAATTTATTTTAACTGTAGCTCTCTAATTTTAAACAAAACTAGAAAATTATAGAAATTTCAAACAAAAATTAAATGATATATAGTATCAATCAATGGCAGATAAGTGAGGTATTTCACTCCTCATATCATGACAAACATAATAGAATCGAGAATTGCTCAAAATGATGCTTTAATCATGAAGTTTCAAGTCTAGAAAACTTACCTATGATAAGCACTTCTGGAGATGGCTTGATGATCCCTACAGCTTCAGTGAGGTCCCAAGAATGTGTTTCAATGCTTACATTGCTTTGAGAACGCTTCAATACTTCTGACCACCTCAAGTTGCAACTTTGAAAAAGTGAGTTTTGGAGATGTTGATAGAGGTGTTACAGTTGGTGTTTAATGCATAAAAAAGTTTCTATATGCTATATGGAGTGTTTTTGGATGATGAGTTTGTAAGAAACTTGCAAAGGAAATGAATTTCAAAGAATTGGACTTTGAAGCTTCAATGGAGTTTCAAAAAACCAATTCTGAGTTGCAGAGTGTTTGGGGGGATTGAGATTTGTGTAGGTGTGTTTTAAAGTGTTGCGAAGGCCTCTATTTATAGGGAAAATTGAAAGCGTGAGAGATGATCAGATTTGAAGTTTGGATTTCATGGTTTAGGTTGAAATGCAAGTATGGAGTTACATGGATTATGGTGGTTTCAATGCATAGCTTGAGTGACTTTGGAGATAATAGGGAGGCCTTAGGTGTTACTTTTGAGTTTGTTGATGAAGTGTGATCAGAGGTAACAAGGTTTGGGCTCAATACAAAGTGATTTGTGATTAAAGCTTCTTTACCAAAATGGAAGTCATGAATTTAAGCTTGAAATGGAATGAAACTTTGGATAATGATCAAATCAATTGGACAATTCTCTTTAGACTTGTGTAAATCTCTGATTAAGGAGAGATTTAGAAGCAATAGGGTATGTAATTAAGGGATTTTATAAAAGGTGTGAAAAAAACTAGAAGGGGGGTTTGAATAGCGTTTTTAACAAACAAAAATTTGATAAAAAAACAACTCCCCTCTTCAAACAACAAACTCTTTACTCTTGATAATAACTATAAAATGCAAGAAGAAAAGAACAATGCATATTTATACTAGTTCACTTGAGAAACGCTCAAGCTAGTCTAGTCCACCCGCCAAGTTGATTTCGCCTCTCTCAATCGAGGTCTTAATCCACTATAACCAAACTGATTACAATTGCATGGGTAACCGCTGATGACTAACACTGCACAAGCTATCCGCAAGTGACTAACAATACAATGCACAAACTACCCGCAAGTAACTAACAATATAATGCACAAGCTATCCGCAAATGATTAACAACAATGCACAAGCTACCCGCAAGTCACTAACAATAATGCACAAGCCACTCGCAAGTGAATAAAAACCTCTAAGACACACTAGTCCTAAACTTCCCAATACTTCTGACCAACAGGTCTCTGGAGGAACAATCAAACAACTGTTTGATATAGTGTTTGTTTATAGATAAATGCTTCTACACAAGTTGAATGTAAATGATATTTCAGATTCTAGACTTAAGAGTATAAAGCTATGAACAGTCTTTCAAGAATGAATAATATCGTGAATTAGCAGCTTTCTCTTTGAGTCTCCAAGCCCTTTATATAGCCAATATAATAATATATCCGTTGGAGGGCAGTTTTGGAATTTCCAGAAGTTTGGCGGCTTGAACGTAGTGGGAGACAAGATAGTACGCAATGTTCGTCCATTCACAGTAGTAAAACGAAACATTCGTTTGTACCTCGTACTACATAAAGTTATCTTCTAATCTTCTTGAACTTCAGAGGCTGACATCATGAGTTGGAAGAAAGAAAATAAGCATTTGAGTCTTCAGAACTTCAAGTCTTCAGAATCTTTAGAACCACGTCTTCATAGTCTTCAACACTTGGTCTTCAGTATCCTTTATCTTTGGAAACATGAATCTTTAGATCTTCAAGTCTTCAGAGTCTTTAGAACTGTGTCTTCAGATTGGTTTCTTCAGACTACGTATCAGAGTGACAACTTCAGAGGCTTCTAAAGAGTTTTGCTACTCTTCATCAGAACTTGTGTAGCGCAGATGCGGAACTTGGTATCTTCTGATGTATTGGCCACGCCTTTCATCAGATACATAACCTGTTTGTTAAAATCTCAAAGCAACAAACATTAGAGTACCAAAATTATTCATATAAACATAGTCAATGTTATCATCAAAACTCAAAGATATATTGCAAAACCAAATCTTGTTCTAACATCTTAAAATGGTTTACAACTTGGTTGGTCATGAAAATGGACCTCAAGAATAACTTCATGGTGCCATCTTCTCAAATTTGATTCTCTTAGCTCAAGTATGATAAATTCATGCTAATGGACATTTTAGAAAGATGAGATAACCCTTTACAACTTTCATGCTTGGATTTTGAAGAGATTCAATCTCGATCATGGATATAATTTGCCATCAACTTTGGAAAAAATAAGCTCCTTTGACACTTAGAAATTTTTCTGTGTTGGAACTTTTACAACTTTGAAACTTCATTTTTGTCAACTCATATCTTCCAATCCTTATGGGATTTTTTATTGATTCCTTCTACAATATTGAAGTTTTATGCATAATCTTTGAGTAGAGACCTTGGGCATGAAAAATGGTGTCTCGAGGAAAAAGTTACAAGCCTTCAAAGTAGGTCACTTGAACATGAATTTTGTGGACTTAGTAAAAATTTCAAATTCTTCACTCTTGCCCTTTTTGCAAGTAACTTCCAATTTCTTGATTCCACTTGATCAAATTGTTCTACCAACCATATTTTCATGATAATTGACCTTGAGAGTCTGTGGTTGACCAAAAATTTGAAAAGTCAAAGTTGTTTCTTAGAAAGTTTACTTTTTCACCCGATGAATTGTAATCTTTCCAACATCAATGAATCAAATTCCTCTAACTAATTGAATCACATGAATGGACTATAATGAATTATATGAGAACTTTGAATCATGTTTCAATTTAAGCGATCATTGTAACACCCCAAATCTACCCGATAATTATACGGAAAATCAGAGTATAAAATTCAAAACATACAATCATTTGGGATATCACATATTCGTCATTCAAAAAAATTACGGCTTAATTGCCTTCACATAGATACATAGCACAGGAATTTAAAACGACAATTAAATCATTACTCAAAATCACTTTGTTCAAATTAACCAATCATCTCGCAGCGGAAACAACAAACTTCATGAATATTCAAATAACGTGGTAGCATCTTTGCACGGTAACTTTAAGTTACAAATTAAACCAACACCATATAAAATTCAGCAAATAAAATAATAATTAAAATAATCGTTTATCCCCGCGAGTGCTACGTATCAGAGCGACCACTGACTCAACTCACAACGTCTAAATCTTCATCAAGCTATCACCTGCACGTTACCAGTATAAAGGTAACGGCGAAACAAAAGAAAGGGGTGAGACATCAAACAATATAAGCAAGTTGATAATAAACAGTATATTTTGGTTCAAGTTATAATAATTATCGCTTTGCGGTATAATCGTTATCGTCTAGTTTACTTCACTGTTTCAATCAACAACACAAGTCACAATATCTCACATAAGGTCATATTCAAAGTTCACAACAAGTCAAATAAATTCACACATCAAAACACATAACATCATTATCACACAAATGAAATGCGACTCTAACAAATGCACATGCATGTGGTACCCAAGGCTTCAGCCCCCATCGCCAATTGCCAATAAATAGAGGCATCAAAACAGGCATAAGCATTCGTCGCTGTTTGCCAATCCAGGACGTCGCTAAAACATGCGAATCATGAGACACTGATGAAATGCAACAAATCACAAACATCACAAAACAATGTCGCGAGGCATACGCCTATATCACAAATATTACCAATAATTAGAGGTAACTCAACGTCCCTTTATTTACTGCATTTTGCAATAATCACAAACACATCGCCAAACATCGTCACAAAGGTATTCGCCTACATAGCCAAAATATATCAATAATTATTGATAAACAATCGTCACCTTAAATCCTGCACTTCATAAAAAGAACAATTCTACAACAGTCCCTACAAATTTAAAGTGCTCAAAAACACTTTACTGACAAGCCTTACATATAAGAATAACCCTTATGAACTTAATTGACTAATGGTTTGACTCAAGTAATAATAAAACTCTAAAGGGTCAAATACCTTTAATATTAATTTTATAGATTATCAGATTTTACGCTAAACAACTCGAAAGAAACTCTGGCAACCCTATTGACAACTCTATCAGAATTGAAAATAATTTAAGTTAACTAAATAGTCCAAATATTTAGCTCTAGCTCAAAAACTCCTAAATATATTATATTAATAATATTAGATTATTATTATTATTATTATTAATTAAAAACATGATGCTGCAAGTGAATGAAACGTGAAGTTACATT
Organism: Vicia villosa; assembly: GCF_029867415.1. Lineage (NCBI taxonomy): Eukaryota > Viridiplantae > Streptophyta > Magnoliopsida > Fabales > Fabaceae > Vicia > Vicia villosa. The sequence continues at coordinate 1,440,555 of NW_026704957.1, read as the reverse complement.
GTATTCCATGAGTACTGCCGCTACAGTGCATATGTGTTAGAGAGTATAGGATAAATATTTCTAGTATCGTCTCCTCAGGGATTGATGCGATATTATCGCCGTTCTACAGCTTAGTGTATTTTGAGTTAAGATTCGGGACGTTTTTAGTGTCATGAAAGATAAATAGCATGAAAAGAAATTAACGACAATAATTTAGGATTTAAAAACGGTTTGGTAAAACTGTGTCAAGATTAGTTTTCGTTAGCTTGCTTTTGTATATACTCTGATGATCATGTATATGAACATATCAATGATTAATACAATCACGTATCCTCTCGATACTGTTTATCTCTAAAGCAGTGTCGTGATTGTTATTATATTAACCGTCAGATGATCTCTCATGCCGACAGTTGACATAATAACCTTTAAAGTTTGATACAAGTGATTATCAACTCACAAATCTATCTCTAGAGTTTGATTGTTGATAGATGAATACCCTTTTGGTCAAGATTTGAAACATATCTCTCAATAGTGTATCAAAACAACATATAAACATGACTACAAAGATATTCACCATATATTAATCACCAACAAGGTTCATATACAAAAGATCAAGCTAAATACATACTCTACAAGCTAACTACCTCTAATCTTGACACATGAGGAGTTTAGCTATCCATAGCTTCAACAACAAACATCAGCACAAGACCTCCTAGCATAGAAATTCAAAGATGATGAAGAAAAATGCTTGAGAAATCTTGAAGATTTATGAGTTTTTCTCTCCTCTTCTCTTGCCCTAGAGTGTATGGTTGGTAAGAATCAAAAGAACAAGATAAGGATCCCTCAAAAATATCTCTAAGTGCCTAAAAGTAGCCACTTGAAAAAGTACCGCCGCTTAGCGCCCAGACTGCCGCTAAGCGGAGCACCAAAAATATCTGCTTCCACGCTGGAGACCGCTAAGCGGGCTGAGGCCGCTAAGCGGGACTTGCTGAGCACAAATTTTCCTTTCGCCCCTGGAAAGCGCGCTTAGTGGCCGCTGAGCGGCCCTTGCTGAATCAAACTTCTTCATTGAGCCTCCAAACTTGCTCCAAAATGCATCCTTACCTCCTATTACTTCCCAAAATGCATAGAACCTACAAAAAACATAAGAAAAGCTTAAAAATACTATATTTACTACTAAACTCGATTTTATTTATTTACACGATTACGAATCAAAATTAAATAGAAAAGTAATGAGAAAAGTTATCAAAATACCACAAAAGTTTATCAACAAATATCCACATTTTGGATTCTAACAACTCTCCCTAACTTTGACCTTTGTTTGTCCTCAAACAAGAACAACTCAACAAGCACAAACAAAATAGTATTTACAAGGTTAGCAACATAAAGAGAATGGTTCAAACTTGACTTACATGCATGCTCCATAACCATCCCTTGCTTGTACAAGATCAAAACATGAATATGAGCTAGATTCTAAATACAAACACTTCACCACACTTGCATTTATCAAAATGATGTTCAAACTTGAATCACCTACAATCAACTTCAAAAATGAAGGACAAAGTGCTATAATCATGTTAGCACAAGGGACTTATCACTCTCCCTAGCAATTATGCACATTCAAGACAATTCATACATTCATCTAAACTAAGTAACAAAAGTGATAGAAACAAAGATCACGAGGACTTTTTCGGTTGTAACTTGGCTTGGTTCCAAACAAGTGTCATTTCTACATGGCCAATGAATCAAAAAGGGACAATCGCATGAAGAGCATTTATTGAATCACATTATTTACACAAACATTCTTATTTCTCCCTTTTGACTTTACAACACTACAATGCATTCTTTCTTTTATCTTTGATTTTTCAAAACCTTATAATTTTTCTTTTCTTTTTCAATTCATTTTTTTTCTTTGTTATGAATGCATTGTTCTATTATATCACCATTTCCTTTCTTTCTTTTTCTTAAATAAACTCCTCTCCCCAACTTTGAACAATTCAATAATTCAACACAATTATGCTCTTCATTTAAGATTTAAGTACAATAGAGTTCAGTGTCTACCAAAGAAAGTATTTTCCAAGTGAGTCAAAAGTTTTCTTTATTTGCTTTTCTTCAACAAGCTTAATAATGGAGAACTTACTAGCTTGTCGGTTCTCATTCGACTCACTTGGCAACATCAAAATTTAAGGCTCAAAATTGGTTTCAATTGATCATACTCTCACATGTGGCTTTTGGAAGGTGGTTTTTCTCGTACTACACAAAAAAAAATTCCTCGATCACTTCTAAGTTCTAACACTTTAAACAAAGCAGATTAAGCATGAATCGTCCCAGTTAACACCAATTGCTAGCACACACAAAAGTTTATAGTACACAATGGAAAGTCCTCTCACTATGTAGTTATGTCCTAACTTGATTCAAATATGAACAAAATCTTTCAAATGCAAAGTGATGACAAGTTTTTGTATAAAGCACCTAAATCATATTCACACTAATATCTACAAAGCAAGAAAATCGTTACCTTAGCATGCACCGCATCAAGATCATTATCATCACCATCCAACTTTGATGTTACAACTCTTCGATGAAACTTTGCTTGCTTGAGTTTTCTATTCATCACAAGGACAAACAACAAAATTTCTTATAATTACTAATTTTATATTAAAACATAATTACTACTATTATTAACACATACTTACTACTATTATATTATTAATACTATCATAATATTACTAGTACTATTATACTTACTCTAATTATATTATATAACTACACACACTTAACATTATAACAAAAAACACCAAATATAACACACACCTAATATGATATAATATATTAGAGACAAATTGCCAATGGCAAATGCCTCAAAGCTGTCTTAGTAGCACCATTTGCTACTTCATTACAACAAAAAACACACATCCCTAAGGATGGTAACAAAACAATCCAACTAAAACTAAATATTCACCACAAAATTAAAATACTACTAAACAAAACACAATAAAACACAACAACATCACCACAAAAGTATCATCACTCATCACCATCTTCCTCTCCTTCTTGATTTCCTCCTTCACCTTCCTCTTCATTAGCTCCTCCCCCATCCCTAAAGAATGGCCTATCCTCCGGATAGTTACAAATGGCCTCATACTGCTCATTTGTAGTAAACGATGTCGCACTGGAAGGATCACTCATCTTCAGGTACAAGCGGTGCAAAGAGTCATGAATGGTCGCTTCCGACCTCCGCAAAGCATCCATATAATCTCAACTGTACCTGCACGCCAATTGTTGATTATACTTTGCCGGATTGGCAGGAGGAGCTACTGCTTCCGGTTGTGGCTGAAAATGACCCCTCGCTCTTGGCCTTGGAGAACAAAACCGAACAACATAAGCATCATCCACCTTACTAGTAATAGCCATCTGAACCTCATCTAGAATCTCCACCCTAGCCCTCCTGCACAATCCCATAATCAAAGCAGGATAAGGGAGTTGACCAGCAAGTCGACTCCCTAAAGCATGCCCACTAGAAGCCACCTCTCGCATCTCCTCAGAAATGATCTGAGCAATGTCAATTTCAATACCTGTCATCATAGCAAATAACAAACAAGAGTTAGCTAATGTGAGGTCACTGTTGTGGCTCTTTGGCTTCAAGTTGTTCAGAAGCAAGGTCAAGTATAGTTGAGCCATCCTATTCATGTTCCCACGGTCCATCTTCACTGGTATGCCAGCCGGGTTAAGAGAAAAACCACGACTCTCAAAAGAAAGGACCTCTGCGACTTCTTCCATATTCCATTGCCTTCCTCTATGCATCCTTGCATACTCACAACCATTTTCAGGAAAAGCCATTGGATCACCAAGGTAAGAACTAATAGCAGCCCGATTGAATGAAATGGCTCTCCCCCTCACAACTGTTTTGTGCACATACTTTGTATCTTCCGTAGGCATTGCATTCGCATAAAACTCCCTCACAATATCAACATTAATGTGAGTGTTCGGCTGAAGAAGAACATCCCACCTACGGTTGTGCATGTCTTCCACAAATTGCCTATACTCCCCATTAGGCTTGAGGTCAAAGATTTTCTCCGGTAAAATTTTTCTTCCGCACAATCTTCCAAACCACTCTTGATGCTCAGCACTCAAAAACCTTGCATTGTCAAATTGGGGTGCTTCGGGAACGGGAGCTTGTCCAGAACTAGAGCCTGGGAATCGTCCTCTTTTGCTTCGGCTTTGGCGAGAAGTCATCTGCACATTACAACAAAAAGCACACCACACTGTTAAACACATAATATTGCAGTTAAACATAGCTAACTAATGGTGCTGGACCCAAGTTTGAATGCCTGAACTGAACTGAACCAGAAACATAAACATTTTTCTGTCATCAGCATCAGCCGCTTAGCGGGGTTACGGCCGCTCAGCGGCCCTACGATTTCTCAGAAAAATTCTGCAGAAACGCAGTCTGCTATAACTTGCTAATTCCTACACTTTCTTCACTCCTTCTGCATCAAATATGGCAACCAGTGATGAATGCTAATACTAACTCTACTCCTAATCACTAAACTAACCTAATTTACACAAACTAGGGTTTTTAACACACATATTCCAGAAATTAGTTCACAAAACAACAACCTAATCACAATCTAAACCAAAATCTATATTTATGAACAATTCTAAACATTACCTACTACTACTATCAATTTACACAAAAAATTTCAAAGAAAATAAACAAAACATTTACCTTGCAAACACAAATGAAAGAGATAATTGAAGGAAATGATTTGAACACAAGAACTTCCTTCCAAGAATGGATGCAAAGATTGAATTAGGAAAAGAGGGAACTTGGAACACTTGAAAATTTGGGGAGAAATGAGGTGGCTAGGGTTTCTGGCCGCTCAGCCCCTCATAACTTGTTTCTCTTATGACCTGGGCCGGGTCAGACCCTCTGGCCCACTAAAATTTTTTTCTGCATTTTTGTTTGGCCGCTTAGCGGCGTGACGGCCGCTTAGCGGTATCAGTAAAATTCTGTTTTCTGCAGAATTCTCAGCAGTCCCCCAAGCCCCGATTTTTCCCGGCTTTCCTAACGGTCACAACACACACAAAGCATAAAATACTTACAATGTTGGGGTGCCTCCCAACTAGCGCTTTGTTTAACGTCGGTTAGCTCGACGGTCCGAGGCGGCTTTACGGATCAAAAATCGGAACGGATTCCGAACTTCGATCGACTTCACCACCAAGATACGGCTTGAGTCTTTGGCCATTCACAGTCCAACTTTCATTTGTCGTCGGATTTTCAAGCACAACCGCTCCATAGTTTTTTACTTCCTTGATTCGGAACGGACCCGACCACTTCGACTTTAATTTGCCCGGAAACAACTTCAACCTTGAATTAAACAATAGAACCATTTGGCCTTCTTTGAACTCCTTCTCCACAATCTTTTTATCATGATACCCCTTCACTTTCTCCTTGTAGATTTTGTTGGATTCATAGGCTTGTAATCGCAATTCTTCCATTTCAAGCAATTGCAATCTTCTCATTTCACCACTTGCCTTAGGATCAAAGTTAAGCAACTTCAATGCCCAAAATGCCTTATGCTCCAATTCCACAGGTAAATGACAACTCTTCCCGTAAACCATTTGAAACGGAGTAAAACCAATCGGTGCCTTGTATGCCGTACGGTAGGCCCATAAAGCATCATCCAACTTCTGTGACTAATCCTTTCTTGACGAAGAAACTGTTTTTTCCAAGATTCTTTTGATCTCTAGGTTGGACACTTCGGCTTGACCATTAGCTTGTGGATGATAAGCTGTTGTTACCTTGTGCTTCACACCATATTGTTGTAAGACTTTTTCAAGTTGTGTGTTGCAAAAATGTGAGCCACCATCACTAATGAGAATCCTTGGTGTTCCAAACCTTGTAAAAATGTTTTTCTTCAAGAACTTGATTACGGTCTTTCCATCCGCCTTTGGACATGTTATTGCTTCTACCCACTTTGAAACATAATCAACCGCAACCAAAGTATACTCACAACCAAAAGACGTAGGAAATGGTCCTACAAAGTCTATTCCCCAACAATCGAACACTTCCACTTCTAACATGTTTGTCAATGGCATTTCATTCCTTTTGCTCACTCCACCACTTCTTTGACAATTGTCACAACTTTGTGCATGCAAGTAGGCATCTTTGAATAACGTAGGCCAATAGAACCCGGATTGAAGAACTTTTGCCGCCGTTCTTTGTCCACCATAGTGTCCACCATAAGGTGAGTTATGACAATGCCACAAGATTCTCATTGCTTCTTCCCTTGTCACACATCTCCTTAACACATCATCCACACCAATTTTGAACAAGTATGGATCATCCCACACATAGAATTTGGCATCATGAAGGAACTTCTTTGTTGCACTTTTACTCCAATCTTCCGGCATCCAACCCGATGCCTTGTGATTAGCCATGTCAGCAAACCACGGTCTTTCTTCCACCATGAACAACTTTTCATCCGGGAATGATTCCAAAACCTCTTCTTCTTTGTTTGTTACCTCTTCATTCACCAACCTTGACAAATGATCCGCCACCAAGTTTTCCGCTCCTTTCTTGTCTCTAATCTCTAAGTGGAATTCTTGTAGCAACAATATCCACCTGATGAGCCTTTGTTTTGAATCCGGCTTGGTAAGCAAATACTTTATCGCTGCATGGTCAGTGTAAACAACAACTTTCGAACCAATTAAGTAGGACCTAAATTTTTCTAATGCATATACAATAGCTAGTAGTTCTTTTTCAGTTGTTGCATAATTAACTTGTGCCTCATTAAGAACCTTACTAGCATAATGTATAGCATGAAAAAATTTTCCTTTCCTTTGACCCAACACCGCTCCTACCGCATAATCACTAGCGTCACACATTAGTTCAAAATCAAGTTTCCAATCGGGCGCTATGATTATGGGTGCGGTAGTCAATCTTTGTTTCAATTCATTGAAAGCTAAAAGGCATGTATTATCAAAAACAAAAGACTTATCTTTGTTGAGCAAGTTGCTCAAAGGCTTTGCAATCTTTGAGAAGTCCTTGATAAACCTTCTATAGAATCCCGCATGGCCTAAGAAGCTTCGAATTCCTTTGACATTTGTTGGCGGTGGCAACTTTTCAATAACCTCCACTTTTGCTCGGTCGACTTCAATTCCTTTGGAAGAAACTTTGTGACCAAGAACTATGCCTTCGGTAACCATGAAATTGCATTTTTCCCAATTGAGGACCAAGTTGGTTTCAACACATCTTTTCAACACGGCATCCAAATTCTTCAAACAAAGATCAAATGAAGCTCCAAAAACGGAGAAGTCATCCATGAAAACTTCCATTGTCTTTTCTATGAAGTCCGAAAAGATAGCTTGCATACATCTTTGGAAAGTGGCCGGTGCATTACACAATCCAAACGGCATTCGCCTATAAGCAAAAATTCCAAAGGGACAAGTGAACGCCGTTTTCTCTTGATCTTCCGGATTGACCGAAATTTGGTTGTATCCGGAATAGCCATCCAAGAAACAATAGAACTCTTGACCCGATAACCTTTCCAACAGTTGGTCCATAAAAGGTAAAGGGAAGTGATCTTTCCTAGTAGCTTGGTTAAGCTTTCGGTAATCAATACACATCCTCCAACCCGTCACGCTCCTTGTCGGAATCAACTCATTCTTGTCATTTGTGATCACGGTCATTCCTCCTTTCTTCGGTACCACTTGGACTGGACTCACCCATGCACTATCGGAAATAGGATAAATCATTCCGGCTTCCAATAGTTTCACCACTTCCTTTCTTACAACTTCTTTCATTGTAGGATTCAACCGGCGTTGAGGTTGAGCTACCGGTTTAAAATCCTCCTCCAACATAATTTTATGCATACAATAGGCCGGACTAATTCCTTTTAGATCGGAAAGAACCCATCCTATCGCCTCCTTGTTAGATTTCAACACATGAATTAATTTCTCTTCCTCCTTCTTTGACAATGAACCACTAATGATCACCGGCTTCTTACCACCTTCTTCAAGAAAAACATATTTCAGATGGGGTGGTAACATCTTCAATTCTAACTTAGTTTCTTCCACCTTTGGCTCATCTTTCAACTCCTCCATCTTTGCTTCAAAAGGACTTATCTCTTCAAAAACATCAAGATCTCTCAAACACTCTTCAATCTCTTTTTCTTCTTCTTCATTGAGAACATCAAGAGCTTTGGTTAATGTTTTCTCAAGAGGATTGAACACATGAGCTCGACTTTCAACTTGCATGATAACTTCCTCCATAGCATCAATTCTAAAACAATCACTTGTATCATTTGGATGTTTCATTGCTTCCGAGAGATCAAAACACACTTCCTCATCTTGGAACCTCAATTTCATCAAACCATCATCAATGTCTATCATCATTCTTGCCGTCTTCATAAAAGGTCTTCCTAGAATCAATGGGGTATCAACATCTTCCTCCATATCAATGACAACAAAATCAACCGGAAAGAAGAACTTGTCAACTTTCACAAGCAAATCTTCCGCTATCCCAAAAGGCATAGTTGTAGACTTATCGGCTAATTGAAGTGTCATTCTTGTATTTTTCATATCAACAATGCCTAACCTCTTGACCATGGATAAAGGAATCAAATTGATACTTGAACCCGTGTCAACCAAGCCTCTTCCAATATGAATGTCACCAATAGTAACCGGCAAAGTCACTCTTCCCGGATCTCTTTCCTTTATTGGTAAAGTACTTTGAATGATGGCACTACATTTAGCATCTAGGACAACCGTTTCGGGCTCAGTATAACTTCTTTTCTTTGTGAGGATGTCCTTCATAAACTTGGCATATTTTGGCATTTGCTCTAAAGCTTCACCAAAAGGAATATTAATTTGCAATTGCCGAAATATGTCCAGAAAGCGAGCATATTGCCTCTCATTATCCTTCTTTGAGGGAGCACGAGGGTAAGGTAAATTACGAACGGGAGGACTCATAACTTTCTTCTTCCCTTCTTTAATCTTTCTCTTTTTCTCTCGATTTTTTTCTTTTTCTTCCTCACTTTTTTCTTCACTCTCATTTTCAACTAAGACTCCCTCATTTTTCTTTGGTTCTACTTCACCTTCTACCTCTTTCTCCTTTTCTATCCTAACTTCCTCCTCCTCAACCTCCTTCTCCACTTCACTTTCAAGCACCCTCCCACTCCTAGTTACGACCGCTTTGCAATGCTCCTTAGGATTGGTTTGAGTGTTTGCCGTGAATGATGGTCCGGTTTGCTTCTCGGCTAGTTGTTTCGCAAGTTGGCCGACTTGAGTCTCTAAATTCTTTATTGCCGCTTCATTACTCTTTTGATTCGCCATTGATGCTTGCATGAATTGATTTAGAGTCTCCTCCAACTTTGAAGGCTTGTCTTGAGAAGGTGGTTGTTGTTGATAAGGACTTTGTCTTTGTTGATAATTATCTTGTCTCCACCCTTGGCTATATTGTGGTGCATTAGGCCTTTGTTGGTATCCACCTTGGTTTTGGTAAGGAGCTTGTCTTTGTTGATAGCCTCCTTGATTTTGATTCGCCATGTAATTCACTTCATTCACCGGTGGACAATATCCGGTAGGGTGGTCTCCACTACAAAGCTCACACGAAGCAACTTGTTTGTTCTTGTTAGGATCATGTAATTCCTTGAGTTGTTGAGGTAACCTTGCCATTTGTTTTGTAAGCTCCTCCACTTGTTGAGAAAGAAGCTTGTTCTGAGCAAGAATAGCATCATTGGTTCCTAATTCAATAAGCCCCGGTTTCTTTTGAACAACTCCTCGGTTATGTTGCACCTGATGATCATTTCTGGCCATTTTCTCAATTATCTCTATTGCCTCCTCTGCTGTCTTAGCCATTAAGGAACCTCCAGCTGTAGCATCTAACAGAAGCTTAGGTTGTGGTTGTAAGCCGTTACGAAAAATGTGAATTTGAGTGAGTTCATCAAACCCATGACTAGGACACTTTCTCAACATTGACTTATACCTTTCCCATGCCTCATTGAGAGTTTCATTCACACCTTGAGAGAACACTGAAATTGTTGTTTTTGCTTCAAGTAACCGTGACTGAGGGAAGAACCTATCAAGAAACTTTTCTTCTAACTCATTCCAATTTGTCATGGTTTGAGTGGGTTGGTCTAGATACCAATCCTTTGCTTTACCGATCAAGGAGTGAGGGAATAATCTCTTAAACACCTGCTCTTCCTCTCTTTCAGGGGCTCCGACTGCTCCGGCAATTTCATAAAACTTTGTCAAGTGTGTATATGGGTCCTCATGATCAAGTCCTGCAAAGGGACTAGCATAAAGTAGCTGAAGAATGCCAGTCTTCATTTCAGAATTTCTTGCATTGTTGTCATTTCGTGCAAACTGGGCTGCTCTTCTCGGACTGTTAGCACATGGTGCTCTAGGTGGTGGCGGTGGTGGATCTTGTTCTCCATGCCCTGCCATTTCTTCTTCTATAACTTGTGGTGTTGATGAAGTAGTAGCTTCTTGGGCTAATCTTCGTTCTTTGGCTAGTTTCCTTCTTCTCCTGGTTTTACTGTTCAATCTCCTTGCGGTTCTTTCAATTTCTGGATCAAAAAGAAGCTGATCTGCTGGTACACTCCCACGCATAAACCAGAGCTGAAACACTAACCAAAAAGTGAGCAAAGACTAGGCAATAATAATATTTATACTCAAAACACACAAAAACTATTGCTATGCTTATAATGTCTTAACGCCAATCCCCGGCAACGGCGCCATTTTGTTAGAGAGTATAGGATAAATATTTCTAGTATCGTCTCCTCAGGGATTGATGCGATATTATCGCCGTTCTACAGCTTAGTGTATTTTGAGTTAAGATTCGGGACGTTTTTAGTGTCATGAAAGATAAATAGCATGAAAAGAAATTAACGACAATAATTTAGGATTTAAAAACGGTTTGGTAAAACTGTGTCAAGATTAGTTTTCGTTAGCTTGCTTTTGTATATACTCTGATGATCATGTATATGAACATATCAATGATTAATACAATCACGTATCCTCTCGATACTGTTTATCTCTAAAGCAGTGTCGTGATTGTTATTATATTAACCGTCAGATGATCTCTCATGCCGACAGTTGACATAATAACCTTTAAAGTTTGATACAAGTGATTATCAACTCACAAATCTATCTCTAGAGTTTGATTGTTGATAGATGAATACCCTTTTGGTCAAGATTTGAAACATATCTCTCAATAGTGTATCAAAACAACATATAAACATGACTACAAAGATATTCACCATATATTAATCACCAACAAGGTTCATATACAAAAGATCAAGCTAAATACATACTCTACAAGCTAACTACCTCTAATCTTGACACATGAGGAGTTTAGCTATCCATAGCTTCAACAACAAACATCAACACAAGACCTCCTAGCATAGAAATTCAAAGATGATGAAGAAAAATGCTTGAGAAATCTTGAAGATTTATGAGTTTTTCTCTCCTCTTCTCTTGCCCTAGAGTGTATGGTTGGTAAGAATCAAAAGAACAAGATAAGGATCCCTCAAAAATATCTCTAAGTGCCTAAAAGTAGCCACTTGAAAAAGTACCGCCGCTTAGCGCCCAGACTGCCGCTAAGCGGAGCACCAAAAATATCTGCTTCCACGCTGGAGACCGCTAAGCGGGCAGAGGCCGCTAAGCGGGACTTGCTGAGCACAAATTTTCCTTTCGCCCCTGGAAAGCGCGCTTAGTGGCCGCTGAGCGGCCCTTGCTGAATCAAACTTCTTCATTGAGCCTCCAAACTTGCTCCAAAATGCATCCTTACCTCCTATTACTTCCCAAAATGCATAGAACCTACAAAAAACATAAGAAAAGCTTAAAAATACTATATTTACTACTAAACTCGATTTTATTTATTTACACGATTACGAATCGAAATTAAATAGAAAAGTAATGAGAAAAGTTATCAAAATACCACAAAAGTTTATCAACAAATATCCACATTTTGGATTCTAACAATATGTATGTATATTAACGATACAGTAACCTTTATAAAAATGACGCTACAGCATAATGAAAGTTGCATACAGTGTATATTATTTAAGTTAGATAATCTATGCATATTTATATAAACTATGTGTTTCATGTGTGCCCCTCGGAACAGTGGGAATGGGAATGTGTGTCCCTCGGCACGGGCCTTTCTACACATAATTAAATCTGTTTCTAACGTAGAATCCAACAAACCAGTTTAATTTTCATTCAATTATCATTATTAATCCACAATGCACAACAACAAGTTTAGAGATAGAAATTGATAAATTAATTACAATCTTTCTCATTTCCAATCACATAACACAACTCTTACCGATTAATCAATTATGCGGACAACTAAACACACAGCAACAAACCACCTCATAAGTTATCATACTTCAGTCATCGATTAATCCATAGTTTCAGCACAATCAAAAACAAACAACTCATACAAACAAAATCCAATCCCTACATACAAATCATCATAAATTCTATTATAGAGTCAGAACCCCACCCTTACCTTGAATTTGGAGGTAGCTCTATACTTTTCCGGTTGAATCCGCGTTCTTCCTCTTTTCCACTTTTTCTCTTCTGCACTTTTTCACGATCAATCTTCTTATCCAAAACCCTTATTCTTCTCTTCTTACTGATAGAATAAAACCTAATATTTTCCTTTTTAACCAAATAATAATAATATTCTTATTGGGTCTAACCACACACATCCTACTCCTACTACCACCAACACTTACTTAAGCCCATAATAATATTGGCTTATAATACTTCAATAAATAAATACTATATTATTTTCTACAACTTAATCAACTCATCAATTAAATAATATCTCATAGTATTTTGCCAATAATTCCAACTTCAACATTTTTTACAATTAAATTCCGCAACAATTTAATTAAATAATTAATTAAATTATCGGGGCGTTACAATCATGCTTTGTCCAAAAGTCAACACTCTAATGAATTAGGTCAAAACACTAATTTGGTGCATCAGATGAATTTTAAAGTTGGTGATCTTGTATTGAGGCACACTTGAACTTGAATATTGATGAAGGAAAATCACTTGATCCTATGAGAAACTTGAGTCACTTTGAGGGCCATAAAACCCTAATCACCTGAGCTCCTTGATCCAACACACATACCTTGTGAAAGAAGCAAACAAACAAATACACATCTCTTGTATCTTTGAGGTTAGTGATGATGTATGAATGATGATAATGATTGAATTCAATGCAAATGAAGTGGGATCTTAAGGTAAAAAATTGGGGTATGACAAATACCTATAGAAAATAGTTGTCACACAAACGTAACTATGATCCAATTGATGAATTTAAGAGGAAAGTTCATCTCTCTCATAATTTCCTCCAAGGCTCTCCACTCCTCATTGTCATAAGCTTTTTGTAAGTCCATTTGTATGACACATATAGGAGATATGTGCTTCCTAGTGTAACCTTTTAGCAACTCATGTGTAATAATAATGTTATCTTAAATCACTTTACCTGGTACAAATGCATATTGACTTTCATCCACCACTGAGTTGATGAATTTACTCAATCTTGTGGTCAAAATCTTATAAATAATATTGTAAAGAGTAGTGCAACAAACAATGAGCCTCATTTCCTCCATAGTTTGAGCATTGGATGTTTTAGGTATCAATGTTACAAGGGCACATTTCACTGCTTTGTACATTATGCGTTCACATCATTATCAACAATATCCCAAGTTGCTTTGAAAAATTTAGAATTGAAACCATCAATACTTGGAGCCTTGTTATCACCAATGATGTTTAAAACTTCCCAAATTTATGCATCTGTCATAGGCTGAGTTAACTCATTTCTTTGTTGTTCTTGCAATTGAGTTCCATTCCTCATTACCAGAATATCAATATGAAGCAACTGAGGCGAGGACTTGCCTACAAGCTCACCATAGAATCACAACACCTCTTTTTTAATGTTTTTATCCCCAATGATTAATTGTCCATTGGGATAAATGTCAGTTTTCTTATTCTTACTTCTCAAAGTGGCATGAAAGTCACCGTTGTTCTCATCCCCAAAGTTAAGCCAATTGCCTTTAGTTTTTTTTGCATTAGGATTTTTTCTTCCCGTTCAATAGCTTTTATAATTTCATAAGCCAGATGTTTCACCTTATCCACTAGCTTTGAGTTAAACATATATTTAAACTTTAATTATCAATTTTCTACTTTTTTTTTAATTTAATATTAAATTGTTTATATTTATATTTTAATAAACTTAGATTTTTATTTCAAATAACATTTATAAAGATAAATTAGTAAAATATTTTTGTAAACTATCTTGTTAGTTTCTAACTTATCATATATTGATTTTCCGTTAAATATTAAATTAAGACAATATAATCCACTTAATATCTGACTGCCAAATATATCTTAAGATTTGATTTATCATCATTATTTTATCGAATAGGTTAGTTGCAAGAATCTCATGCAAAAATAGCATCAATTCAAAAACTATTTTATATTTAAAATTGAAAAGTGTATGCTAGTATAATTTGTATTTAAAAAAGTTTGCAATAGCTTTGTTTGTTTGCAATTAGCTTTGTTTCATTGTTTGTTTCTATCGTATCTTTTAAAATATGGAATGTTTTTTTGTATGAAATTAAAAATCATCTCTTATAGTAACAGTTACAGTTTTTGTTTGTGATTAGCGCGTTGTAAAGGTCGCGCGTAGAGTTTGTTGAAATTAGATATATAGAATAGAATGACATATTCTCGGTTACTCACGAGTCATGAAAAACGTGTTTCTCAAAACTTCTTTGTGTCTTTTTCTAAAGAATCTATCTTAACTTTTGAATAATGAATTTATTTTATCTATAATTATTTTATGAATTAAAAAAAATAATGTTTATTTAAAATAATGACATACATTTTTTCTATTTAAAATAATAAGATTTGTTAACGATATCATTTATTCAGTACGCTTCTTAAATTGCTATGCACACCCATATCAATTTTGCCCAATAAAAAAACGGATTTATGTTATTATAAAATTCAATGCTCTAGATTCAGCTAGTTATGGCAATAGAAACATAGTGCGGACCAAATCATTAATATAAGGTCAAAGTGCAATCCATTACTTCGAGTTGCGTTTCCGCTACGTTCTGCTTTAAGTTGCCTTTTGAGGTACGATTCACTTTGGATAATCCTCATTAAGTGTCTGAACAGTGAACAGGTAAGTTCTCATCAAATCATTTTTTTTTAAATATTCTTTTAATATCATGGAAATATATATTTGAGAGTGTTTAAGATGTAATTACGAGAGATTTTTTCTAATTAATTAAGAATTTGGAATTTTTTCAATTAATTGGAAAAATCACAAATTAATTAAGTTTGATTATATCTACGTAATCGTTAAAATACAGTGAAATTTGAGATTTTCTTAAATATTGTATCCTCTTACAAATGTCGCTGACATGCTTCCCTTCACCGGGGGTTTTGACCACCATGTCATAAATATAAACTTCTAGGTTCCAACATATTGGCTTAGAGAAAACAATTTCTATCAACCTCTGATAAGTCGCTTCAATGTTCTTCAAATCGATTGGCAGGGCCTCGTAATAGTAGTTGTTACAATTGGTCATGAACGCAATTTTTTGGAGCATCATTGGAGTTCATCCTTATTTGGTTATACTTTGAGTAGGCGTACATGAAACTTAAAACTTGGAAACCCAAGGCCCAATCGATTAATTATTTCTTTACACATATATCCCTAATTATATTATATCTTTTCCTGAATCTGCATTAAATACTCTTACACAAAGATTAAATAAGATTCATGCTAACATGTGCCCTTAGGGCACATGTTAAGAATACTATAATTAGAAAAAGTAAGTGTAATAAAGTCAAATTTAAATTTTCAAAACATTGGATGCACACATTTTAAGAGAATATTTCTACATAGTACTCCCTCCGTCCCAAAATAAGTGTCACATTTACTTTTTAGGTTCATTGAATATTTAATGTATCTAGTCTGTATAGAGACCAGATACATTAAATATTCAATGAATCTAAAAAGTAAATGTGACACTTATTTTGGGACAGAGGGAGTATAATGTACTCTCTCCGTTCCTTTTTAATTGTCACATTTTGACTTTTTACACATATCAAGAAAACTAATAATAGTTGTTACTTTTTAAGAAGTTAAGTATATCTTGATATGTGACAATTAACTTTTTACACATATCATAGACTTTTTCTTTTGTCTATAATATCCTTAACTTTTAATCATTTCAATATACTTTTTTCTCTCTCTCATAATAATTAGTTAGGGGCAATTTTGACAAAACTATAATAATTGCTATATTGAAATTTGGAAGTGACAATTAAATTGAAACAAATTTTTTTCATAAAAGTGACACTTATAAAGGAACGGAGGGAGTATTAACTTGTGCCTTTGGGGCACACGTTAGCTTTTCCCATTAAACAATTCTATCTTCTAAGGATAAACTTGTAATATTATACAAATAGTCAACCAAATTAATAATCTAACTAACTATTTTAATTCCTATAGTTTACTTAAGGGGGTCTTATATTCCTCATTCATGTTGTCATTCTATTTTAATGCACGATAATATTATTGATCCACTTGTATTTTTCACGTTTCATCGACTAGACATATATGGAAGACTACTCTGAGGTTTTGTCACATGTGTGCTTGATCATATCGCTCAAAAGGAATCAGGCGATCGAGTCATTCAAAGTTGCTATTGACCTAATCGTGCCAAATGATATTTGCTTTATGTTGTACGATGAGCACCGTAAGACACAACCATTGGAGTGATAGCCTTGTACTATGGATGGTAGGAACATGGGTCATGAATTATGTTCTCACATTTACCTGACTGAGTCATGCGATAGTTCGAATATATGCAGGTTGCACATAGAAACCTTGTCGTTGTTGCTCCCGTCATTGTCCTCCGTAGGGATGTTGATAAATTTTTTGTAGAGTACTACGATCATCTACTCTTATAGAATGTACGTTGTAACACCCTAAAACCCAGACTCGTCGTTTATAAAAGATAAACAGATAACTTTGCAAATAACAACTCAAAACAACAGTAAAACGTCCTAGACCCAATGTTACAGATCAGAGCTTTGACAAAATTAGATAACACGAAAAATAATAAATAAATGAAGAGGCCTCAACGCCATCTTCTAGCTCAAGTAGCAGCTACTCCTCTACCTGATTATTTGTACCCCAAGAGATTATAGACACCACAAACAAAGCAAACATGGGTGAGAATACGCTCAAATTATATTAGCGGTACAAAATATAGCAAGGGTAGCATATTGATTCCGGTCATTAAACACATAACTCATACACATGAACAATAATCAATTCACAATGCTAATATGTGTGCAATGTGACCAACACTTCGACTTCAATGCATGTGGTACCAATTGTGGACTCAGAGTTATGTTACTGATTTTGTCCACTCACCAATGGTTCCCCTTCGAACCGAGTTCCCCTTCGAACTTTGACTCATCACTGGTCCCCTATTCTAAACACATGATTCATCGTCGGACCAAGGTCCGCACATCTATCACTGATATGCATGATGCATGATATACTTTTCTCGCATTTTACCATCCGCACCCAAAACCAAAATTAGAAGGATTGAAACTATTGAACGGTAGTTTTTCCCTCTCACTAATCTCTATGGAGACGATACAATATAACCTATATCACCCGGTAATAATATACATATTACTTTTTGCTTGCCGCTTTACCGCTTCAGCAAAATGGCGCCGTTGCGGGGGATTGGTGCTGATATTAACTACATCGCGATAGTTTTGCTTTCTAAGTTTTGTAAATAAGTCTATATCGTATATTTTGTGCATTTTCTCATACTTGTATATTCTTGTATAGTTGATTGTATAGTTATACATACTTCAATTTTGTTTGACAAACTGACTAAAAAAGTTGAACTCAGATTAGCTCTTTAATTACAAATCTTCACTTTTCAACTTGTTTATTCATTTTCACCATTTCGTTTTGTAAAAATTATATTTTTCTTATTGTTCAAGTATGTGCACATATGTGTTGTTTACGTATTGTTGTAAATTATATTGTTTCGTAACGTTTGTTCAAGTGTGTCGTTAGGACATTTTCTTTAGGTTGCTTTGAGGCGAAAACGTTGGCGTGTCGTAGAGGAAGTTACTACCCAAGCATAATAAAGGCGTCGAGCTAACAACGTAAAACAAGCGCTTGTTGGGAGGCACCCCAACAGTTGTAAATTCTATTTATTTTTTCTGCTAATGAGATATTTAAGTGATGAGTGGAGGTTACACTAGAACTGCAGTCCTTTGGACTGGTTTTTCTGGTTCTGGTGAAGTGCGCTTAGCGCGCCCTACTATTTTTAGCCATTGAATTCTTTTTATTTGTTCACTTGGTTCTCCTTTTTCCCATTTCCACCAAGGCTTATTAGTATACTAATAAATAGTAATATTTTAATTCTTGTTGTTGTTGTTTGGACTCAAATTTTGACCCGATCACTTGAAGTTGTAATTGGTGATTCTCCGAGTTTCATTGTTTCAACATGTCAATTATGTGGTAATGATATTATTCAAAATTGTACGTGCAAGGTACTCGTTTATCGCTTTCTATAACATAACATGATTAGGAAACTTGTCATCTGTACATTTATCATGCCATTCATTCATTTTGTATTACTTGTTCATGATATGAATCACGTTCGTTCCCTTTTTCCACCATTTCTAAGGAAGCTTTCCATTGTTCATATATGCAGGAGATCGACAATTCTTGTTTTAACTAGATTTTATTATGTTTAATCTTTTGTTTATATTGATTTTGTGAAAGCATGAAAATGATCAAGGCATTTGTTTGATTTTGAGCACAACAACCATAGCCAAATAGTCAATTCACCTTGTGAGTGTGTGACCATTCGTATCCCCTTTGAAATTTTTGTCATTATCTATTTTGTTTTTGAACTTGAGAATTAGTTCACCTTTTGATAGATTTTGATTGTTGGTTTTTATTGAACCCTCAACTTTGTGTTGATATATGAGTTTTTGCCTTGCCTTAGAAAGTAGAGAGTATTCACACATTAATGTTGGTTTTATTCAAGTTGGGGAAAAAAATGATTACGATGGTTGATTGCTATGTGGTTAAGAAAAAGAAAAGAAAATCTTTGAGAAAGGAAAGAAAAAAAGTATCAAGGAATAATTGTGCTAATAAGTTTGGTGTGTTTGGCTTAACACTTAGGTTGAAAGAAGAAGTTTAATTGGAATTCTCTATTTGAAACTTTGTGGAAGTAATTACTCTCTTAGGTTTAGGTAAGTTTTTGTTTCGATTAGATTTAGGAATTATCCCTTGTTTGTTTGTCTGACCATATTACAACCTTGAAAAGCCCTTATGATTACTACTTTCATGTCTCAATATGAATTTTTGGATGAATGTATAATATTGTCTATTATTTGCAAGATTTTTGGGTGAGTGAAAAGTCCCTCATTTTTGTGTGTTCTTCATTCATCGATAAATTTTTGCTAGGTGTGATTCTTGATTGAGCTTGTTTTGTTATAGAATGTTTTGCATGATTTTTGTACTTAGGATTTGTTTCGTTTTGATGTGTCGTTGTAATATAGTGCCAAGCATTCTTTTGCATGTACATTTTTGAATTTTGAACCATACAATTGTTTCATTTTCTAAACTTTGTTGATTCATGATTCTGTGGTTGATTACTTTTGTTCTTTGTGTTGTTTGTATTTGTTTGAGGATAAACAATGTAATAAGTTGGGGAGAGTTTGATAAGTGCAAATTGTATCTATTTATGTATATAAGTTTTGTTGCACTTATATATATTTTTGTTAATATTCGTTGAATAAATCCCAACTTTGTTTATAAATTCGTTTACTTTGTATATAATCGAGTTTTCGTGTATATAATGTACCGTTTGATAGTTTTTATCTCTTTTGTAGGTATTTGTTGCATATTCGAACCATCGAGGATTAAAGTGTCGAAGACACACCTTTGAACGTGTAATTTTGGAGAATAAAAAGAATTTTTCTGTTGAGCTCGCTTAGCGTAGTTTAACCCGCGCTCTGGAAGCCGAAGAGAAGGTTCTGGCAGAGAAGAGCCCGCTTAGTATGCTCTGGCAACACTAAGTGGCAATGCGCTTAGCACAGTAGTCGCGCTTAGCGCGGTCTGCGTTTTCTGGTTTTTCTATTTATAGGAAAGCATAGTTTATTTTAGGTTTTATCATCTCTTCTTTGACAAAGTTGAGATCTGATCCATTCTTTGTACTTTAGAGGTTCAAGCAACATCGTTGAGTGGTTCATTATGTCGTTTGGTTGTGGGTTGTTTCCTATCGCGTCGACAATGCGAGAAGTTTCCGCTTGTTCTCCTTCTTCCCTTTGACCCATTCCAATGGTGGGTGTTGTATGTATATTTTGCTCTTATTGTATGTACATTTGTTGATCTTGGGATTGTATTTATATTTGCTTTACAAATCATTATTGATGTTGTTCTTGATTTTTTTGCTTAAATGTTTCAGATTTGTGTTGTCATAGACATATGCTTCATGGATCTTGATTAGGGGTGACATTTATTAGTTTCTAAACTCTAGATATAGATGTAGAGCTGATAATCCTTATGGGTATCAGAGTTTAATGCCTCCGTGTTGTTTGTGTCGCATGAGAAATCGTCGACGCGAGTGAAATGGTTGTCCGCAACTTTGCATTAGATATAACCTCTATTGTGGTACATCTCGAGCGATGCTTGGTGATGTTGATGCGTATTGTAGGTGTTGTGTGATAGATCTTTATATTTAAGTATTTGACGGGTAGAATGAAATACAATTTCAGAATGAATTCTCTTGATCCGCAATAGATTGTTTATTTGCTTTATTTACTTTTCCTGCATTTTACCTTCTGCACCCAAAACCAAACTTAGAAGGACTGAAACTGTTGAACGGTAGTTTTTCCCTCTCACTAATCCATGTAGATATGATACGATATAACCTATATCACCCGATAATAATATACCTATTACTTTTTGCTTGTCACTTTACCGCTTCAACATATATCCACCCCATTTTGAACAAAATATGATTCGAAAATGCATTATGCATTTATGTATGATATTTGGATGTATCCGAAAATGCAAATCTGAAATACCATCTATACACAATTGTGGTGTTTTTATTTACTAAATTTGACATTGTTTAGGCCAGCATATTTTAGTTCTTTTTAGGCCAACATATTTTAGATCATTTTGGGCCATAAATTAGAAGGAAAACACATATGTTAATTTATTCAAACATAATACTCAATTATAAAAAACTCATACAATTATCAAAATGTACCGCCCATATATAAGTGATTCAAACCCGTATTGCAAAGCATTTCGTACCTTGGCAATCATGCCTTCCACGAAGGCAAATTGGGGACTGACATCCTCAAAAAGTCTCACCTCTATGCCTAGTCTCCCAATCTCCACAATACACCGATAGACCGCTGACACATCCTCAGCGTGGTCATTCTTAGCCTCAATTACCTCCTGATTATCTGACCTAGACGGTCTTCCAAGAGCGTTTGACGTCATGATATAGTGTGACACCCTATAAAACCATGTTAGTAACCGTCGGCATAAGCCCATTGTACGTATTTGGAGATGCATATCCGAAATACCCTCTATATACAATTGTGGCGTTTTTATGTACTAAATTTGATATTTTCTAGGCCAGCATATTTTAGTTATTATTAGGCCAACATATTTCAGATCATTTTAGGCCATAAATTAGAAAGAAAACGCATACGTTAATTGATTCAAACATAATACACAATTATAAAAAAAGTCATACAATTATCAAAATGTACCGACCATATATAGGTGATTCAAACATGTACTGCAAGGCATTCCATACCTTGGAAATCATGCCTTCCACGAAGGCAAATTGGGGACGGTCATCCTCAAAAAGGCCCACCTCTATGTTTGGTCTCCCGA
The DNA here is from genome assembly GCF_029867415.1 of Vicia villosa. NCBI lineage: Eukaryota > Viridiplantae > Streptophyta > Magnoliopsida > Fabales > Fabaceae > Vicia > Vicia villosa. The sequence goes on along the minus strand of NW_026704957.1, from coordinate 1,418,564 downwards.
TCTCCCCAATACCGATAGACCGCTTACACGTCTTTGGTGTGGTCATCCTTAGCCTAAAATACCTCCTGAATAGCTGACCTAGATGGTCTTCCAGGAGCGTATGATGTCATGATAGGGTGTGACACCCTATAGAACCATGTCAGTAATCATCAACATAAGCCCACTTTAAAGGAGTTGGCACCCTACGATAATCCTCAAGTACCAAGTGACTATCAAAATCCTCCAGTATCGCATCAAGATATCTACGGCGGATGGTGAGAAGAGCGAACTTTGTGGTGGGGTCTCAAAATAATCTACAAATAGCCAAACTGGTGCATCACTCACTCGAGCAGATAAGGATACATAAGAGATGACCCAACCGTTAGCCATCCAGAGTATAAGAAAATGACATCCAACAGAGGTGTCTCGCATTAACCGCCGTATGGGCAGAAGGAAACTCCATCTAATACATAACGGTCAAGATACACTGTGAATGGATCGATCACATTATTCCCCCTATACGTGGTAAAGGTGGCAGCACGTGGCCAATATTCAGCATAGGCAGGCATAGTTTCCCACACGGTGATGCGAGGAAAGTGGGAGTTGATCAATAGTACAAATATAATATTAATAACAAGTGTAACAAGTGAATTATAAAAATATTATTAACAGTAAATTATTGTAAGTAGCGTGCAGCTCCCAGCCATTTGCTTTGTAATCCAAAGACAGTACTCGCCCAACTTCGAAAATAGGTAGATCAAACAGGCGGCTCCCAGTTGTACTCATGAATTTCCGTTAAGTCGATGAAGTAGTGGAAGTAGACCACATCGACTTATGTTGCACTTTTGTCCATAAAAATGGACGTACCAACAAAGAACAAGAGGTAACACCTTAATGCACAAGTCTGATGATACTCAGCCTGCATATCATCTGCCGCCTTTGGCATCCTCATCCCAATGTAGGTGGTATTAATAAAATTGTTCCAAAAAACTAAATCTAGCATGAACGCCTCTTGTGTCAGTTACCTCATTTAAGGCCTTAGTTGGGCCAGTCCCCAAATGGGTGATCATCATCTCGACGAATTCCTCTTAACTGATCCTTCTGTGGCTCAGTAATTTTCCCCTTATGGAAAGATGCATAAGGCATGAGACATCATCCAGGATGATGGTCATCTTGTCAATAAAAAGGTGGAAAAATGACGTCACTAAATGTCATCTCTATGCAAATGCCGCCTAGATGCCATGGTTTATGGTCATGTACCCAACAACACATAAATCAGCAAGACCGGAATAGCAGATAACATCCCAGAACCAATCACCAGTGGGTTGTTCCAACTCCAATATCTCCCGACCGTGGTTTATCAATTTCAAACACATGCTCCTGTAAAAAAAAATCATCATTAGTCACAATCTAATTAATTTAAAGCATATGTAAAGTAGACGTAAATAAATATGTATCTCATTCCCAGACATGCTTAGAAACATGGTCTACATAAAGATCGAGTAAGGAGGTGTCCTGGATAATTCTCTACGGAGGCATCAGCAGCGGATTCCTCCACGGCTTCAGGGACTTCAAGTGCTACTTCATCATCTAGGGACTCGTGGCCTTGTGGGCCGTGAAGTAGAGACATTGGATAAACGACTATGAGAAGGAGAACCATATGGTTGTGAACCTCGGTGTTACGAACCATCAAACAAGCTATCATTGGCTCGTGAACTCATGGTCTTGGCTGCGTCTCTCTCGTCGTACAGACGTGATTTAGGACACACAATCAAGCCTAATTCTACAAAGGTTGGTTGTTTTCAACCATTGCACCTGCGTTAAAATAAAAGTCACATCATAAATTTAACCAAAATTCGGCCAGACACAAATTTGGAGATACATATATGAAAACAACACTAAAAAAATTTAGAGATGCATCACCGGCGGATAAATAGTAAAATATATCTCAAAAAAACAGGAAAATATATTTAAAAAAAAAAACACTACCTCCATCTTTAAATATAAAACTCTATTGAAAAAATTTATTTTTATACTTTTTTTGTAAATTCCAACATTAATTGTTTTTTAAAAGAGATAATTAGTTAACTGCTTTTAAGAATATTTATTTCATAGTACACAAAAAGATGTAACATAATTAGAAATAAAATTTTAAAAATATAATCAATATAATTGAAAATTTGAAAAATAATTTATATATAAAAAAATTAAGACGACTACAAATATAGAAGACTCGTTAAGAGATTACATCCATGCTGCCTTTCAACATAAATGAAATGAAAATCAAAGTAAGACACTCATCTATTTGATTTCTCTACCATTTCTTGGCCTTGTCTTATACATCAATTTTTATTTGCAACCTTTCCTGTGACTTAAATAACAGGAAATAATTGTAATCAATGCCCTGCTGATTAGCATCAACCCATCCCTCAAGCCCTTCACTTATTTAGTTTAAAATTTTAAATTACATTCCGCAACTGCAATTGCACCTACTTAGCAATATTTGTCAGTAATTTTCTGCAGCATTAAGGTTAACCACGACGACAGCAATTTAAAATTTTGTTGTACATCACCCAAAGAAATTTCGTCCCTCGATACTGGATTGCAGAAACCTTGAGAGCTTTGGGAAGCCATTTCCTGTTTCATACAAAATAGTCAATAGCAGAAAGTATCGCAAATATTAACCACACAAAATCACCCTAAGTACAAGGATTCACTTTGTAATATAATACAATGAATAATTCCAACAGAAAAGAATTGTTCAGTCATGATTCAGTGGGACTTAAACCCTAAAAAAATAGTTTAAGACAAGTTTAATGGATGATAGCCTTTTAACGACAGTGTTATATGAAAGGTTAATGTTTCTTAACTCCATATGTTTTCGGAAGAAAAATAGATGGGTTCATACCTTAAACTTCTGTGTTTGTTAGAACAGAAGCGAATCCACCAAATCAGCATAACAGCCAAACAGAACCAGAAAGGTCGTGAAATCAGAGCGGCTTGAACAAGGGAAGGAAGTCGGAACAACAGTCTACCAAATATCTAAACTCATACAAAGAGAAAGACGAAATTAATAAAAACATAATAGTCCAATTTGACTCATAAATCCACCCTGCCTCTTTGCATTAATAAAAAAAAATATGCACAGAGAAACCATTGTTACTTACATTTCCATCACCACTAGAAACAATTATATTCTTATCTGGCTCTGGGCAGTGCTTTGTTTTTTCGTCAATTGGTTCATCATAGATAAAATAAACTGTTGTCTTCTTCACAACGATTTTGCTTCCAAAAACAACAATAAGCTTCATTATGTCACCTGGTTCTGTACTTGATACTACTTTCTGCCATTCCTCTTCATCAAAGGAGGCTAATAACGCGTCTTTCTTATAGAGCTGAATGGTCTTCTTTGTGAAATTTATCAGCAGCAAAACTTTGAGGTCTTCTACACTTTCTGATGTAATGTCATCTAGAGAAGAAGAATAGACAATGCACATGATTGTTTTCAAATTACGCTCATCCACTTGAGGTACTTCAAAAGTTACAGAAGAACCTTTTTCATTGAAGGCTAGCCAATCAGGATAATTGTCACTAGGGAGTAAACCAGATCCATTGGGAGGCAATTTCTGTACATTCCACATAGGTGAAGAAAGAAAAATTATTCAGCATTTCAGCTACATTGGTTCTTCTAGCTATAATCCTAAATAGTATATAAGTTAGAGAGAACCTGTAAAATGTTTTCTCTAAGTGTATTAGTGACATGGCAGTTCATTCCCATCTGAATCAAAAGTGATGTCAAGGATTTTTGTGAGCTTGAAATTCGAACTTGACTGAAATAATGTGCTGATTCCAAAGCCACAAAATTTGAGGATTGTGGTATGTTTTGCATTGCTTCCAACTCCTCACAACTTTGGGTATGTAAGTTATCGAGAATACTTGCTAGAGTTTGATTTAGTTGAGTGTCTGACCCGCATTTCAACAAAAGACGTTGAAGATTCGGAAGTTCTTTAAGAATAGATGGCAGACCAAAGAAAATATCTTCTTGTTCATCAAAGAATTCAAGAGATGATGTGCCTGCAAATGTTTGAACTAAGGACAACATACCATTTGTTGGAGACATCCAAGACTGAATAATTAAAGGAAACACATTACGCGGGGATCCTTTGAATCCACACAAGGAAATATATCCAATGCTTTTTGATTTTACTACTGCAAAGGGTACTCTTGTTAGAGCAGTGTTATCCGCAACCAGGGTGGTCAAAGATGTCATCTGTTCTATATCTTCTTCCAACTTGACAATTTTTGTACAGCCAGACACAATGAGAGTTTTCAGTGACTCCAATTTATAGATGCTTCTTGGAAGTTCACGTAGGCCTGTACAGTCTTTCAAATTTATTAAAAGAATTTTCTTGAGATGTCCTATAGTAGGAGAAATTGAGGACAAACTTGGACAATCTTTGAGTATCAACTTTTCAAGATTTGGCAAGTTTGAAAAGTCTGGAGTTTGTCTCAAGTTATGAGAATGACTAAGATTAAGAAATTTCAGCCCCTTCAGAAACTGTAAGAAATTAAAATTTGAAGACCTATATTAGAGAAGAAACCTTAAACAATAGAGAGAAACAAATAAAATTGATAAGAGAAATTATTAAAAGAAGACTATATCATAAGAAAAATAGTGAATGTGCTATGAAACAATGAATGCAAGTTTGTTACTTCTAAAAAGTAGATTAAACAGTATCTCTCATAAACTAGATCATGAAGAAAACTAAACTTGTACCTGGGACTTCTTCCATACTCGTTCCAGATTGGAATATTTGAAGTCAACAGAAACTAAACGTTCTTGATGAAAGTCAGTTGGTGTATATTTTAAAGGAAACCCATGCCAACAAAGCCATCTAAGTTCTCTTGAAATATATTTGTAATTTCCATTAAATTTTATGCCAGCAAGTTGAAGTAATTTAAGCTTATCCATCTTCTCAAATGTTTTAGAGTCCAAATAAGTTGTGGAGTCCATTCTTGATATCTTTAATGTCAGTCCCTTAACATATAAAGTTCTCTGTCAATCAAAATGAAAACAAAAATAAATAAAAATACAGTTTAAGTGGCAGTTTGGATAAAAATATGATCTATTTTGAATAAATAGGCATTTTTAGTTTCTGAAATTGCAACAGTTGATCAATTTAGTCCTCAAGTTTAAAATTTAAAAATATCAATCAATTTAGTCAATTATTTCAAATTTTGCATCATAACTTTGAAGGTTTTATGCTTCTTTTAATGCAGTAAAATACTATTGCGTCAAATGTATATGTTTTACTTTCTTTGATGGATGTTTAATAAAAAATATTTTGAATGGAGAAACTAAATTGATCGGTATTCTTTATTTTAAGGGACTGATATGCAATTTCTTAAGCTTGAGGGAGTAGATCATTGACCTACAATTACAATTATAAAGATTAGAAACAAAACACAACACAACAATTTTAGAAACTAAAAACCACATAAGAATATCTTACAGTATCCTTTGACAACAAAGAATTCACATCCTCGTAACGCCATAACCTACTAGGATCCTTGTTTCCCTCTCTTGATATCTTACTGACAATCTCTCTTCCCATGTCTTGTAGCAATTCATGCATTCCAATCTTGTTCTTACTATCAACAGTTACAAGACTTCTTTGAACAAGGACACTTATTCCAATACCTGCATAATGCCCACAGTCTTCCAATATTTTAGTCACGTCTTCTTGGTCCATCCCAATAAAGAAAAAAGCAATATCAAGGAATATTTCTTTCATATCATAATCATTTAAACCGTCAAAACTTATTCGAAGTTTTTCTAACACTTCCTCATTGGGAATGAGTTTGAGTTTCTCCAATACACTCTTCCATTCTATTTTTCTTCTCTTAGTCATCAAAAAGGACCCAATAACTTGAAGAGCTAGCGGCAATCCCCCACAGTACTTAACAAAATCTCTAGAAAGGCCGGCAAAACCATCAATAGGACTTGGTTCCTTGAAGGCATTCCAACTAAAAAGTTGAAGAGATTCATCGCCGTTCATTTTTTTCATTCTATACACATGGTCCACCTTAAGCCCGTGAAGTAAATCACCGTCTCTTGTAGTGATGATTATTCTACTTCCTTCGCCAAACCATTCATGACTTCCACACAAAGCATTCAATTGGTCCAGTTTATTCACATCATCAAGCACAAGAAATATCCTCTTCTGCCGAAGTTTTTCCTGCAAAATCATTTTTCCCGACTCAACTGTATCTATATTTATTTTCGTTGTTTTGTAGATATCAGAAAGAAGTCGTTGCTGTAGAGAAACTTTTCCATTATCTTGTTCCCAAATTTCCCTGACATTTAAGAGGAAACTCTTTGCCTCAAAATTGTGACGAATTTTATTATAAGCACCTTTAGCAATTGTTGTTTTGCCGATTCCTCCCATGCCCAATATTCCAAGCAGTAAAGGGTCATTTGATTCTTGATTATTCAATAGTTGAATAATATCTTGAACACGAGAATCTACCCCCACTGGATGGTCAGCAACGAATAAGTCTGTTATGTCTAGTAACTTAGTAACATCGTTTACTATTTTCCTGATATCCTCACTTTCATTCCTACAAAATATGAGCCTAAGAGTAAGTGTATGAACAATTATATAACCATAACCATTATACAACATGTATCTGTATAAAAGAAGAGGAGAAACATTTAGCAGAAAAAAGATAATTGTATTAAACTCAGAAAAGCTTAAAAGCTTAAGCTTGAACTGTGTGTTCTCCTCTTGGAGATTTTTCATATAACTTATATTTCTTAATACATTTGAAAATGTCAACACGACTTGCAGGTATCAAAACGAATAGTAATAAAAAGCAGAGATAATAGTTATTACTTCATTCTTTTTTTGTTTTGTTTTATTTTATATTTCTATTTATGGCGGCACTGGTCCATTCAGTCTTGGGAGGTGGTGGTCAAAATAAGTCACTACAGATAAATGTTCAGAGTATGAACGACTCAAATTACACATAATGGTCCCAAAATGTTCTACTCATTTTAGTCCAGTAAGGGAAAATATGACTTTCTTACCGAAGAGATCCCAAAACTTCCAGAGGCAGATAGAGGCTATAGGATTTGAAAGTCTGAAAACTCTTTGATCATTGTCTGACTAATTAATTCTAAGAAAGGAGGAATTAGAAATCCTTCATGTTTCTGCCCACAGCAAAACAAGTCGAAGATAATGTGAAGATACCTACTCTGATATTGAGAACTTGTTTCAAATTTACGGTGTGAAATCAAAATTGTGGAACTTAAAATAGGGTTGGCAGGGACGTGACTACTGACTACCCACTACAATGGAATGATGACTTTTTTGACAAGAATTAAATCTCTATTATGAGATAATTAAAAGTGTACTGAAGATATTGTTTAGTTTATCAAGAGGCAAGAAAACATCTGTGGTTTTATTTTTTTCTTGCAAGACTAACAAGGACTCCATGAAGTAAGTGGTACAATTCTCGAAATAAACCCAATGCCATCTATTCAGGATACTTTTTCAGAAGTCAAGAGGTATTAGAGATGTATTAGGGCAAGCTTAGCTTAGGCATTTGTATCTAGCAAACCCCTGACACATGTCAGTTGTACTGTACCTTACCTGCTATAGCAGGCCAACTGGTTATTACTATAAACATAACCAGTTGCCTCCTTTTGTAACTAACTTTCTATTCAATCAAAATCAGTTACAACTGAAAATGAGAAGTGAAACTACCTATTCTATTATGGTATCAAATTGTGGAATGGGTCTTAGACCATGGCTACTCCTTCACCGGTGTTGTCGTCAAGTTTCGCCAATATCTCCACTGCTCCGGCGCCGGCAGCATTGTCCGTCAATGACGATCTACGTCGCCTCAATTTTTCTCTAAAGATCACGCAAAAGCTTGATGAGAAGAACTTCCATCTGTGGCGTCAACAGGTGGAGCCGTACATCGATGCGCATAATCTCAGAGTTCGTTGTGTGCACTCACATTCCTCTCAAATTCCTTGATGAACTCTGGATCTGTGTATACTGAGTATTCAGTTTGGCTGCAAAAGGATCAGATGCTACTTTCTTGGTTGCAATCTTCACTTTCTAGTGAGATTCTCTCTCATGTTCTTGGTTGCTCGCACGCGCACCAACTGTGGGACAGGTGATTCAATTATTTTCATAGCAAATGCGTGCTAGAGCATGCCAACTTAGGGTTGAGCTTCGTGCGATTATGTCTGACAATCTGTCTGTTCAGGATTATCTACTTAAAATTTGTACTATTGTAGATGCTTTAGCCTCAATTGGAGATCCTATACCTTGCTCACATCATATCGATGTGATTCTTAAAGGCCTCTCTGCTGATTATGCTCTAGTTGTTTCAGTGATTGAAAGCAAGTTTGGCCTTATGGAGCTGGATGAGGTTAAAATACTATTGCTTACTCATGAACCGCGCCTTGCCAAATTCAAGAAAAGTTCTGTTCAAAACTTGTGTCCCTCAATCTCACTCACATTGTGCCTCAAACTGCTTCCCCTGAAGAACTTCAAACTGCTATTACTGATTCTTCCCCTTCACAAGGTCCTTCAAAACCTTGAAAATGGTTACCAGGCCTTTCGAGGCAGCAAACCTGGTCATGGAGGTCGAAATGGACGGGGCAGGGGAGGTCACTTTTCAAGCAACACCAGCCAGTGCCAAGTGTGCTCTAGTGCAAATTACTACAAACAGTCTCCTTGGCAAGGTTATCCTATGTCCTAATGGTCCTATGGGAATAATGTGTGGAATAGACAAGCACCACCTCTTAGGCATGCACCTCCTGTCACACATGCTCCTAGTACCTTTGTTGCTAATGCTTTGCCATCTACATCCACCTCTTGGTTTCTCGACTAAGTGGCATCCTACCATGTCAACAATGATGCCAAGAATCTTCAAAAGTCACACCCTTTGAAGGGCATAGATATTTTGTGGAGCATAATATTTGGAAAATTTCTAGATACACTGAGATACATATACAACAATAATTAAATGGCAAGGAAGTCAAAGATCATTACCCGACAATACTAAAAATAAATAAATAAAATTACCTGGAGTTTATGACGACAACTCCTGATGTGCCACCAACTTTAAGAAGTGCTGTTTTCCATTTCATCTCCCTATAACTATTCACTGAGATTCCTGAGAGGAGATTTTTAAAACCTTCTCCAAACCTGCCAGTTTGATGTCGTACTTCTGAAGGATCTACCTCATAGAACACTGGTATAACCACCAGACTGTTGCTTCTGTCCATGATTTTCTCCAACTCTATCATACACCATCTTGAATTAGCATAGTTACTAGACAAAACAACGATACAGATTCTAGACTGTCCTATTGCTTCCAAAAGTGAGGCTGAGATCTGATCTCCTTGTTGAATCTCAGCATCATCTTTGAAAACATAAATCCCAGCAATTTGAAGGGAGGTATAGAGATGTGAAATGAAATTTGCACGACAGTCTTCCCCTCTAAAACTCAAGAACACATCATAGATCCTTTTCTGAAATTAAAAAAAAAATTTAATTATCAAAGCTTGTGTGTGGCGGCTAAAAATCTGGTTATGATATTGACATTCAACGATCAGTTTTAAGACTAGAACTTTTGGGTACGTTTAATTTTTATTCACAACCTAATGAACTTCAGAAAAACTAATAAATGTTCACTAAGCTTTCCTCCAAAATATTTAGTATTTGTTATAGAAACAAAATATCAACTAGAACCTAGAAAAACCATATCTTGCCTTATCCACCCTCTCTGACTTTCTCCTTATGATCTCACTTGCCATGTCTTCTAACAAATCATGCATTCCAATCTTGTTCATCCGATCAACAGTTACAAGGTTTTGTTGTACAAGGATACTCATACCAATATCTACAGAAAGTTCAGAGTCTTTCAGTATTTTAGTTGCAGCTTTCAGGTCCATCCCAATAAGGAACTGGGCAATATCAAGGAATATATCTTTCATATCATTATCCCTTAAACCATCGTAACTTATTCTCAGTTTGTCAATTACATTGTCGTTGGGAATGCATTTGAGTTTCTCCAAAACACTTATCCATAATGTTTTGCTTCGACTAGTCAACAAAAAGGACCCAATGACTTGAATAACAAGTGGCACTCCCCTGAAGTAATCAATAAAATCTCTAGAAAGATCAGAAAAATCATGCATAGGACTTGGTTTCTCGAAGGCATGCCAACTAAAAAGTTGAAGCGATTCATATTGGTTTATTGATTTTATTTCGTATACATGGTTAACGTAATGAGCATGAAGTATATGTGGATCTCTTGATGTGATGATTATTTTACTTCCTTGACCAAAGCATTTGGGACTTCCGCACAAAGCATTCAATTGGTCCAATTCACTCACATCATCGAGCACAAGAAGTATCCTCTTTTGGCAAAGTCTTTCCTGTAATATCAATTTTCCTGATTCAACTGTATCTATCATTATTTTTTGTTTTGTTTTGTAGATATCAGAAAGAAGTTGTCGTTGTAGAGAAACTTTGCCATTATATTGTTTCCAATTTTTTGCGACATTTAGGAGGAAGCTATTTCCCTCAAAATCGTAACGAATTTGATTATAAACAGCTTTAGCAATTGTTGTTTTGCCAATCCCTGCCATGCCCCATAATCCAATCAGTACAGGGTCTTTTGATTCTTGACTGTTCAATAGTTGAATAACATCTTGAACACGAGAATCTACCCCCACTGGATGGTCAGCAACAAATAAATATGTTCTGTCTAGCAAACTATTAACATGTTCTACTATATCCTTGATATACTCACTTTCATTCCTACAAAATATGAACCAAGAGTAAGTGCGCAAACAACTATACAACCATTGTATGACAATGTGTATGTATCAAAAAAAGATAAGTTGCACATAAATGTTTGGGAATGATGAATCACATCTAAATGCACTTTAACTTCCTCAGGTATTATTTCTATTAGGAAGATCCTAAAGTCCCACATTGGCTAGAGATAGAGCTTTCAAAGAATATATATAGAGGGACACTCCTCACCTTACTAACCGGTTTTGTAAGGATGAGTTAGGTCAAACTCTAATATGGTATCAGAGCCTATCGATCGGACCATGGGCCGCCCACCATTAATATCCACGCACCAAGCCCAAAAAGAGTGCTGGGCGTGAGGGGGTGTATTAGGAAGATCCTAAAGTCCCACATTGGCTAGAGATAGAGCTTTCAAAGAATATATATAGAGGGACACTCCTCACCTTACTAACCGGTTTTGTAAGGATGAGTTAGGTCAAACTCTAATAATTTCGAACATGATTATGGACTCAAAAATACAGATTACCATGTTTTGTCATAGAAATTTCATGAACTATTGCTTGATTTTTCAAAAAGCACCTTAATCTTAATTGTTTTGGCAAATAGTTATTTATAATACAAAAGAGTATAAATCAAGATTAGAGTTAGAATTACTTGTTGAAGGTTAGAATAGTTTTAAAAAATTAAATATTAAAGCCACCACCTGAATCAAAAAACTAAATTTAAGACAAGTAAATGAAATTAGAAAACACTAGGTGCTTTTTTACTAACACATACTGTACTTAGGGAATTGTAAATTGAAAGAATGGGTAGAAGGGACAAGATGTCCTCACTTATGCACAACGGAGGAAGAAAAGGGTGGAGAGCAGTCATGCAGGGATGGTAAAAAAAATAAATAAATAGAAGAGAACTGAGAGAGTGGGATGTGAGAAGAAAGTGAGGGCAGCTTGCCGTCTAATTAACACCACACCAGTGTTGTTAAATATCGGTTATATCGCCGATATACCGGTTTTTCATATCGGAATTTGGCTATCCGATACGAAAGCCGATATTCCGTTTCACTTTTGCTACGCTCCGCATATCGGCCGTTTTCCGGTATATACCTGTATACCGTTTTGAATTTGATATCAGAATTAATATTTTTCTGATCATTTTTATAATAACTCATATTAAAAACTATTTGAAATATAGAATGTGAAGAGGTGTAATCAAAAAGTAGGCTGTGAAGAGGTGCACAGTAATTAAATAATAGGTTGTGGAGAGGTGCACAGTAATAAAGTGAAAATGTGAATGAAATATACTAAAGTGGAAATGCGAAGAGGTGTATGGGTATTAACATATTCTTGGTAGTCTCGAAAATAGAAGAGAACGTGAAGAGGTAATTTTAGTTGGTGTGATTGTATATAGGACTAATAGGAGTCAGAGTGCCTCCATCACCATAACTTTCTCTCCACTTTATTCATTCTTGACATTCATTCTTCCTAGCCATTCATCTCTTCACTATTTAATTTTGAGTTTTAAGTCATTTTGATTTTGAAGTTTGAACAACTTGGTTGTTAGAACTTGAGATTTTCAGTTTAATCTTAGTAAGCTTTTTTAATAATTGTTTATGATAGTAGCTTTTATATGTGTGGCATGTTTTATTTTATCTATAATTATTTATTTTAATCTCCTTTGTGGTTTCCGCTATTTGCCCGCTACGATATCCGATATTTCTCATATCGGGTTTTCGGTGATCCGATATTTTCCGCAATCCTCTATTAACAACACTGCACCACACACCTTATGAAATAGTATTTGTAAAAGTCCTTAAATTTAAAAACATGAAAATTTTTGGTTGCTTATGTACATTCATACCAACGACGTGTTGGGGATAAATTTGTAAATAGAAATCGGCAGTGCATATTCATGGAGAATCCATATGGGAAAAAGGGGAGGAAGTTGTATGATTTGAAATCAAAAGAATATTGTCTCTCGAAGTGAGAAATTTTATGAAAATGAATTTTCCTTTATGTGCAACAAGATACTACTCCATACACATGTGAAATGCCTCAGATACTCCTTACCCTATTACTTTGTATCTTTTGAAAGATTTTCTCATAATTTTGTAGCAATTGTATTAACAATAATATTATGAGAAAATCTCATAATATACTCCTTACCCTTCCAAAATCTCCTTGCATTCTTAATCAGGATTTTCACTTGCAAACAAAATTCAACTTTATTTCAACATCATTGATTAAAATCTCTTTACATATAGATAATCTGCTTTTTCTTTCTATACCATGAACGCATAATCCAGATATTGAAATCCAAATTCATGTAGGATTAGTCCGAAAATTGAAATCAGGAGTTGTTCAAAGTTGATTAAAATTGTCTTATTTTAGTTATTGGTTGTAGTTAAGGTGCACTATGATGCTATGATAAATCAACCCCGTGCTGATTTCGAAGACCCGGATGTTGTGATTAAAGTTAATGCATCTAAGGATGGTGATCCGGAATCACCCCAACAAGGTCTTGTCCACGTTGATGTTCGAAAGGAATTTACCAATAAAGATAAGTTTATTTTATATGAACATATGTTTGAATGGATCCGCACGGAGGCTGTCAAATTATGGTTTGACATTGTTATTAGAAGGTTGGATTTTGGTTTTGATAGAAGACGAGCATTTGTTACGATGAGATGCAAAAGAAGTGGTCAATATAAAGAACATATCCAAAAGTTGAAATGTGATGACACCAGAACAAGAAAATGTGGATGTCCTTTTAAGTTGCGTGGGTACCACAAGGCGAATCATACATAGATATTTAATGTGATTTATGGTGTACATAATCATGGTTTGAGTCACTTATAAGAACATACGGCCTTCTATGTACTTGTTTAATTTTGAAGAAGATGAAACTTAATCAATCATACGGATGAGGTACACACGCACCGGAAAAGGCTTCGGTTTTATGATGGTAATGTGATCAAGGAGGGTCCATCGGATATATCTACTATGACAGAACGGGAGGAAATTCAAGAGAGGTTTTAAAAAAAATTGATTATAACATGAAACTTCACATCAAAGAGCGGTTGCGGAAGATAGCCTATCCAAAAGGCAGAAACACAAATATGAAACCACTCGCAGAGTCGGTAAAAACTAAGGGTGCTCCTAAGAATGTCAAACCAATAATGAGTGACAATTAAACCAAGCGGTCTCCATTCTATTTCGAATATGTTGCCTCACTTTATGTGGATTCTCCAATTTCACAATCTAAAAAAACTTTGACTCCTGGAGGATTGTTGCAACCCTTACCTGTACCTACTTAAATATAGACCGACATTTCCATGGATTTCATTGGAGGGTTACCAAAAGCACAAGGGATAGACACCATTATGGTGGTGGTGGACAGGCTTACTAAATATGCTCATTTCTTACCAATGAATCATCCCTATACGACAAAAGACATAGCTGACTTGTATGTCAAGGAGGTGGCAAGATTGCATGGATTCTCGAGTTCTATAGTGTCAGACATGGGATAGAGTGTTTTTGAGCAGTTTCTGGTTAGAGTTGTTTAAGCAACTTGGAACAAAACTGGAATACAGTAGTGCATACCATCCTCAATCTGATGGACAATCTGAGGTGGTCAATAGATGCGTGTAAACATATTTGAGATGTTTGACAGGGTTGAAGCTTAAGCAATGGCCTACGTGGTTAGCATGGGCAGAGTATGGGTATAATACTAACTATCATGCCTCTCTGAAAGTACTCCTTTTGAAGCACTCTATGGTAGAGTTCCCCTACCTTAGTCAAAGGTGATGCACATCCTTTTGCAGTTGAGGAAGTGAATAGATTGACAACTGAAGGAAATGAGATGCTAAAATATATGCAAGAACAACTACTGAAGGCACAAGATCAGATGAGAGCACAATCCAATAGACATAGAAGGGAGGTAACCTATGACGTGGGGGACATGGTCTATCTGAAAATAACACCATACAAGCTCAAGAAATTGGCCAAAAGAGTCAACCGAAAAATGAGCCCAAGATACTACGGGCCTTATGAAGTGATACAGAAAATATGAGTAATGGCCTATAAATTGAAGCTGCCAGAAGACACCTGAGTCCACCCAATGTTCTATGCATCCTTATTAAAAAAGGAAATAGGCCCTAATGCAGTACCTCAACCCTTACCAGCTTGTATGAATGAGGACTAATTTTTGGAACCAGATCCTGAAGAAGCCTTGGACACTAGAAGATATGCCCAGGGGGAAGTGGAAGTGTTGGTAGAGTGGAAAAAGCTTCCAGAGTTTGAAAACTCATGGGAATCAGTGGACACCTTAAGGAAAGAATTTCCTGGATTCCTCCTTGAGATCAAGGAGAGTTTTGAGAAGGGGAGGAATCGATAGTTTTGATCAAGTTTATAATAGAAAACATATGGGTGGCGGCCACAGAAAGTGGAGTAGGAAATGGGGCCACCGGGAATTATCTGCACACCCCTGAGATCTTAACTAACTATTGTAGCATGCATGACTAGGGACAGGTGGCATAGGAGGAGAGAGAAAGTAAATCTGAGGCTAATTATAGGACGGGAGGTTGTTGCCATCAGTATGCATGAGTTTTCTCACGTAGTTCATACTACTTTTGGGGGGCTCTAGGAATCTCGAATTACCTAGTTATCTTTACATTTTCTACACTTAATTTCCCTAAATTTACTGTATTCCTTACATAGAATCATCTTGATTCTACTTGTTTCTATCAATATATCAACCTTTTTTCATGCAATTTCTATTTTCTACTATTTCATTCCTTTAGATACTAAACTGATCCTATCACATATTTTGTCTTATATTGATGGTGTGTTTTGTGTTTGTGATAAAAGGGGTTAATCCGGATCCGGATGTCAATATCCTGACAAACCCCTGGACCAAATTGTTAGTTTATTCTGTGTACTTGATAATATGGGTGAATCTGAATTTCAATATCTGAACAAACTCCTAGATCAAATTGCTTGTTTGTTATGTGCATTGTCTATGTGATAGCAAAGCATAATTCCAGATTTTAATATCCGAACATATTCGTTATTTGTATTTAGTGTGGTTAGGAGTGCGGATCCCAAAATTCAGATTTTGAGAGTATTTCAAAAATTTTATCCGAGTGAGTAAGAAGTAGGGTGTAGTGAACAATGAACTTTTAAATAAAGATAAGATAAGTCATCCCGTGATTAATTACAAGTGAGGAATTTGTGGTAAATAAATCCATCTTATGGTCAATCCTTATGGGTCAATCAAGATATGACCAGATCCGAGTGGGTTCAGAACTTCAGAGGTCTAAGTTAGGGATTAGATTATTCTAAAAAGATATACCAAATGGATGAGGAAAACTAACTAATTGGAAATTTCAACACCATAAAGACAAAAAAGGAGAAAAGTTGTGCATTCAAAATTACCTGGAAACCACACTAAATCCTGAAATGTCAAAATCTTCGAACCCTGGTTCAACTTTCTTCAAGATTCTTACTGCAAGATCCATAAAAGTTTCTTCAAGCATATCTTCATCATCGTGGACCACAGGCAAAACCATCTGATCTGCAGTTCGGTAACACTCCAATATTTTCTCCAACTCTTGCAGACACCAAGTCGAGTCAGCATAATTTTTTGAGAAAACAACAATAGAAACTCTAGACATTTCAATTGCATGCAGAACTGATGGTGTTATCATCTGATCTTGATTTCTAAGCTTGTCGCCGTCCCTAAAAACAACAATTCCAGCCTCCGTGAGAGCAGTATCAAGATTGTATGCAAAAGATTTGGTAGCGTCCTTATCACAGAAACTCAAAAACAAATCATAGATCCAGCTTAGATTCTCATCATTGTCAGATATCAACTCAGAATCTTGGTTAGTGGAAGAAAAACTAGAGGAAGCCATGAAGATTAGGCGAGTGAAACTGAATGATTGAGTTGTTTGCAGAAGAAGCCAACTCTTTTATTTGCATAGTATAAGTCAAAGTCTTCTTAATTATTATAAAATTATGATGATCATCAAATATATGGTTGTTGTTAACATCCAATTGCCAATATTTTATTTTATGCTCAATCCGCGTAGGGTTAGTAGTTATTTGTGATGTAATTAAATGGCGGAGATTAATTTGAATTGAAATTACAAAGTTACCGAATTGAAGCATATTTGGTGCAGATCATGTTGCATTTCTCTATGGTAGTGCTCCGACGAAGCCATCGCACCACCGTCGCCACCGCACGGATTCAAAGCAATCGGCGAGAAACAAAAGCTTAACCATTGAGAACCTATTGAACCCGCGACTTCCTTGTCAGATAACATCCCTGTAAACTTATTAAAGGAACTCTCTCTGACTTTAACAAAGTTCGCCATCGCAGCCACCGCCGACACCGTGACTGGTGGTACTAACCAGCTTTGGGGTAACTATGCATACAAAAAATCAATCTCTTTTTCTTTTTTACGAAATGGTAATAACCACTTGATCAACCTAATAATACTCTCCGTGTTTTTTTTTTTTTAATTGTCAGTCTCCGTGTTTTAGAAATCAATCTTATTATTTGGTTTGGAATATTTTTAATTAATTCCGTTTGATTCAAAATTTAAGAGAATACATGGGAGCAAATTCCGAAAATAATAATAATTAAATAACCATGTTTTAAAAAAAAAAATTACTTAAAAAATCATATTTTGAGAATTTACCAAAGTGTCTAGGTTTGGTAGCTCCTTTGGAATAGAAGTCATACCAAATGGCGCTTATGTGTATGTTTTAAGATGTATGAGCAATTTCAAATGGCGCCAATGTGTAACCCTAATTAGGGTAGCCATTTGAAATGGCGTCTATGTATATATTTTTTTAAAATTTTTTTAAGGGTTATATGTAACGAACAATAATGAAAAAAAGTCGGAAACAAACGATTTCATTAATTTAAACTGACGGATACATTGGAAAATTAAAATACAGAAACAACAGCTGATAAAGAGAAAATTAAAATACGATTAGTGTCTGTCATCACCGTAACACCCGTCGGTTCCGCATCTAGGAGCGCGTATATCACGTTGAGGACGTGTACGACGAGCCTCACCCCTTCCCCTTTGTGGTTCCTGTTGTGTCTGTGTGGATGGGCCTGGAAGTGTTCCGTCAATAATTTCGGTTAGTAGCACCCGGCGGCACTTGAACTTCCTTGATAAAAGGCAAATGTTTCGGTTGGTGTTGCGTAGCCATATGGGCTAGGTAACCGGTCTGGTTCGATTGTTGGATCGGATATGTCATTAAACCGATGTGAACTGGTCAAAACCGGCGTAAACCGTTAAAACTGTGTTTATTTTGAATTTAAAGGTTAGTTAAAGATAGATTGTGGAGACTTGGGAAAATTCCTGAAATATCGGTATCGTCTTAACACCGTAAGTCTCCATATTATGGAAGTCGATTTGGATACATGTTGTGTCGTGGACTTAAAATCTCACCCTAAAAAGTCCTTAAGTAGTTTATCTTAGCAGTCGACACCATCTTAAGCATGCTCTATATAGGAAAGCCGATGAATATAAGTGAATGATCATAGTTTTAAATAAAATAATTAGGTTTTTTCTTTACCCACCTCCCTATGGGGGTCACCCCCAGCGAAAACCCCAGTTTACCCCTGCTTCGGAAATGAACTTCCGAAGTATTTTTTTTTTAAAATTTTCTCAGACTTCGGAAGTTCATCTCCGAAAACACCAAATGGGGGGGTATTTTCGGAGATGAACTTCCGAAAACACCTTTTTTTCAGATTTTGGGGGGTTTCGGAAATGAACTTCCGAATTATGCAGAAACTGTGTTTTTTTTTATGATTTTGGAAACAGCCTCGTATTTTTAATTAAAGAAAGACGGCAAATAAAATAAGCGATATATAAACATAAAATACTAATATACTAATATGATAAGAATAGTGATATATACAAACTGATCCGATCCAAATCCAAATAATAATAGTGTACGAAAGATACAATCCGAAAACAAAAAAATAAATAAACCCGACCACTACTGGGTATGCCTAACCCTATCACCCTGGGCCCTCCTCTACCGCCTGTATGCCGCCGCACGGCCCACATCAGTGACGATCATCTCCATCACGGCGACTGCCTCTGGACCGCCCTGATGAACGACACCTCGATCCAACGCGTCCCGCCCAAGCATCTCTATCCGCTGGCAGATCGGCAGGAGATCAATGGCGTGGTCATCCTCGGCCTATTGGTTCTCCAGGATCTCCTCGTGTGCTGGCCTAGGAGCGCCGGGAGCGTCGAGTGTCAGTAGAGGATGTGACACCCGATAGAACCATGTCACCCGTATGCGACGGTACTCCTCCGGTACCACATGATGCTCCAAATCCTCAAACATGGCAGTGAGCTGCACTCTGGTCACTGTGTCGGGAGCAGCCTCAAAGGGTGACCTGGGTATCATCTGCACAAATCTGAACTGCCGCATGCACCACTCAGGGAGATACCGGACCATGATGGTAGTCCTGCATGCCAACCAGCCAGAATATAGAGATATGCCGTCAAAGGGGACAATCTGAGTGTAGTCGTTGAACGGCCTCCAGGTGACGTCATCGTGCATCGTGCGGTCCAAGTACCCACGGTATGGTCCCACCGCATTGTTCCCCCTCTGGAGAACGTATCTGGCGGCCCTGGGCATGGCGTCAACGTACGCAGGATCGATGTGGAAGTCATGGATGCGGGAGAAGTAGGAGATGATCCAGCTCAGAAACATAAATAAATACGAAACATAAGTAAATACGAAACATAAATAAATACGGAACAATTAAAATGAAACGTACCGTGAGTAGTGTGCAGGATCCGGTCAATTGCCTCGTCCTCCAGTTGGAGGCCTCATTCAGCTTCTGGTATAGGTAAGCCAGAGTAGCTGCCCCCCAGTTCCACTGGTGAACGGTGGTCAAGTCCATGAAGTAGCGGAGGTAGGTCACGTCGACGTACCTCGCACTCTTGTCCACAAAGATCGCAGCGCCTACCACATGCATGTACCAGCACCGGAGAGCGCAGCCACGGTGATAATGTGTAAATAGCTCGTCGCCCGCATCCTCTGCCTCGGCCGCCGCCACCAGGTGGTGCTCGAAGTAGCGGCTCAGTGTGGTGAACCGGATAGGAGGCCCAGATGTCGTGGCGCACTCAAAGTCAGCAACTTCGGGCTCCATACCCAAATAGAGCGCCATCCACTCAGTGGCTTCGACCCTCTGGATCCGGGAGTGGGTCAACAGCGGACCCCTGATCGGCAGGTGGAAAAGACACTGCACATCATGCAAGGTGATCGTCATCTCCCCAACCGGCAAGTGGAAAGAAGACGTCTTCTTGTGCCACCGCTCCACAAAAGCCCCCTGCATGTCGTGGTTGATGGTGGTGTACCCCGTCATGCAGAGCCCACTGAGCCCTGAACCTCTCACAGCATCGTTAAACCACTCGGCAGTCAGTTTAAACAGACTGAAAATCTTTCGGGCATGGTTCACCATTTTCTACGGCTCTCTCTCCTGTTACAAAAAAACAAATAAAAAAGTATGTTAAATAGACGGTTAATAAAATATTGAATAAACGTCTAAATTATAAACGGTTAAATAATGTAGTCGGGCAAATTATAAAAAATACCTCTCCCTCCCAGATCCGCCGAGCGACGTGGTCGCGGTAGGATATCTGCACGGAAGTGTCGATGGGCCCTCCCGGGTAGCTGTCCTCCTACTCATCCTCCTCCCCGGGTGGAGGGTCAACATCCGGTACCCCCTCCGCCTCGTGGTATGGCACTTCCACCTCCTCCTCCTCCTCCTCCTCTCGCTGGCGGGAAGAAGATACCCGAGCCAGCCTACTCCCAGATCCAGATGTAGAGGTACCCTCGCCCGTCTCCACGGGAACTCGCACACGTCGTCCCCGGCCCTACCCCTGTCCCTATGTCGACGCCAGCTGCGCCGCCGTCCGCTCGCGTCTAGCCGACGCAGTCTGGGTCTCTCTACCCTGTCTGATGTGTGCTGGTTGGTTGCCTGACATGTTCCTGTAAACAATTGAAATCGATTAATATGCGAGACAACAGAAAAACTAAAAAAAAATTGCACTTCTGATACAATTCAGAAGTTCATTTCCGAAACTGGGAATGGAGGTGTTTTCAGATATGAACTTCCGAAACACCCCTGCGCAGAAGTTCTCTGCAACCTCCAATGGCAGATCCCAAAATCCTAAATCAAACCTATGTCTACACATTCTAAACATCCTAAATATCAGTACAAACCTAACCTAATACATTTTTTGCTATTTGTAAACACCCTAATATAAATTTTAATCATAGATCTTTAAATCAAAATGCTTACCGATTGAATAGATTGGAGGACTTTTGAATGTAGTAGAGCAAGTAGATGGAGCATTTGATGTAGCTTGGAAGTGGTTTGCAGAAAAATCTCTTTGCGGTTGAGTTTGGAAGAAGATTAGGGTAAATGAATTGGGGGAGGGGGGCTTTTTGCTTAATCTGCAAAACGCGCAGTATTTCGGAAATAAACTTCCGAAATGCTGTTTTCGGAAATGAACTTCCGAAATAAGACAATTTTTTCAAAAAAAAAAAAGCGCTTTCGGAAATGCATCTTCGAAAACACCTTTTTCTTGCATTTCAGAAATGCATTTCCGAAGTCAGGGGTAGTTTGGGTTTTTCACCAGAGGTGGACTAGAAGGTTGGGAGGTAGCCAAAGAAATTTCCAATAATTAAATAGGGAATGCACCTTCTAAGTTGGTGACCCTCTCCTAGTCACTTAACCGAACAGTTGTGGAACCTGCAAAAATAAGAATAAAAACAACCCGTTGTCAATTGGTTCAGAGCTTTTTGGTGTTGAACTTGGTAGGGTGGATTACAGTCCGATTCCCCGCAACTATAGTGGATAAGCAAAGGGTTTACAATAAGCATGTCCGAATTTAGAAATCCAAACTATACTAAGAGCATTTTGAGATTTTCATAAGATGTGTGAACGATAAATAGGATAGTGAATAACAACTTAATATGTCTAACTATATACTTCCTTTGTCCTAAAATAAGAGTCTTTTTAGCCAAATAATTTGTCTCAAAATAAGTGTCATTTTATTTTTTCAATGCAACATTAATTATATTTTACCAACTTTACTTCTAATTAATATTGTTTTCGCTTACTTTCTAGTCATTAAATAATACTATGCAATTATGACAATGTATAATAACCAATACTCCATCTGATTCTATTTATAAGAGACAAGTTACTTTTTATATTTATTGAATAATTAATATATCTGTTCTATTCATCGACCAAATACATTAATGGTTAAATGAATCTTAAAAAGTAAATTGTCTCTTATAAGTAGACCCAGATAAAGTAGTGATCATTAGAGATAATTTTATAAAATAGCAATCTTTAAAAGAAAATATTTTGAAATGGCGAGAGTACTGCTTTCTTTGGATTAAATATAGAGTTAAATATGTTTTTGGTCCCTATAAAATTATTAAATTTTGTTTTTAGTCCCTATTAAAAAAATAATATATTTTGGTCCCTATAAAATTATTATGCACATAGTTTTAGTCCTTACTGTTAAACCGATGTGTATTTTTAAATAATTATTTTATAGACATGTTTAGAATGTTATAAAATTTCTATAATTTGATAAAGAAATATTTTATAGTATTCTAAACACGTATAAAAAAATTATTCAAAAACTTAAAAGTTTAAGGATAATTAAACAGTTTTCAAAATTTTAAAAAATAACAGAGACTAAAACTGCTTTCATAAAAATTTGATAGGTACTAAGATTTTTTTTTAATAAGGACTAAAAATAAAATTTGAGATATTTATAGTGAATAAAAAGATGCTTAACTCTTAAATATATATTATTTTATAAGTTTAATCAAAAATAAGTTTAGCAATATAAAATACACTAAGATATAAAATTTTCTGTTTATATACATTTTTATACAATTTTATCTGTCAAATTTTATTTGCCATTTAAGTTTATATACATATTTTATTAAAATTATGAATTCTTTTGAAGTGAAAATTTATATTACGAACGCTTTGCTTAATTTTATTTAAATTTGAGAATATCTCAATCATTCCATAATACACTTGAGCACTTGGCGGAATTTTATTTTTGTCCCTTGTTTTCGAAGGTATATCTCTAAAAATATCTTTTTTATAATTAACATTGAATTTTTTCGTAGATACATTTACGGAACCATTTAAACAACGTTAAAAAAAGGTTTCGTAAATGCATCTACGAAACAATTCAACGTTTAATAAAAAAAATGTGCTTCCATAGATACACTTCCGAAGCAAATGATATTTTCGGAAATGCACATGGTGCGTGAGAACTCCCAAGGGATCAGATGAGACATTTCCTTAGATTTTACTTGGCCTTTTTCAAACTTATCTAAATGATTTTGGGGGAATGCTCTTCTATTTTTAGGGGTATGCTCCACACTTTTGGAAACTCGAAATTATCTTTCATGCATTCGGAGATATATCTCTAGACTCTTTCAAAATCACATAAATCTTTGTCTTTATGATATCAACCCAATTTTAAACAAAATATATTTTGAAAATGCATCTATGTACAATATTTGGGTGTATCCGAAAATGCATATCCGAAATACCCTCTATTCACAATTGTGGCATTTTTATTTACTAAATTTGATATTTTCTAGGCCAGCATATGTTAGTTCTTTTTAGGCCAACTTATTTTATATCATTTTAGGCCACAAATTAGAAGGAAAACACATATGTTAATTGATTCAAACATAATACACAATTATCAAAATGTACCGACCATATAGAAGTGATTCAAACCCGTACTGCAAGGCAATCCGTACCTTGGAAATTATACCTTCCACGAAGGCAAATTGGGCACTGCCATCCTCAAAGAGTCTCACATCTATCCCTGGTCTTACGATCTCCAAAGTACACTGATAGATCGCTGATACGTCCTCGGTGTGGTCATCCTTAGCCCCAAGTACCTCCTGATTAGATGACCTAGATGGTCTTCCATGAGTGTCTGATGTCATGATAGGGTGTGACATCCTATAAAACCATGTCAGTAACCGTCGGCATAAGCCCACTGTATCTGGAGATGCATATCCGAAATATCCTTTATACACAATTGTGGCATTTATATTTACTAAATTTGATATTTTCTTGGCCATCATATTTTAGTTCTTTTTAGGCCATCATATTTTAGTTCTTTTTAGGCCAACATATTTTAGATCATTTTTTGCCATAAATTGATTCAAACATAATACACAATTATAAAAAATTCATATAATTATCATAATGTACCGACCATATATAAGTGATTCAAACCTGTACTGCAAGGCATTCCATACCTTAGCAATCATGCCTTCCACGAAGGCAAACTGGGGATTGTCATCCTAAAAAATTCTCACCTATATGTTTGGTCTCTTGATCTCCCCGATACACCGATAGACCGCTGACACGTCCTCAATGTGGTCATCCTTAGCCTCAAATACCTCCTGATTAGCTGACCTATACAGTCTTTCAGGAGCGTCTGGTGTCATGATAGAGTGTGACACTATATACACCCATGTTAGTAACTTCAATATAAGCCCACTCTAAAGGAGCTGGCACCCTACGATAATCCTCAGGTACCAAGTGACAATCAAAATCCTCCAACATCGCATCAAGATCTCTACGTCGGACGGTGAAAAGAGCAAACTTTGTGGGGGAGTCTCAAAATAATCTACAAATAGCCAAACTGGCGCATCACTCGCTCGAGCAGATAAGGATATATTAGAGATGACCCAGTTGTTAGCCATCTAGAGTATAAGAAAATGACATCCAGCAGAGGCGTCTCGCATTAACCGTCGTATGGGCAAAAGGAAACTCCATCTAGTACATGACAGTGAAGATACAATGTGAATGGATCGATCACATTATTCCCCTTATACGTGGTAAAGGTGGCAACACGTGGCTAATATTTAGCATAGGCAGGCATAAGTTTCCACCAGGTGATGCGAGGAAAGTGGGAGATAATCAATGGTTCAGATATAATATTAATAACAAGTGTAACAAGTGAATTATGAAAATATTATTAACAGTAAATTATCGTAAGCAACGTGCAACTCCCTGCCATTTTCTTTCCCAAGACAGTACTCGCTCAGCTTCGAGAATAGGTAGACCAAACAGGCGGCTCCCAAAAAATGGACGTACCAACAAAGAACAAGAGGTAACACCTTAATGCACAAGTCTAATGATACTCAACCTGCATAACATCCACCGCCTGTGGCATCCTCATCCCACTGTAGGTGGTCTTTATAAAGTTGTTCTAAAAAAACTAAATCTAGCATGAGCACCTCTTGTGTCAGCTACCTCATTTGAGGCCTTAGTTTGGCTAGTCCCCAAATGAGTGATCATCATCTCGACGAATTCCTCTCAACCGATCATTCTGTGGCCCAATAATTTTTCCCTGGTGGGAAGATGCAGGAGGCGTGAGACGTCATATAGGGTGATGGTCATCTTACCAATTGAAAGGTGGAAAAATGACGTCTCTAAATGTCATCTCTCTACAAATGCCGCCTGGATGCCATGGTTTATGGTCATGTACGCAACATCATATAAATCAGTAAGACTGAAATAGCGGATAACATCCCTGAAACAATCAACAGTGGGTTGTTCCAATTCCAATATCTTTCGATCATGGTGTATCAATTTCAAACACAGACGCTCTTGTAAAAAATATCATCTTTAGTCACAACTTAATTAGTTTAAAGCATATGTAATGTAAAAGTAAATAAATATGTATCTCATTCCCAGACAAGCTTAGCAACATGATCTGCATAGAAATGAAGTAAGGAGGTGTCTTGGATAACTCTACAGGGGCATCAGTAACGGATTCCTCCACGGCTTCGGGGGCTTCAAGTGCTACTTCATCATCTAGGGACTCATGGCCCCGTGGGCCGTGAAGTAAAGACATGAGACAAACAACCACGAGAAGGAGAACCATATGGTTGTGAATCTCAGTTTTACGAACCATCAAACGAGCTATCATCGACTCATGAACTCGTGGTCCTGGCTGCAACTCTCTCTTGTCATACAAGCGCGGTTTGGGACACACAACCGAGCCTAATCCTGCAAGGGTTGTTTTCAGCCATTGCACCAGCGTTAAAATTAAAAAGTCACAATACAGATTCAACCAAAATTCAGCCAGACACAAATTTGGAGATACATATCTCAAAACAACACTAAGAATATTCAGAGATGCATCTCCGGATAAATAGTAAAATATATCATCAAGAAACTGGAAAATATATTTCCAAAAAAAACACTACCTCCATCTTTAAATATAAAACTCTATTGAAAAAATTTATTTTTATAATTTTTTTATAAATTCCAACATTAATTATTTTTTAAAAGAGATAATTAGTTAACTGCTTTTAAGAATATTTATTTCATAGTACACAAAAAGATGTAACATAATTAGAAATAAAATTTTAAAAATATAATCAATATAATTGAAAATTTGAAAAATATTTTATATATAAAAAAATTAAGACGACTACAAATATAGAAGACTCGTCAAGAGATTACATCCATGCTGCCTTTCAACATAAATGAAATGAAAATCAAAGTAAGACACTCATCTATTTGATTTCTCTACCATTTCTTGGCCTTGTCTTATACATCCATTTTTATTTGCAACCCTTCCTGTGACTTAAATAACAGGAAACAATTGTAACCAATGCCCTGCTGATTAGCATCAACCCATCCCTCAAGCCCTTCACTTAATTTAGTTTAAAATTTTAAATGACATTTGCAACTGCAATGGCACCTACTTAGCAATATTTGTCAGTAATTTTCTGCAGCATCAAGGTTAAAGAAACTTGGTCGTTACTTTGGTTCCAAACCCGTCCAAAATTTAGGAGGAAACTCTTAGCCTTAAAACTGCAACCCGTTTGATTATAAATAACTTTTGCAATGGTCAGTTTTACCAAACCCTCCCATCCCCCATATCCCTACAAGTAGAGTATGGTCTGATGGTTTGTTGTTCAGTAGTTGAATCACTTCTTGCACTCGAGACTCTACTCCCACCGGATGGTCAGCAACGAACAGGTATGTCTTGTCGAGCAAATGAGCTGCATGTTGAACTACATTTTTGATATCTTCACTTTTGTTCCTATAAAATGACCCGAGAAAAAGTTCATAAATGATTGTATAAACATACTCAATCATATGATATTAGTGAAAAAATGGTAAGTACATGCCGAATCTTAACTATATTAAAAATGCATTGAATATGGACACAGTGCTCTTCAATAGATCATTTTACAAATAAAACAAAGTAGTTAAAATACAAGCAACTATCATAGTACTTACTGAACTGATAATACTCAAGGAATAATATCCTTGAATAGAAAAAATAATTAACAACATTTAACTCAAATTAATTCTGAATACTCAAAGTTGGTGTTTGTTTTGCATAAAATTTGACATCTACATGTCTTATTGGCTGTAACTCTTTTGAAGAACAAGTTATGGCAACCTAAAGAAATGTTCTAATTCTTATACCTTTTCTCTATAACACTTTCTTACTACAATTTTTTCTTATGTTAAAACATTGAGAAAACCTATTAACTAGTTTATGATAAAAGGTTTGTTCACTAGAAGCAACAAAACCATATTCCAACTCTTATAATTGTTTTAACCCTGCTACAACTTTTAAAAC
Source organism: Vicia villosa (assembly GCF_029867415.1). NCBI lineage: Eukaryota > Viridiplantae > Streptophyta > Magnoliopsida > Fabales > Fabaceae > Vicia > Vicia villosa. The sequence continues at coordinate 1,391,021 of NW_026704957.1, read as the reverse complement.
TAAAACTTGTCAAAATCATCCAAAACATTTGTTAAGGGGGGAGTATTTTGAAGATCATTAAACGCGTACTTCTCAAATTTTTAGTTCTTAATTATGGCGAAAATTATCAAGTCTGGTTGTGTCTGACTGTCTATCATCTGCAAGCGTAAATGTTGAGTTTCAAGACATAGCAAGTCTTAAGTTTTGATGAGTCCAAATATTTAATGAGTTGATGGAGTATGTGAATGTCGCTGATTGACTCCATACATGAACACGCAAAAATAAAGTATCGATGATTTTCTATTTAATGCATAAAGTGGAACAAGCAGATTCTGTGGAAGCTTATGTTAAATGTCTCATGCGACATAGCTTGTTGAAAAAATGATTGGAAATCTTACAAATAGAAGAGTCAATGCTCAAACTGAATAACTAGATTACATTACTAATTACTAAAGTGAGCCATTATTGGTAAACTAACTTTGCAGTCAACCAAGATGTGGCTAGAGTCGACCAAGGTTTATAACCTTGCTTTAAGGATTAGATTCTTAAAACCGATATACAAAATTGAGTCAAAAAAAGCTCAAAAAACATGTACAAACCAAGATTGAGCAATATTCAATTTAATTTCATAACATTTAAGAATTTTATTTATATAGTATATAGTTTTACCCTTTCAATCAATTATAACTATTCAATCATTATAAACTTTTGACAACACGCCTAAAGTCTTACACGTGATTGATTGTGATGTGTTGAAAAATGTATACTTTTGACACAAAGTGCATGAAAATTAAACTCAACATTCAATTCAAAATCTAACTTCAAAATTACCTAGAATCCATGACAAATCTTGTAATGTTGCTATCTTCACTGGATTCGTCTTTCTTCAAGATTTTTTGTGCAAGATCTCCAAAAGCTTCTCGAATGAAAGCTTCATGATGACATAAATCAGAAGGATCCACATCATAGAACACAGTCACAACCATTTGACCTATGGTTCTATAACACTCCATTATCTTCTTCAACTCTCCCAAGCACCAGTTTGAATCAACATAATTTTTTGAGAAAACAATAATAGAAATTCTAGAACCTTCAATTGCGCATTCAACTGAGTTTGTTATTGTCTGATCTTGATTTCTAAGTTTATCGCCGTCCCTGAAAACAACGATTCCAGAGACTGTGAGAGCAGTATAAAGACATGATGCAAAAGAATTACCAATATCCATGTTACAGAAACTCAAAAACACATCGTAGACGAAACTTGATTTTCTATCATTGTTGAATTCAGAAGCGAGGGAAGCCATGAATGAAGATTAGATGAAGGAAACTGAATGATTGAGCCGAAGTCAAACAGAAGAAGAAATAGTGACTTTATTTTTCAAATTTTTAAACAGAATAAAAAATGCGCGCGTTTTAAATGAAAATACAGTGACGAAAATACCCTCAACTTCCTTGAGCTGGATAAGATGAGTTTGAACTTTGAATCTGCTACAGTTCATAACATCCAGTTTCGGTCTTTGTACTTAAACCGATGCACGACACGTGGCAAAATAAACTTCAACGGCTGAGATTCAGCTTTGCTTCATTTAGGTTTCTTCCCTCTTCTCTCGTCACTCCCTCGTCCCTTCTCCACCTTCTACTCACTACCGCCGCCGCCGCCACTCTCTCCGCCGTTTCCTGCCGCCACCTCTATTACAATGCCCGGCGAAATGAAAAGCATGAGCACGAGACAGTGGAGAGCCGAGGAAGTGATTGGTGGCAACACGGAAGCTATTCAAACCCTCAGAGATCTCATTACATTTCCTTGGCGTCTCTTACCCTGTGATGCAAAGAGACTTGGGGTTAAAGTATGTTTTTCCTTTGTTTATTTCTTTTAATTACTTTCAATTGTAGTTTCAATTTCTTATTTTTTATGATTACTAATTTTGTTTTGCTTTCAGTTTGGAAGAGGTGTTTTGTTACATGGTTCACCAGGCACCGGAAAGGTGATTTTTTGAAATTCTTATTTCACTGTTGTTACTGTGAATTTTTTAGTGCTTATTGTAGTATTATTACTCAGTTCATTTCATTGGTTATCAAATAGAGTTTAGATTTTAAAAAAGTTGGCTGATGGATTATGTTATGCCATATTTATGAGATATTGTATGTGAATATGATTGCAGACGAGTTTGGTACGGGCAGTTGTTGAAGAATGTGGGGCAATTTTGACGATTATAAGGTACTTGTAATTTGAATATCTAGTATCATGGATATTGTGTTCCAATGTCTATGGCTTGAGTCAATTATTTGTCTTTGCAGCCCAAACACCATTCATAGCGCACACGTTGGTGAAAGTGAGAGAAATCTACGCGAGGCTTTTTTAGAGGCATCTTCTCATGCAGCATCGGGCAAGTCATCTGTTATCTTTATAGATGAAATAGATGTACTTTGTCCTCGCCGAGATTCCAAGTATGGGACAATTAATGACTTTTATGCTGTATGATTGATACTTTTGTGTTTTTTTGTAGCTTTTGCTCTTTTATCTCATATTTCTTTTATTGTGATCTAATCTGTTGTAATCACAAATTAATGAAAGTAGAGAAAATAATCGGATAACAACTATCATTGATGAAATACTTTTTTCCTGGTTTCTCATTAATTATATAAATGTATCTGAATTTTCATTCTTTTTATCTAGTTGAAATACAACTTTGTGATTCTATGCTTACCTGTCCTCCTCATTTTTTTATTTCAACTAATGTGATGAAAGTAATCGAATTTCTTTCTGTTTGAAATGATCTAAGATATGAACAAAAAGTCCAACTAATTTGGTAAGACCGGTTTATTTGTATATTCTCTAAGATAAAGAATCTGCTTATTATTTAGGATGTAATATTTTGCCATAATTTTGTTAATATATACTTGTTAAAGCCTGTCATTTATATTCTCGAAATATTATTAGCATAATTTTTCGAATAAATGGTTAAAATCCTTAAAATATTCGAATGATTTTTCCTGAGTAAGCGGCCACAAACATTAATGTTTATGAATCAGAATTATAGCAGGTGTTGTTTAGCTGAATTCATAAGATTGCAGCTCTGCTCTTGGTTTCTAAGCTTTGTCAAGCCTTATATTGCTTTATTTGGTAGGGATTTAATGTTGATATACTCCAACATGTGAATGCGATAATCTTTGGCAATTGTGTTTTTGCTATCTTAGGTTGTATTTGATATCATTTTGATGATATCAATGACCGGTTTTCAGCAACAATATAGTGTTATTCAGCTATTTCTGGTCTAGCTTTATCAAATTATTAGCCCTGACTTTCTGTTTTGAATGCTATTGCTTGATATTTTTGTCGTGCCTTCATATTATTAAGTGAAATTGTGTATTTGAGGCTTGACATTTATTTTTATATATGTATACAGGAGGCTTATTGCTTCCCAACTTCGTTTTTTGATGGACTCAAACAAAGCAACCTCTTCTACACCAGGGGTAGTTGTGGTTGCATCCACTAACAGGTTACCTGTTAAATGACTATTGAAGTTGTGGGATTTTAAATAAAAGGGGGAGAGAAAATAATAAGAGTTTTTAATACTTTTGATTAGTTTTATATATTTGGTTTCTGCATGCATAGGGTGGATGCAATTGACCCTGCCCTAAGAAGGAATGGGCGTTTTGACGTTGAAATTGAAGTTTCAGTCCCAAATGAAAAGGAGCGCCTTCAAATTCTAGAGGTAACTGTGAGAGACACTATTTTTTGGCATTAAATTAATGTCTTAATATTTTAGAATAGTTTGGTTCTTGAGATGATATAAAAGCCTCTGCAAGCAAGAAATTAGGAGCTCGGACCTTGAAGGGTGTGTTTTGTTTGTGTTGTGTGCGTATACATATAAAACCGATAATGGGTCTCAATACATTAAGTAGTCGGGATGATTTACTTCCCTGTAGTAATATAACTTTTTTTCAGATTTGTTTATGCAATTTCTAAGACCAATTGTTTAGTGAGAAAAGTCAATATGTCAGATTACAACCACAAACTTATGTTGTTCTTTTGTTATACTTATTTTAGCTGTATACAAAGAAGATCCCGCGGGATTCATGCGACTTAGAATTCATTGCTGCGTCATGCAACGGTTATGTTGGAGCTGATTTGGAGGCTTTGTGTCGTAAAGCTATCGAATCTGCCATTAAAAGGTCCAAAAATGCAAATAAAGACATTAATGATTCCAGTTTAACGTTGAAAGATTGGAAGAATGCAAGATCTCTTGTTCAACCGAGTATAACAAGAGGCATTACTGTGGAAGTTCCCAAGGTGACTTGGAAGGATATTGGGGGATTGAAAGACGTGAAGGTTGTAATTTGTAAATTTTGCCTTTGATTTTTACTCTAAAAATTATCATATTCAGCAATGTCTGAGTATATCATTCCTTGGACAGACAAAGCTCGAGAAAGCTATTGAGTGGCCTATTAAGTATCCTGATGCATTTTCAAGACTTGGAATAACCCCTGTTCGTGGAATTCTTCTCCACGGGCCTCCAGGATGTTCCAAAACTACTCTTGCTAAAGCTGCTGCAAATGCTGCTAATGTTCCGTTCTTTTCCTTGAGGTTTGAACAATTTTAATCTTTTAAGTAGGGTTTATCTTTGCGGTGTAGAGAACATATTTAGGACTGAAGTTTATGACTAATAGAATAGACCCTTTCATTTTCCTCAAAGTGACAACCATGTTTTAAAGATGCAAATCCCACCGTACCGGGACTATTTTATTTTCAGTGTTCCATAAACCCTCCACACAATTGTCTGTTTTCTTGTAACATAGTTTTGTATTTTTTCTTCTTTTCTTTCTTTTTCTTTCTTTCTTTGCAATTCAGTTGTCTCGTATTAAAACTGTTGTCTCATATTAAGGAAATATTTTGAAGTAGTATATTATGAATTAGTGGTGCAGAGTTATTTTCAATGTATGTCGGAGAAGGAGAAAGTTTGCTTCGTGAAATATTTCGCAAAGCTCGGATAGCCGGAAAAAGTATAATATTTTTTGATGAAGCTGACGTAGTTGCTGGCAAACGGTTAGTAAGCTTTTGTATGCATTATGGAAAATATTCCTAAGAATTCCTGTGTTGTTGTGGGCCTTTTGCACATTGTGAATCGTAATATAACATTACCAGTTTTCAATTGTGTTGACATTAGGAACATAATCTGATTTTTTTTCCAACTCCTTATGTTTGAGTGACATTTACGGGAGTTCCCCCATCATGGGATTGAGACCCACATGATTTTGGAGATCCACGTGTATTTCACTTGAATATTATTGAGTGGGAAAGAGTGTCATAGAGTATGTTGACGACATGTAACCTGGTGAATATTATTTTACTCCATTTTAGTGCATAAGAAGTACAATTGTTCTTAAGTTTTCCTTAATTACAGGGGTGATAGTTCGAGTGGTAGTGCTGCAGTTGGAGAGAGGCTTTTATCAACTCTGCTTACTGAAATGGATGGTTTAGAAGAAGCTAAAGTAAATTTATTTATTTGAGGACTTTTTATCCTCCCACCCTTGTGTCCTCTTTTATCAAAACGTTGACAGTCAAATTTTAATTTTTTTTTCTTTCCCTTGACAATATTCGCATAATTTTTCTTCTAGGGAGTCCTTGTTTTAGCAGCCACAAACCGCCCTTATGCAATTGATGCTGCACTTATGCGTCCTGGACGATTTGATCAGGTACAAATAGTTAGAAGCAGTACTTGTTATTCATGTTATAATTACGATACAAGACCATTTCTTAAATTACTTGTAAAAATATTTTAATCACTTGTCTCACTATTCTATTTTTATGAAATAATAGATTTTGTATGTGCCACCACCTGATTTCGAGGGTCGAATTGAGATACTTAATGTACACACACGAAGGATGCAATTAGGGAATGATGTTGATCTCAGAAGACTAGCAGAAGATACCGAGTTCTTCACGGGTGCTGAACTAGAGGGATTATGCAAAGAAGTTGGAATAGTAGCTCTAAGGGAAAACATGGAAGCCACTGTTGTTTTTGACCGTCATTTTCAGATTGTGAAGAATTCTTTAAAACCAGCATTAACAGCTGATGTCATTGATTCATACTCGTCTTTTAGAAGAACCTCATCTCGAGTTTTGCCTAAGATTGACCAAGAACATATAGATAGTTGAAGTTCCCCTGCAAGTGTTTGGTAAAGTGATCATGAACAAATGACATTTTATAGTTATAAAGAGTGAACAAATGACATTATTTAACAGTGAACATTGAACATTCACATCTGAAACAACATATGCCTAGTACTGCAACAAATATATTTTTTTATTCTTTTATCATTCGTTCATCTTGTTTCATCTAGTTAGTTACGAGGACGAGTTTTTTAGTTTCTTGTGATGCACATTTTAATATGACTTTGCTAAAGTTTATAAAAATATCTGCACAATAAAAGCATATGTTGCGTATCAACTAAAGATTAGTAGCACATGAATCTGACTCTTAGGTAATGTAATAAGAATATAGGATAGAATAGTTTAAATGAAAAATAGAAGCACATTTCTCTGGACCTTAGACACTGTAATAAGAATATATGATAGCATTAGTAAAAATGTTTGAATTATATCAAAATTCAATTGTATATAGTGTCATTCAATTTTTGTAACTATTTTAATATTAATATAAGTAACAACAGATTAAATTACGATGAATAAATTAGGAGCATATTAATGGTACTGTGTTTATTTTTTTTGTAAACATTATACTAGTGTTGACTTTGACCTGCTACTACCGAATAAAATAGAATTAATTTTGTGTATAGAATTTATTCTTACTTGAAATTAAAATTTGTAAGATTTTAATTTAATTTAAATGTTGTAATAATTGAATTTAATTGTCATTTTTTTACGTAAAATTAGGGATGTCAATTGCATCTGTTAATGGGGATCCCTGTGGGGAATATCTGTGCGGAGATCCGAAGTTGGGGATTTTTTTCCCCGTGGGGATGGGGATGGAGGGAAAAGTTCCCCCGATAACACTTTGGGGCGGGGATTGGGAAAGTATCCTCCGTCCCCGTGGATTCTCCGACTCCGAAGATATATGTTAATTTATATATTTTATATATTATATAATTATATAATTTTACAATGTATTAGAAAATGAAGAGTCATTAGAAGTTATAGATTTGTCACACATAATCAACCACTTGCGATGGACGACATCGGTATTGTGGTAGTAAATTAGTGGAAGCACAGTAGCAAGAAGTTGTGTTACTATTTATTTATTTTTACATAAAAAATATTAGCAACATCAAGTTCTTTTGCTTTTTTTATTTATTATTGATGCAAGATGTATTTTGATTTTTTTTTATAAAATAAAGATGCAAATATATGCGTTTTAAAAAATACGGAAAAAAACAAAATACTAGTGTCATAGTTGATCAAAAAGTGTAGAAATTTTCTTAAAATTCGATCTCCGTGGATATCTGTGGGGATCTGTGGGGATGGGGATGGAGGGAAATATTCCCCCGTGACGGGGATTGGGGATGGGGATGGAGACTAAATTTAGAGGCGGGGCGGGGAGTGGAGAAGCATCCTCCGAACAATACCTGCCCCGTTGACATCCCTACGTAAAATTCACTATAATGAAAATGTATCCAAACATATATTATTTTATACCCATAGAACCATTAACTTGATTTGGTGATCATGATTTATTCCTCTCAATAGTATATTTTATTCCCACAACAAACGCACAATAGAATATTTTAATATTTTAACAGTTTTATTGTAAGAATAAAATAAAATAAACAATGTTAATGATCATTTTATTAAGTTTAAGTTTACATGCATGTTATCTTATCCAGCAGAAGGAAGGGTATTTTCGTCACTGTATTTTGATTTAAAACGCGCGCATTTTTTATTCCTTTTAAAAAATTGAAAAATAAAGTCACTATTTCGTAGTGGAACTACATTTCTTCTTGTGTTTGACTTTGCCACAATCATTCAGTTTTCCTATGGCTTCCTTCAGTTCTTCTGAATCAATATCTGACAATGATAGCGATTCAAGCTTCACTTACGATGTGTTTTTGAGTTTCTGTAACATAGACACTGGTAATTCTTTTGTATCATATCTTTCTACTGCTCTCACTGTCGCTGGAATCGTTGTTTTCAGGGACGGCGATAAACTTAGAAATCAAGATCAGACAATAACATACTCAGTTGAATATGCAATTGAAGGTTCTAGAATTTCTATTATTGTTTTCTCAAAAAATTATCTTGATTCAAGTTGGTGCTTGGGAGAGTTGGAGAAGATAATGGAGTGTTATAGAACCATAGGTCAAACGGTTGTGACTGTGTTCTATGATGTGGATCCTTCTGATATATGTCATCATCAAGCTTTCACTCGAAAAGCTTTTAGAGCTCTTGCACAAAAAATCTTGAAGAAGGATGAATCGAGTGAAGATACAAGATTTGTCGTGGATTCTAGGTAATTTTGAATTGAATGTTGAGTTTAATTTACATGCACTTTGTGTCAAAAGTTTATAATCATTGAATAGTTATAATTGATTTATAGTGTAAAAACTCTTTAGGCTAATAGTACTATATATATGGTCCTACTCTTGAGGGAGAGTTTACTGTCTATATGGCCCTACCCAGCTCGAGGAGTTAGTCTCTACAGTTGCGCACATAAGATACCCGGTTTATACCCAAAAAAAATAGTGGATATAAATTAACTTCTTAAATGTTTTGAAATTAAATTGAATATTGCTCAATCTTCATTCTCTTTTATATACATGATCTTTAGCTTTTTTCTTACTCAATTTTGTATATCGGTTTATAACAATCCAACCCTTAAAGCAAGGATCTAAACCCGGGTTGACTCTAGCCATATCTTGGTTGACTGCAAAATTAGTTTACCAATAATATGACTCACTTTAGTAATGAGTCATATAATCTAAATTTTAAGGCATGAGTATTGACTCTTTTATTTGTAAGATTTCCAATCATTTTTTCAACAAGCTATGTCGCATGACTTATTTAACATAAGCTTCCACAGAATCTGTTTGTTCCAATTTATGGTGATCAGGGCTAAAACATTAATAATAGTTGAAATATGTTTTCGTTGCTTCAAAGTGAACTGACCTTTTATCATAAACTAGTTAACAGGTTTTCTCAAATGTTTTAACGTAAGACAAGCTTTTAGGAAGAAAGTCTTACAGAGAAAGGTTATAACCGTATAAGAATTAGAACATTTCTTGAAGTTGCAATAACTTGTTCTCCAAAAGAATTACACTAAACTAGACATGCAGACATTAAATTAGTTATGCTAAACGGATACTAACTTGACTACTCTGACATAATTAGAGTAGTATGATAAACAGATGCAGACGTTAATTTAGTTTTCTATTCAGTATATTATTCCTCGAGTGTTTTCAGCTCAGTAACTACTATGATAGTTGGTTATATTTTAACTTTAAATTGATATAGAAGGAGAGAGACAATTTTATTTTTATTTTTTAATTAATTATAAAATTGTGATTGGTTGTATGTAAAAGCAAGTGTTACGTTTGTGTCTATGTAAGTATTTTCCGTTTATACAATCATTTATGAACTTTTTCTCAGGTCATTTTATGTTGGTGATTTTAGTGTCATCAATGCATTTTGGTAGTAATGTGATTTACTATAGGCCAATGCAATTATGCGTTAAGTTTGAAACGAGTTGGGGTAGTGCGGAGTGCACGCTCGTCGAGCCAAACGCGTAATTGAATATGAATAATAGAAACGGACATAACGTTTCGTTTGAATAGTTGCACCCGTTCCCAACGGACATAACCATTCGTTTGAATAGTTGCACCCGTTCCAACAGACATAACTGTTTCCGAAAAGGTGTGTCTGTTCGTTACTATGATTGGTCTCCTATATAAGGAGTCTTTTGGTCTCGATTTGGAATACGGATTTACATACTTCCTCTCTACATTCTGATCTGTTCTCCATTGTCAGAAACAGATTGTTCTTCAAGAATTATCCCCGCAAAGATTTCGTGAACCCAGACAAAGAATAGGGTCGAAATACTTTGTTCGGAAAGTGAACGAACACGATTCTTGAAGATATCCAGGATTATCATACCGTATCTCTAACAAACGAACAAAGTATTCATTCTGATAATCATGGCTGGAGGAGGAAGCACCGTGAAGGAGATGACTAAATGTTTCGGAAAATTGGACAAATTTCAAGGACAATTTACATATGATGAACACACGAAAAATATGAATTCGGGTACGTTTTTACTGTTTATTATAGAAATTAGAACACTGTGAAAATTATGATATCAAGATCCAAAACATAAAGTTTTGCTAACAGTTGGTATCAGAGCAAGGTTATAAATATTATGATTTTCCGAAATTAATTGATAATAGTGCTTTAATAACCTATCATATAAAGTGTATTGTTACGGTATTACAAATTTCATGTTTCTGATGAACGTGTATGCACAGCGAGAAATGCATGAACGATTGTGCGGTAATGGCAAATGGAAATATTTTGTAATAACATGCTTGAAACAGTACATTACTATCTAATTACATGTGTGAACGATTGAACCGTTTCAAAAACAAATGACTTGCATATAATAATTTCATGGTTATGTTGTTACTGCTTCAAAAAGTGTGATTTCTTTTATTTAATATAATTGATTGTACGATGTTGCAAGTCTCCTAGCATTCATTATGTCCTAATTTTTTTTTCAATGCTTCAAGATATTGAATGTGTTTGAAAATAATAGACATATTCATAATAAATATGAATAAGTATATCGGTAAATGATAAATTGAAATTAAAAAAAAATTTGAAATTTTAAAATATGGATTTGTTGATTACCAAAGTAGTCAAATCTATTGAAATTTATATCTTTAAAATTTTGATGAGGTTGTTTTGTCTAATGATTTCATTCTAAACCAAGCTGACAAATGTGTATATAGCAAATTTGATACATCCGGTAAAGGAGTTTTCATTTGTCTATATGTTGATGACATGTTGATCTTTGGCACCGACAAAAATCAAGTTGATAAAACAAAAAAATTTCTTGTCGTCAAAGTTCTCCATGAAAGATATGGGAGAAGCGGACGTTATTCTTGGTATTAAGATTAAACGGGAGAATAAGGGGATTGTAATTATGCAATCTCATTACATTGAGAAAATACTTGAGAAGTTCAATTATGGAAATTGTTCTCCAGTAAGTACTCCCATGGATCTAGGAGAAAAGCTTATGCCAAATACAGGTAAACCTGGGGATCAACTCGAATACTCAAGAGCTATAGGCTCTTTGATGTATGCTATGATTAGCACTGGACCGGATATTGCTTATGCGGTTTGAAAGTTGAGCAAATTTACTAGTAATCCTAGTAGACATTATTGGCACGCGATAACTAGGGTATTCAAGTACTTGAAGGGTACGATGAATTATGGATTGTCATATATGGGATTTCCTTCGGTGTTAGAGGGTTATTCGGATGCTAGTTGGATAAATAATGTTGAAGATTCATCTTCTACAAGTGGATGGGTGTTTTTGCTTGGGGGAGGTGCCATCTCATGGGCTTCCAAGAAGCAAACATGTATAACTAGTTCCACAATGGAATCTGAGTTTGTAGCATTAGCTGCTGCTGGTAAAGAAGCAGAATGGCTAAGGAACTTGGTATATGAGATTCCGATATGGCCTAAACCGATATCACCAATTTCTATCCGTTGTGATAGTAGTGCCGCACTGGCTAAAGCATATAGTCAAATATACAATGGAAAGTCTAGACATTTGGGTATTAGACATAGTATGATTAGGGAATTAATCATGAATGGGGTGATATCTATTGAGTTTGTTCGGTCGCAACAAAACTTAGCTGACCACTTGACGAAGGGGTTAGCAAGAGACTTAGTGAAGAAGTCGGTAATTGGGATGGGATTAAAGTCCATTTAAATCTATTAGTTATGGTATACCCAATTCCCTTCTAATACAACGTTAGAAGCAGAATTCAATGTGGAAAGATCATAGTTAAAGATTGGAGCAATTGTGTTTATCTTCCCAAAGTATGTGCTCAGACCTGCAAGTGATGGCTAGGTTGAAGTATATCTTCTTAATGGTTCTTTTGAAAAATTGCAAATACAGGTGCAAGATTAAAAGGATCACCTATGTGAGCATGAAGTTTTGCCGCTTCAAGAAGCTTGGACTTAGCTTCCTATATGCTTATTAATGGATAAGGACACATGGCTTGTAAAGTGTCAAGTATGAATAGTAGAGTATTGTAAGAAACATATGTGTACTATATCTTTAGATATTCAAATGGATTGACGGGTTCAATCATTACGACACCCCGATTTTCGAATATTTGGAATGTGTATTTGTACTAAGATGAAAATTCAATCGTAAGACATTTTCTTCTATGCATTTGTTTGATCGTTATACCTGTAAAGTAAATCAAGGATTATACTAAAATGGGGGGAGTTTGTTGGTGATTTTAGTGTCATCAATGCATTTTGGTAGTAATGTGATTTACTATAGGCCAATGCAATTATGCGTTAAGTTTGAAACGAGTTGGGGTAGTGCGGAGTGCACGCTCGTCGAGCCAAACGCGTAATTGAATATGAATAATAGAAACGGACATAACGTTTCGTTTGAATAGTTGCACCCGTTCCCAACGGACATAACCATTCGTTTGAATAGTTGCACCCGTTCCAACAGACATAACTGTTTCCGAAAAGGTGTGTCTGTTCGTTACTATTATTGGTCTCCTATATAAGGAGTCTTTTGGTCTCGATTTGGAATACGGATTTACATACTTCCTCTCTACATTCTGATCTGTTCTCCATTGTCAGAAACAGATTGTTCTTCAAGAATTATCCCCGCAAAGATTTCGTGAACCCAGACAAAGAATAGGGTCGAAATACTTTGTTCGGAAAGTGAACGAACACGATTCTTGAAGATATCCAGGATTATCATACCGTATCTCTAACATTTTATAGGAACAAAAGTAAAGATATAAAAAATGTAGTACAACATGCAGCTCATTTGCTCGACAAGACATACCTGTTTGTTGCTGATCATCCAGTGGGAGTAGAGTCTCGGATGCAAGAAGTGATTCAACTACTGAACAACAGTCCATCAGACCATACTCTACTTGTAGGGATGTGGGGGATGGGAGGGGTTGGTAAAACAACCATTGCGAAAGGTGTTTATAATCAAATGAGTTGCACTTTTGAGGCTGAGAGTTTCCTCCTAAATTTTGGACAGGTTTGGAACCAAAGTAACGGCCAAATTTCCTTAGAAGAACAGTTTCTTTCAGATATCTACAAAACAAAACAAAAAAAGAAAAATACTTTTGGTGTAGAAAAAGCTATTCTAAAGGAAAGACTTCTCAAAAGAAAGATATTTCTTGTGCTTGACGATGTTCGTGATTTGAACCAATTCTATGCTTTTTTTGGAGCTAGAGGCCTTGAATCATTTGGTCTAGGAAGTAGAATAATTATCACAACAAGAGATCTACAAATACTTCATGCTCTTAGCGCTGACCACGTATATGAAATGAAAACAATGGACAAAAATGAATCTCTGGAGCTTTTTAGCTGGTATGCATTCGAGCAAGCCAGGCCTACTGAAGGTTTTCCTTTCCTTTCTAGAGACGCTGTTTTGTGCTCTAGAGGAATGCCACTGGCTCTTTGTATCATGGGATCCTTTTTGTTCAATAAAGGATGGAAAGAGTGGAAGAATGTGTTGAACAAACTCAAAACCACTACCAATGGGATAATGGGGATTTTGAGAATAAGTTTTGATGGTTTAATTAATGATAACGTCAGAAAGGTATTCCTTGATATAGCTTTGAACTTGATTGGGATGGACCACAATGATGTGATTCAGATATTAAAAGCATCTGGTTATCCTGCAAAAACTGGAATTAGTGACCTTGTACAACAAAGTCTTGTAACTATAGATTGCAATAACAGAATTGGTATGCATGATATGGTACTAGAATTCGGAAGAACTATCATAAGGAAACAATCACTTGGTATGGATGAGGTGAGTAGTAAGATATGATTTTTTAAAGCTCTACTCGATTTATTAAATTTATGTTTTTTGTATTTATTATAAGTAGTGCTAAAGAAAGCAAATAGTTTTCTCGGAAACTTGTTAGATTGTGAATCAATGCTTCTTAAAAACGTCTGGGATCGAAGCTTAGGGATGTCAATTGCATAAAAGTTTTTTATTTACTATAAGCTTTTTATTTCAGGAAAGGGTCTATGATGTGTTTTTGAGTTTCAGAGGAGAAGACAGTCGCCCGAAATTCATTTCACATCTCTATTCTGCTCTTCAAAATGCCGGGATTTATGCTTTCAGAGACAACGATGAGATTCAACGAGGAGGTCAGATTTCAGTCTCATTGTTAGAAGCAAAATAAGAAAGTCAAGGATCTCCATTGTTGTTTTATCTAGAAACTATACTGATTCAAGATGGTGTATGCTTGAGTTGGAGACCATCATGGACATTGGCAGGACCAGGGGTCTGGTAGTTGTGCCAGTGTTCTATGAGGTAGATCCCTCAGAAGTACGTCATCAAACAGGTAAGTTTGGAGAAGCTCTTCAAGATCTCATATCAAGAATATCAGTGGATGAAGACAGGAAGAGGAATTGGGAAACATTACTTCTTGAAATTGGTGGCATAGCTGGGATTGTCGTCTTAAATTCAAGGTGTTTTTTATATTTATCTATGCATATTTTTTATTGTTGTTGCTCATGTTGCTTTGATTTATTGGCACATTGACCTATTATTTGTAGCTTTTTGTATATGAAGAAATTTTCCATACAAGTGTTCCTAATCCATTTGGTATTTCTAGGAGTCTAGGGATGAAGCTTATAAAGCTTAGACAATCCTCGTTTTACAAGAGTCTTTTGTAGTCTTGAGTTTGACCCAATACACATAAGAGGAAAGAAAGGAAAGAAAAATCCTAATATCTAGGTGTGACTAGTAATTCATAAAGTATTTTATGTGCAACTATATATTTTTTTTCTCATTATAAATCCCGCCTCTTGTTTTGATAAGCCGTACGAATGAATGTTGTACAATGGATATATAACTGTTCACACACTTACTCTTGGGTTCATATTTTATAGGAATGAAAGTGAGGATATCACGAAGGTAGTAGAACATGTTACTAATTTGCTAGACAGAACAGATTTATTCGTTGCTGACCATCCAGTAGGGGTAGATTCCCGTGTTCAAGATATTATTCAACTGCTGAATAGTCAAGAATCAAAAGACCCTTTACTGCTTGGAATATGGGGCATGGGAGGAATTGGCAAAACAACAATCGCTAAAAGTGCTTATAATAAAATGCGTTACGATTTTGAGGCAAAAAGTTTTCTCGTAAATATTAGAGAAATTTGGGAACAAGATAATGGAAAAGTTTCTCTACAGCAACGACTTCTTTCAGATATCTACAAAACAACAAAATTTAAGATAGATACGATTGAATCAGGAAAAGTGATATTACAGGAAAGACTTCGTCAAAAGAGGATACTTCTTGTACTTGACGATGTGAATAAGTTGGACCAATTGAATACTTTGTGTGGAAGTCGCAAATGGTTTGGTCAAGGAAGTAAAATAATCATCACAACAAGAGATGACGATTTACTTTGTAGGCTTAAAGTTGATTATGTATATAGAGTGAAAGAAATGGATGGTGATGAATCCCTTGAACTTTTTAGCTGGCATGCATTCAAGCAACCAAATCCTATTGAAGGTTTTGCCAAACTTTCTAGAGATGTTGTTAAGTACTCTGGTGGATTGCCACTAGCTCTTCAAGTCATTGGGTCCTTTTTGTTAACAAGGCGAAGCAAAACAGTGTGGAAGAGTGTATTAGAGAAACTCAAACTCATTCCAAATGAAGAAGTGTTAGAGAAGCTCAGAATAAGTTTTGATGGTTTAAATGATGATGATGTGAAAGAAATATTTCTTGATATTGCTTTTTTCTTCATTGGAATGGACCAGGAAGAGGTAACTAAGATATTGAAGAACTGTGGGCACTATGCAGAAATCGGAATAAGTCTCCTAGTACAACAAAGCCTTGTAACTGTTGATAGGAAGAACAAAATTGGAATGCATGATTTGCTACGAGATATGGGAAGAAATATCGTCCGCAATAAATCAGAAGAGGGAGGCAAGGAGCCTAGTAGGTTATGGCGTCTAGCGGATGTTCAGTATGTGTTGTCAAAAGATACTGTAAGATATTTATATGCAGTTTTTATAATTTTAAAAATGTGAATATTGTGTTTTGTCCCCGGGTAACTGATTGTGACAGTCATCACAAAGGCACAGGCAAGACCATCTTAAGTTTTTGGAGGTCCTGTGTTGTTTAGCTACAATTCAACCATGACAAAACAACATTGATGAATCTGTTGTTGCTGTTCATTTGTTTAATTTTTCTCATTATGCATGAAAATTAGCTTCGTGGTGAATTTTTCTGTGCTACTTGTTTCCTAGTAACAGATTTTGAAACTTTGCTATTGTATTCAACTACAGTAAATCATTTTGTTTGACAGAGAACTATAGATGTCAAGGGACTGACTTTAAAGATGTCAAGAATGGACTCAACAACTTATTTGAAAACTAAAGCATTTGAGAAGATGGATAAGCTTAAATTGCTTCAACTGGCTGGCGTACAACTTAATGGAAATTATAAAGATCTTTCAAGTGAACTTCGATGGCTTTGTTGGCATGGATTTCCTTTAAAATATACGCCAGCAGAATTTGATCAAGAAAATTTAGTTTCCATTGACTTAAAATATTCCAATCTGGAACGAATGTGGAAGAAGACTCAGGTACGCAGGCAATAAACTATTATTCCATTTACAAGCAACAAACTTGAATTCAATGGCTGATAGTACTTAATTATTATTTTATACTATTAATTTACGAGCACAAACCAATGTAGCCAACTGAAAGCACAAACCAAAGTTACTTGTAGCATTGCTTAATACACTGCAATAGACACATATGACCAGTCAGGTTAAAATTTGAATAAAAGATGTCTTCTATATATTTTAAATTGTCACAGGGGAAGAAGGCAAATAGCTAAATATCTGTCTTTTAATAGTTTCTCTCATTTGTTTCTATCTGTTTTTTAAGTTTCTTTTCTAATATTTCTTCAAATTTCTTTTCTTACAGTTTCTGAAGGAGCTGAAAATTCTCAATCTTAGTCATTCTCATAACTTGAGAGAAACTCCAGACTTTTCATACTTGCCAAATCTTGAAAAGTTAATACTCAAAGACTGTCCAAGTTTGTCTTCGATTTCTTCTACTATAGAACATCTGAGTAAAATTCTATTGATAAATTTGAAAGACTGTACCGGTCTTCAAAAACTTCCAAGAAGCATCTATAAGTTAGAGTCCTTAAAGACTCTCATTGTGTCTGGTTGTACAAAGATTGACAAGTTGGAAGAGGATATAGAACAAATGAAATCTTTAACCACCCTGGTTGCGGATAAAACCGCTATAACAAGAGTGCCCTTTGCATTAGTAAAGTCAAAAAGTATTGGATATATTTCTCTGTGTGGCTTTAAAGGATTCTCACGTAATGTGTTTCCTTCAATTATTCAGTCTTGGATGTCTCCAACAAATAATATCCTATCCCATGTTCAAACCTCTGCAGGCACATCGTCTTTCGATTTCTTAGATGAACAAAATGATAGTTTCTTTGGTCTACCATGCACTTTTAAAGACCTTCAGAATCTTCAACGCCTTTGGTTGAAATGCGAGTCAGAAGCTCAACTACATCAAACTATAGCAACTGTTCTGGATAACTTACATACCAAAAGTTTTAAGGAATCGGAAGCAATGCAAAACACACCAGAAACCTCAAATACTGTAATTTCAGCATCAATTGAATTTTGCAGTCAAGTTCGAATTTTAAGCTTACAAAATTCCTTGACATCGCTTTTAATTCAAATGGGAATGAACTGCCATGTCACTAGTACTCTTAGAGAAAACATTTTACAGGTTCTCTTTCTCCCTCTCTTACATTCCAGCTGCCACTCACACACATACACTTTCCTCTTTGTAATTCTGTGTATATATATATATATATATATATATATATATATATATATATATATATATATATATATATATATATATATATATATATATATATATATATATATATATATATATATATATATATATATATATATATATATATATATATATATATACATGCATGTATCCAAATATGTGTGCTATATAATTGGTTTGTATAATTTTCAAAAGCATGCAAACATTTTTATTTTGGATAGAAAACAACACACATACTTAGTTAAAGTTCAAAGGGAATATTTACCAACTGTTTAAATGACCATGTTTAATTTAAGTTTATAACTGTACAGAAAATGCCTCCAAACGGGTCTGGTGACAATCATCCCGATTGGCTAGCCTTCGATGAAAACGGTTCTTCAGTAACTTTTGAAGTACCTCAAGTGGATGAGCGTAGTTTGAAAACAATTATGTGCATTGTCTATTCTTCTTCTCCGGATGATATTACATCAGAAGGCCTTAAAGTTTTGATGCTGATCAACTTCACAAAGAAGACCATTCAGCTCTATAAGAGAGACGCATTATTAACCTCCTTTGATGAAGAGGAGTGGCAGAAAGTAGTATCAAGTACCGAACCAGGTGACATAATGAAGCTTATTGTTGTTTTTGAGAGCAAAATTGTTGTGAAGAAGACAACACTTTATCTTATTTATGATAAACCAATTGACGAAAAGACAAAGCAATGCTGTGAGCTAGATAAGAATATTATTGCTTCTAATGGTGATGGAAATGTAAGTAAAAATGGTCTAAATTAATGCTCTATATATTTTGTTTTTGCTTTTCATATTCGTATAACGCAAGGAGCCAAGGAGAATTTATGTTTGGAGTTTAACTAATTGTGAATCGATTTTGTAGTTTCTTATATCCTATTTTTTTTATCCTAATTCCCTCTTTGTTTTTGTTTATGAGTTCAGATATTAGGTAGACTCTTCTTGAGACTTCCTTCCCTTGTTCGAACAGTTCTGACTTCACGACCTTCCTGCTTCTGTTTGGCTGTTATTCTAGTTTGGAGGATACTCTTCCATTCTAAAAAACTAACAAGTTTCAGGTATGAACCTATCTATTTTGCCTCAGAAAAACATTTGACGTTAAGAAATATTAAGCTTTTCTACGACACTATCGTCAGTAAAAGGTTATCATCCATTTAATTTATCTTAAACTATTTCTTTTTTTTTTCTTCATGGTTTAAGTCACTCTGATCCATAACTCTGAATTTAGATTGTTAATAATTCATTTCCCGTTGGAACTGAATTATTATATCCTAGTACAGAGATACTTTCTGATATTGACTATTTTGTTTGACACAGGAAATGGCTTCCCAAAGGTCTCAAGGTTTCAGCAATCCAGTATCAAGGGACAAAATTCCTATGGGTGATGAACAACAAGATATTAAATTGCTGTCGTCGTGGTTAACCTTAATGTTGCAGAAAATTACAGACAAATATTGCTAAGATGGTGTAATTGCAATCGGGATATAGTTGTAGATGTCAGGAAAATTGGCTTTTGGCTTTATGCCTTATTCATTGTATTGGATACTATATATAATAGTGCCGGTAATTACAATTCATAATGACTAATTACAACCCTTAATGACTAATTTTCTATTCTATAAAAGTAAATTATTCACAATAAATATAAGGATTATTTCCTTATTAACATCCCCTCAAATTGATGCGGCAGGTCAAGGAGCATCAGTTTGCTAACAAGAAACTGATGTTGTGGACGTGGAACAACCTTGGTATTAGTAAGAATATGTGCAACTTGCAATTGAGTAAGTGATATCATTCGATCATCGAAGGCGTCACGTATGAAATGACAATCAATTCTATATGTTTGGTGCGTTCATGAAAAACAGGATTTGCAACAATTTGAATGGCACTTGTATTGTCAGCAGAAATGGAGTTGACTCTATTTGGGGAAATCCAAGTTCAGTCAAAAGACCATGAAGCCAAAGTATTTTTGAACAAGTAGCGATACTTTGATTCAGTAGAAGATTTAGAAACTCTTGATAGCTTCTTACTTTTTCAAGAGATCAATGAAAAACCAAGAAACGTGCACCAACCAGTGACAGATCGACGAGTATCAGGACATCTTGTCCAATCAGTGTTACTATAAGCACTCAACTTAAGAGAAATTCCAACAAAAAAGAATAATCCGCAGTGAGAGGTTCCCTTTAAGTAGCGAATTATACGACAAACCGCAACCAAGTGAAGATGGCGAGGAGAATGCATGAATTGACTTACTTGTTGAACAACAAAAGATATGTCAAGACGAATAATAATCAAGTAGTTAAGGCTACCCACAAGTTGTCGATACAATAAGGGATCAGGCAAAAGATCACCATCATTACGATGATATTTAACATTAACCTCAAGATGAGTATCTACCGGATTAGTCGATTGGAGACCGAAGATAGAAATCAAATATGTAGCATACTTGTGTTGATGGAGAAATATGCCCTTGGATGTAGAATGAACCTCAAGACCAAGAAAGTAATGTAGATGACCCAGATCTTTCATGTGAAATGAGGCCTGTAACTGTTGCTTAAGTCGCTGAATGGAAGCATGATCAAAACTAGTAATAATCATATCATCAACACACAAACGAAGCAGAACAATACCCGCAGATGTGCTATGAATAAATAAAGAGGAATCATATTGAATCTAAGTAAAGGAGAATCCAAGTATAGTGGAGCGGAATTTCTTGTACCATGCTCTAGGTGCCTAAGGAGCGTTTGAGCTTGCACATTCCTTTAGATTATGAGAATAATATTTGAGGTGGAGTCATATAAATATCTTCTATCAGATCACCATGAAGAAAAATATTCTTCACATCCATTTGATGAAGAGACCACCCACTAGAAGCATTATAGAAATAATCGTGCGAACAGTTGTCATTTTGGAAACCGGTGTAAATGTCTCATCATAATCAATTTCATATTCCTGCTTGTTTCCCAAAGCAACCAAACGAACCTTGTAACAGTTGAGGGACCCATCAGAATTCAATTTCACAAAATACACCCATTTGCAACCTATAGGTTTGACATTAAGAGGACAAGAGACAATATCTCATGTGAAATTCTCTTGCAGAACTTGAAGCTCTTTATTCATTGCTTTTATCCATAGAACATCTTTAACAACCTGTGAGTAACAAGTAGGAATAGATATGCTAGAGAGTTTGGCAGTCAAAGAAGTATGTGAGGAATCATATCTGTCTGGTGAATATCTATCTAGTGCGCGAGATATTCGACCAGATCGCCGTGGTTCAACCGGTACATGATCAGATGGCGGTTCCGCGTCGGGAAGGGGTGTGGGAACCTGTTTTCTGTGTTTTCTAACATATACATGACCTGGTTTATAATGTTTATAGATTGAGGCATAATAGAATACTTAGGAAGAGTAACAATATCATTAATGACAGGAAAAACACATGGAAACATAAACTGATTATAAAAAGTGTGGCATTCCTAGAAATTCAAAAACGATGGTTAGTGACATCATAACACACAAATCCCTTATGAGAGTGACTATACCCCCATAAACGCACATTGAACAGACTGTGCTCCAAGCCTATGCCTTTCAAATGGAGGTAGGTGAACAAAACAAACACATCCAAAAGTATGTAAAGCACTATAATCAGGATGAATTTTAAAAAGACGAAAGAAAAGAGAATCAAGATCAATAACCGTAGAAGGAAGGCGATTGATCAAGAAGAACGATGTGGAAAGATCCTCCACCCAAAATCGGGATGATACATAAGCTTGAGAAGTAAGGTGTGTGTTACATCAAGCAAATTACAATTCTTACGTTCTGCCATGCCATTTTGTTGAGGGGTATTAGGACAAGATCGTTGAGACAATATGCCTTTTTGTTGCAGGCACTCCAGAAACTCATGAGACATGTACTCACCACCAGAGTCAAATCGAAATTTTTTAACACTTGTTTGAAATTTAGTTTCAACATATGTCAAATATTTCTTAAACATAGAAAACACTTCGGATTTAGAACGGAGAAAATATATCCAAGTAAAACGACTATAATCATCAATAAATGTGACAAAATATTTATAGTGAGCATGAGATACTACAAGAGACATTTCCCATAAATCACTATGAATCATCTCAAAACAAGTGGAAGCACAGATAGCACCAGACAGAAACGGAAGTGTTTTACTTTTAGCCAATTTGCAAACAGAACATGAAATAGGGGCGTTAGAAATAACATTTTTATTTCCCTACAAACCAGTTTGACATAAATGAGACAAAACAAAAGAGTTTGGATGACCCAATTTTCTATGTCAACCTTCATAAGAATTCAAAACATTATTACAAGCAAGAGACAAATGATTAAAAATAAAATATATTGAAAACAACGTTCCCACTTTAAGCCCCTTTGTGATCACCTTCTCCGACACCTGCTCCTACACAAGACAACCAGACCGAGAAAAATTAACATTACAATTGTTTTCCACCAATTGACCAACAGACAATAAATTAGAAGCAAGTCCAGGTGAGACGAGCACATTCCGAAAACCAGAGTTTATGTCACCAACATTAGTGATAGACAAGGTATTACCATCAGCAATCTGAATTTTCTGATTACCATGATAAGAATGTAAATTATTCAAGTTTTCAGATGAACCTGTCATGTGATTAGATGCACCAGAATCAAGAAACCATGGACGAGAAATATGAGAAGATTTACCCTGAATACCCAAGGCTGAAAGGGCAGAAAGTACAATTTGTTGAATCATTTCAAGATGTAGAGCATTGCCTTCAGATGTACCAATGGTGGAAGAGCCAATTGTATGGCCTAGAGTGGCATGAAATGCCTTCACCGAATGATGTGTTGGTCGTGGAGGACGTGTGGGACAATCAAAGATGATATGACCATGTTGTTTGCAATAATTACAAAACTTCTTATTGCAGCTACGAGCAACGTGTCCAAACTGTTTGCAAGAAAAACATTGGGCATGTCGCATATCACGACCTTTACCTATACTTTGAGCAGCATATGCAATTGCCATAGGTTCGGAACTGACAACATCATAAGACATGGTTTTTTGAGTAAGCAGACGTTATTCCTCCCTGAGAAGTTCACCAACACATGTATCCAAAGAAGGAACATGGTTCCTATTTAGCAAAGCACCTATGACAACCTCAAAATTGGGATGAAGCTTCATGAGAACTTGATCTCGTCTACTTGTGTTGTAGAGCTCTTGAACAACCGCAAGAGAGGTCTTGGAAACTTTAACATGTTAAATAGCAAAGTGTTCAGTCTAAAGATTTAAAAAAGCATAATAGTATTCTTGAATAGACAAATCACTTTGTTTGTAGTTAGCTATGTCTAGCTCCAACTGAAAACGTTTTGCTGAATTGTCTTGATTGTAAATGCGCTTTAGGTAATTCCACATTTCTTGAGTGGTTGAAAAAGAGCGTAAATTATTTATCATCTGAGGATCAATACTGTTGAGAATCCAAGTGATGATTTGTGCATCTTTAGTTTCTCACGCATCTAAAGCAATTTTCTCCGTTGGTGCCTTACAAACATCATCTAGATGACTTCATAATCCCTTTCCTTTAACATACATCTTGAACTTAAATTTCCATGCAGAATAATTCTTGTTGGTAAAGCGAACACAAAAATTATCTCTGTCCTTTTCGGAAGTCATTATTATGCCACCAAATACAATATCACTAATTTTTTTATTATTATAATAATATAGTAATAACAGTAAGGAAACAACAACAGCAAACAATTAGAAACCGTAAAAACATATCATATACCACCCACGAACAACAACAAAGAACAAATCCTATTCCACGATCTAGAAAGAGCGGCAAAAAGACGATCCAGAATCACAAACCAAGAACAGTCAAGAAAAAAAACACGACCGCATAAACTGCAGTCACAACCCAGAATCACGATTCGCCAAACCCAAAAGATAATCACGATGGAAATAGGTTTGATTGACGATGCTGATCGCAATCAAACGAACAAGAACAAAAATCGACTATGATAATAGCGCAACAACGAGAATCTCAAAGACGAAATCCCAAAAAAGCAACCAAAGATTTAGAATCTCAAGCAGCTATAAGATTTCGATGTCGAAAGAAAGGATTTCGAAACGAACACGGTTACGAGAGCAACCCTGGGGTATCGCTGTTTAGCCAAGATAGCAATATTTTCAGGGAGTGATTGAACCTACTGATACCATGTCAGAAAAATTGACTTGATGCCTTTCTCATTGTATTGGATATTATATATAATAGTGTCGGTAATTACAATTCATAATGACTAATTACAACCCGTAATGACTAATTTTCTATTCTATAAAAATAAATTATTCACAATAAATACAATTATTATTTCCTGATTAACAGTAGATACATCAAAAACATTTAAATTGCTATTGAAATTGCAGTTGTGGAATGCAATTTAAAATTTTAATTTTAAACTAGCACACAAATAAGTGAAGGGCTTGAAGGATGGGTTGATGCCAATGACCAGGGCATTGATTCCAAATATCTCCTGTTTTTTAAGTCACTGGATGAGTTGCAAATCAAGAGAATCAAACAAAAATTGATGTATAAGATAAGGCCAAAAAGAAATGGTAGAAAAATCAAATAATATAAGGGTGAACGTTCCCCAAGCCAAATTAATGATATAGAGGGAGTGTCTTACTTTGATCTTTATTTAGTTTGTGTTGTAATGTCTTGATGAGTCTTTCTATATTAATTAGGCAGAAGCAGAATGATCTCCCTATTCATATTTTGATGTTAGAGTTGTGAGACAAAAATTGTCATTTCATCAACCAAAATAACTAGTAAAGGACCCGTGCGTTCGCACGGGTCACGCAAAGTCGATAAAAATTATAAATAAATATATAACGATGGTTAATAAATATATATAAAAGATACGCAAATTAAAAAGAAAAACATTTGAAAGTATAATTGTCATATAAATATTAATTTAATTTAGTTAGAAATATATATAATTAAGTAGTCATCTACCCGTATGTTCGCACGCATCATACAATATCGTTACAAATCTACCATGAGTAGTCATCTACCCGTGCCTTCGCACGAATTGCACAATGTTATAAATAATAAATAAATATAATATATGTGATTATATTTATTTGATTCGGTAACATGTACCAAATTTGTTGTCCAAATTTTGTTCATTGTCACTCATACCCCTATCTTATTATAAGCATTTGAAATCTTTTTCACTTATTTTAAATAAAAATTTCAATATATTTAATAGATTTATTTTTTCAAAAATATCTGTTATGGCTTAATATCAACATATAAAAAATAAAGAAAATAAATAATATAGTAATGGTTAAAAATGTAAATAAAATATATACAAATTAAGTAGCTTTGTCCTGTCGAAAAATGTATATTTTAGTAGAAAAATAAAGAAAATAATTAAGAAATCATTTACCCGTGCGTTCGCACGGTTCGTATAATATCGTTATAAGTAGTAAATTAATATAATATAGTGATGGTTAAAAATGTATATAAAATGCAAAAAGAATAACAAAATTTTGTTTTTATAACAAATTATGTATTCACCAATCATTCTCAAGTTAAATGTAATTTTATAAGTAGTTTCGGCCCGTCAAATTTTTGTTTTTATAAGAAATTATGTATTCAACTATCATAACTGTCTCATGTTAAATGTAAAGTGACAATAATAACGATATGCCATCAATATTGATGGCACATCGTTATTATTGTCACTTTACTGAATTACATATTAGTTAAAAATTAAATCTAAATAATATAAACAATATTTTTCCTTTTATAAAAATAAGGATCCAGGTAAATAAATAAAAGTCAAATGATCCATTATTAAAGAAGGTTTATAACTTTGTATTAAAAATTTAAATAGATATTATTGTAAATTATTATCCACATATCATATAGATTAATAGTTATAGATAAATTTAAAGAATAAATTAATCTAAAAAATATATTAGTCTAACAATTTCTACCTCTTTTATCTATAGTTATAGATTAATTTTCACATGAAAATAAAATAAAATAATCATATAAAGATCTCTATGATGTAAAAAATCAACATGAAAGAAAGTCTCCTAAATTTAAGTGTCAAATAGATAAATATGTGTAGAGAATATTATTGTACTAATTTACAGAACGATGATGGAATGAGAAATTATAAAATAATATATTATTTAAAATTAAATCAAATTAATTTTTGAAGATATAAAAACGTGTTATCAATACCTCCTAGGATGCAAAGACGTTTTATCAATTCCTTATTAATACCTTGATAATAAAAGGTATAAATCAAGTTAATATATAGAATATTAGATTTAGAATATTAATTTATTGGAATACACCATTTATTGGAATATGCAAGTTTGACCGTTTTAAAAAGTTAAAAAACAAATGCGTGTAAACTAAATTCCAATCATAAATGTGACAGTATGAAATATTCATGCGTGTAAACTAAATCCCAATCATAAATGTGACAGTATGAAATATTCCTTCTAATTATTATATTATATACTATAGATAAAAATATGGAGCTATCAAAATTTCAAAAACACAATTTATTATCATTATTAAAAAATATATATAAAGTATGAGGATTTGAAATATTAATTTATTAGAATAGGCCATTTATTATAATAGGCAAGTTTGACCATTTTGAAAAGTTAAGAAACAGCATGCGTGTAAAGTAAATCGCAACCAATCATAAATGTAACAGGTATGAAATACTCCTTCTAATTATTATATTATATTATTATATTATGAAAAACACAATACAATAATTTTTATGTGAAATACCTTTTTAATGTTAATTGCAAGCGAAGTCGAAACGGTTCTTTGAGACTATGTGATACTGTCTATGCACACTTAATTAATAGTGTATATAATTAATATTATATATATAAGCATGCCTAATTAATAGTGAATCTATATTTTTATTCCCATAAAATAGAGTAATAGGGTAATCATGACAATTAGAGACATGAATAACATTGTTCAATTGGTTGTTAAAAAACAAATCATAAATGATGTCTAAAAATATTCTTAAATGATATGTAAATTTTTTTACATTATTAATGCAAATTAATTAATTTTTATAAATATTTTTTAAAATAAAATGAACAGACTATTCTACATTTTTTATGCGGCGTATATAATTAGACATTCACCCTTTATCTATTATTTTTTGTTTTCTATTTATTTTTTTAAAATTATAAAAATAAATAATATATCAATTTAAAACGGTTTTTTTCGAATACCTTCCTAATGTTAATTTGGCAAGAAACAATTGATATATATTTATTAATTAACTTTCTAATATGATTTTTTATAAATAAAAGGAATAAACTATTCTCCATTTATGTTTTTGAAGTTGTTGCAAAATGTTTTGAGTAACAATAATGTTTTTTGAGCGTATATAAATAGTCACCATTTATCTTCTTTTTTTTTTACCGTGGTTCCAAATTTGAACAGACTATTCTACATTTTTTATGCGGCGTATATAATTAGACATTCACCTTTTATCTATTAGATTTTGTTTTCAATTATTTTTTTAAAATTATAAAAATAAATAATATATCAATTTAAAACGGTTTTTTTGGAATACCTTCCTAATGTTAATTTGGCAAGAAACAATTGATATATATTTATTAATTAACTTTCTAATATGATTTTTTATAAATAAAAGGAATAAACTATTCTCCATTTATGTTTTTGAAGTTGTTGCAAAAGGTTTTGAGTAACAATAATGTTTTTTGAGCGTAAATAATTAGATAGTCACATATATACTAAATCTAATTTATCCTTTTTTTTACCGTGGTTCCAAATTTGGCGTAGCTTAATCCTCCATGTCTAAGTAACAAATCCCCTTTTATATTCAATTTAATTTTTTATTTTTTAATTAAAAAAATTTCTAAAGTGGTTAGAGTAAATAATATAATGGCTTCAAACATGTAGTATGTTTTATTGATTAGGTAAAAAAAGTTAATTTTTTAATGTATATATTCTGTAATAGTTACTACACATATATTTAAATTTTATTTTATTAGAGATAAGTGAATATTAGTAACGATGGTTAATTGTTATTTTAGTTCCTTCCCCTATTCCGTATTCAATAAAATATTATCATTAATTTATTGTAATAGTTTTGTATTTTTTCTAAAATTATCATTAAATCACACAGAAGTTTCAAATTTAGTACAACTTGTTCCTCTATCTTATTATTTTCTCGCAAATGGGCGGAACGAATACAACGTTACATATATACACCATGAATTTGAAATCTGAAAAACTAAAAAATTAAGGATAAATTAAATTTAGTATATTCTGGTAATTATTACGAATAAATAATTAATTAAAAATTGAAAAATTAAGGATAAATTAGATTTAGTATATTATGGTAATTATTACTAATAAATAATTAATGAGTAGTATGTAACATATTTTGTAGGTTGGAAAACTGAAAAATTAAGGGAAATTATGCACTTCGTCTTGATAAGTTATTTCCTATTCTCTAAAGATTCACTATTCTCTTAATTCTTTATAAGTTATTTATTTACTAAATTTTAATTTTTAATTATAAACAAATTAAAATAAATCTTTGAAAAAATAAAAAAATTTAATAAATAGATTAAAAAACCCAAAGTGTAATCATTAAGAGATGAGATTATGCGACTTAAATTTTGTAACACAAATATTGAAATGCAAATTTGTAATACAAATCTTGGAATGAAAATCATCTTCCGATATAATGACATGAGTATATGAGTATAGAAATTTGATATATGGATTAAAAAACTCATAGTATAATCATTAAAAAATTTCAATGTTTTAAGTGAATTTGAAAAGAAAAAAAAAAGATTTCAATTGATTATTATATATTAATTTGATCATAATCCTTTTTTGTTATTCATAGAAAATAATACGTATCAATCATAGCCATGGTTAAACAAAATAATGCATATCAATTATATACATTGAGATATTTGTAGAAAATAAATTATATATTAATTTGGTCATAAACTTCATATCAATGCCTGGATACTTAATGATAAATCTTGTTAATATATAATTTAAAAATTTTCTATATATTTGTGATGAAAACTCAATTAAACTGACCAATTTTCAATAACTGAGAATCCAAAATGATTATTTGTTGAGTTTGCTTCAGATCTGATTTTGTAATGACTATTTTCTGAGTTTGCTTCAGATCCAGTTTTGCAACGATTGTTTTTCGAGTTTGCTTTAGATTTTGTTTTGCAATGATAGTTTGTTGAGTTTGCTTCAAATCTAGTTTTGAAACTATTGTTTGCTGAGGTTTTTTCAGATTGGGTTTTGCAATCTATTTTTGCCCAATGAAAATAATACACAAAAATAAAAGGAAGTGTTAAATGAAAACAGAAAACAACAATGGAAACGAAAAAAATGAACCGACTGGTGGAACACACTTGTATTTGCATAGGCTTTGTAGACTGGGAAAGATTGTTGTTGAGGCGAAGAGGAAGGAAGCTGAAACTCCAAGGTTCTCAACGTTGGAAAAGTGGGGGTTGTGTTGTGTCATTAATAAATAAAAAAATTGATTAGGCTGCAAAAGTAAATGATGGAATGAGAAAGGATTTAACATGAACTGAAACAAAATCAAATCATAGCAAACAAAAAAAACAAACTGACAAAGAGAGTTGCAGCAGAGGCGACAAATTCAACCTTGAACATAATTCTTCGGCAGATCTGAAACAGAGAGAAGACCAACTCACAATTTTCAGTGACAAATGATAAAATCATATTGTAAACATGATGTATAATACCGTAAATATGAAAATATGCAAAGGGTTTGTTGGTTGATATCAAAAGCCATAATATATAGATTAATGAGAGAAAATTGAAGGGTTTCTCAGAAATCAAAGAGGAGAAGTGTGGAGGTGGTTTTGCTGTATTCCAAGAAAGATTGCACAATTCCAAAAAAACTTTTTCACGTTATAATGATGGTAAAACAAAAAAAGGGATAATTGAAAGGTTACCAAATGATTAAAAAATTTATTTATTAATTAAAGTATTAAAGGAGATGCAATTACATTTATGTCCCCGTTTATCAACCTCAAATTGGTGATTAGAGGGATAATTATAGAATTTCATATGTCTTCTACTTTATTATATTAAAAGTAGATTATTTTTTAGAAAACTTACTTCTAAATTTGTGTGTAATATGACATAAATATTCTTAAATCTCTCAATTATGAGAGGGTTAGTGAGATTTTATGATAATCTTTATTTCTGATTGTAAAATATAAAGTAAATTAGTGGATAAGTTAGTTCAACTTATATTTATTAGTTGAGTATGTCACCCTTTTATTTTGATGTGACACCTCATAATTTGTTTTAATATCAGAAATACCTCTTTTATTTATTTTATTAACAATTTCGCGCGAAAAATTTGATAGGTCAATCAAAAAACTCGGTAGGTCATTAAAATAATTTGTATGCATTTTTATCGGCATTTTCAAAAACTTCGTTGGGTGAAACATTTTCTCAATTTTTTCAAAAATTTAGAAATGAAATAAAACAAAGCAAAGAAAAAAATCAATTACCAGATTTTTAAAAGTTCAAAAATTGGTTTGCTCAACAATCAGATTTGAATGTAGTCGGTTGAAGACTGGAACTTAGGTAGAATAACTCAGAACTACAATTGCAATAACATTTGTCTGTTGTGAAAGAATAGATGCAACACACATGTTAGAACATTAGGTTCCACATGTTACATCAAATCATCCAAGTTAACTATCTTCATATTCATTTTCTTTGTAGAGTAGTTTTTGGACCAAATCTTCCTTCAAGGTATATCCAATCTAATCTTCTTTGACTGAATCTCATCCAACACAAACTTCTTCTCATAAACAAATTTTTGCATCTTCTGAGAAAGTCAACACCATAGCTCTTCTGAAGGACATCTTTGAAGATACTCAAAACTCAAACCTTATGCCAAGATGATACACAATCACATGTTGAGTTCTTTTGCTTAACTAGTTATGTTAAATACTTTAGCTACACCTTGGAAACTCTTGCTTAACTAGTTTTGTCAAGTATTTTAGCTAAACAACTCTTGATTAATTGGTTCTGTCAAGCACTTTAAATGAATAATAGCATTTAACAATCACACTCAGATGCTTGAACACATGTTGAACCATTTCACATTTTATCTAAAATACATCTTGTACAAATGTAGTTTTGCCTAATTCAGCCAACCAAAGTGAACTACAAGACCCTTAAAACGGGCTACTTGCTTCCTTATCAGACTATTTTGTTGAACTCTTACAAAAGAATATTCGCCACCTTATTAGGCTATTTTGCTGGACCCTTACAAAGGGATCCTTTCCTCCTTATTAGGTATTTTTATTGGACCCTTTCAAAGGGATCATTGTCTCCTTATTATGTTATTTTCATGGACCCTTATCCTTGTTGCCTCGAAAGACTATTCCTTTAATGCCATGCAAATAGTCAAATTTGCCTTTGCATGCGAATGGGTTTAAGCCCATATGAGAAATGTACCTTGGAACCGCTTGATGATAAAAACAAAAAAAAAAAGCCAAAACATTGTGTGTTTCATTAAAATACCCCAAAAGGCATCATTTCCAAAAGGTCCTTTACAGATTTATTTATTTTATTGATCATCGCAAATCATAAATTGAGAAATTCTTAAATATTGTTGCTTTGATCATAACCGTTGACATATGTCATCGTCGTTCATCTTCCAAGATCAAAGACTAAAAAATGTATACTTCTAGAGTATATTTTTGCTTTGTTCTTCAAATGATCTTTCTTTAGAGTTCTAGACTGCATTGCCTGGAAAACAAATAAATATGTTATTCTGATTTTTATTTCTGTCTCCTGTATTTCTTGTGGGGTGTTTTTGAGCATGTGATATCTTCTTCGTTGGAAGATGACTCTTTATATTTTTCCTTGAGATTGAAATCTTTTCTCCTTTGTTCAACTGAATGAATAACTTCTTCATCATTAATTTTATGAGTGACTAGAACATGGCATGATATGAGTGATAATCTTCCAGTTTAATATTTAGATTCCATCAGCTTCTATGATTTTCCTCTCTCTTGATTCTCTGAAATTTATGAAAGTTTCTATCTATAGATTTAAGAGTTGAATAAATATTCTAATTCTTAATTTTCTAAATAAATGTTAGTGACAATGATCTAAACATTTTTAGAAAAGAATTTTCTTTGCCTCATGTGTTCATATTCTTTGGCTTGATACTTGGAGAAGATCCATATATCATTTTCAAAGTATACTACATTTCCTTGGTAGTTTTACAAAACAAAATTTATAATTTGTTTTTGGTCAAAGAAGTTTTTCCACTCCTTTAACTATTTATTTGATGAATAGGGTAAAATAGACCATTGAAAAAGTTTATAAAAAGATTTGAAGAAAAAACAAAAAGAAGGAATAAATTTTCAAAAGGTGGTAGGGAGTTTTGAGAAAAGAATCTTGTGACAAAAGTCATCTTCCTCCTGAGACGATTAGTCTTTTAAACAGAAGTTTGGCTCTAATGCCACTTGTTGTACTTGAGAATTCACACACAAGAGGGAAAACATGGTTTTGAAAACTTTTCGAGATTAAAATCAGAGTTTGATAAACATTTTTCTATATCTAAGCAGCGGTAAATAAATATAGAAATAAAATGTGGAATTTAAAGAGTTTAAGAGAAAAAGAAAAACACTGAGTATTAGAGGTTCGATCAAATTAAAAAGACCTACTCCTCTCCCCAAGAATTGATCTTGAAAGTTTCTATTAAATACTTGAGATCTTTTAGTAGGTGAAGCTTATAAACCCTCTTATCCACGAAATGCTAGTTGTCCTACAACCAAGATAATACAAGATAGAATTACAAAGACACCTCACTCACAAAAGATATTTCCTTACAGAAGCATTTGGCTATAAGAATTAGTGAGAGAAAGTGAAAATAAAAACTTAGAGAGAGAGAGAGAGAGTGTGTGTCTGTGTGTGTGTTAATACACAAATCGAGTTCTGAATAAAACGAAATGAGAAATGAGGCCTTTATTTATAGGCTTGAAATCCTCCAAAAGAGGAAACCTCGTTAAATAAAAAATGATTGTTACTAATCTATTAGATCATTTAAATGTAACAGCTATGAGTTCTAAAATAGGTAAGAATTTATATATAGTCGTTGCTAATCGATTGAGTGCAGTCAAATTTTATTTTTCCTCAAAAACACGTCAATCTAATTGATTGACATAATCAATTAGATCTAGTCAAAAAAATATTTTCTGGCTTTTTGAATGCTCTTGTCTCTTTCTATACAATTTCTATATATACTTCTTAAGGTTTATTCTTTACAAAACATTTTATAAAAAGGTTTTAAGTGTGTGTGCTTCTAGCCGTCTACTTCTATAAAGAAAGAATTTTTTGTTTACAAAATTTTCACTCACTTACTAAATTGAGACACTGACTCCACTAAGCCTTGTCGCATAGATTCTTTTGTGTTGACACTTGATTTTAGATTTCTTCTAGTGCTTTAGATGTAATCTTTTTATTTCCTCTGTCTGAAACTTTATGGATGTCTGAAGCTTTATCTGAAACTTTGTCAATCCTTTATCAAACCCATGGCTTGCATCTTTAATCGCTTAAGTGCATTGGTTGACTTTCACAATTGTTGTATATTTATGATGTTGAATATCATCTATTCTGATCTTCTATAGTTGTTATCATATTTGTCTTTCTTTTGTAATGTTGTATTTGTTTTGTTCTTCATATTCTTCATAGTTGTCATCATCGAAACAAAAACCTATTACCTGCAAAACAAGGTTCCATATGTGCTTCTCCGAGTAATGTTTGAGAGACTCGTCCTAAGAAACACTTAAGGGACTCACCCCAAGCAACGCTCGAGGGACTCACCCCAAGCGACACTTGGAGGACTCGTCCTAAGCGGTGCTTGTTGAATCACCCAAATTATCTCGCAAACATAAAACACTCAGTCATTCACATGCACTGTGTTTGAGGGACTGTGGATTGTGATAACTTTAATTGGGCTCAAAAAGAGGACGAACCAAAAATCAATTGATCTGAAATGTACCATATTAGGTCCATGGTTTTCCTAGCAGCTCATAAGTTGCTAGACCTATCACGCTCATGGGTCGGATGGCCAGATCCACTCAAGCGTCCATCCATGATTAAGTGAAGGGAGACATATCCAACCACGTGTCTCCATAGGGTCGGTAATTCCACTCTCCCAGGGAGGAACCTGTCTCTTCCTGTATATGTGGAAAGATTGTCTTCTAGCTTTGGGTAATGGGGAGAATTAATCTCTTTATTCCCACAATATAGTCAAAAAAGTTGAGGGGAATCAAGAACAACCCATTAACTTGACCCACAACTTAACATTATAAATATCCTAACAATGAGAATCAAACGCATGTTGAATAGAATGTCAAGAATTAAAATTATGATAGTAATTGATAACACGATTTTATATCGTATATTTAGCTTGAAATCCGTAGATATTTATAGCATTTTCCGTTTATTATGTTGATTTATTATGATATTACGCGAGTTTTTGCTTTGTTTCAGGTTTTACACTCTTATTACGACTATTTGTGAAAAGGAGAGGAAATGGAGCTAAAACGACCACTATTTATGCCTAAAAGATGATAAATGGGTGCTGAAGTGAAGAGGAGGTGCAAATAAGGCCCAAATGTACTAAAGAAGACCCAAAGGCCCAAAAGAGACAAACCAGCCCACTGAGAATCAATTGTGCGTGGCCCAAACCACACAAGCAAGTGGAGACGCACGTCTCCAACGTCTCTATGCCATATCAGCAAAAGGGAGACGCACGTCTCCAGTCCCTATATTTTCTCCACTTGAGACGCACGTCTCAAGTCATTCAAAGGAGCTTCCTGAAGAAGTGGAGACGCACGTCTCCAGGCCCAGTCTGAAAAAGTCCCTCTTTTCACGTAACGCAACTGCAAAGCATCCCCTATAAATAGAAGCAGTCACCTCAGTTCTCAATGTCCGATTTCCTGCTAACGAAGTGCTGCCGAAATTGTACCGTGCTTTATATTTTCTTCTTGCTTTCATTCAAACAGTCTATTTTCTCACAACGATTTCTACACCGGAAATTGTTGTGAACCTTTTATAAATCTAGCCTTACGTTAGATTTATCGCTTTTATTTCTTTGTTTTAATTTCCGTCCGTTTAAATTCCGAAGAACGATCCAGCCGACCTGTGGTGGAAGTTCAGTACTCGAAGATTCAATTGCAATTTATTTAATTCAGGTTTAATATTTACCGCCTTTATTTATATAGTTATTGCATGATATATTATATGCCAATTAATATGCCTTTTATTATAAACCAAATTAATTTATGCATGCTTAACCGTATTAATATGTCCGGCTAATTTACTAAGGTATCGGTATGTAAATTAAGTTAACTGTGGGATCCGAAATAAATTGGCTTAATTATGTTTTGTTAATTATCACTTGTTTTTGGTTTGTATGTCTAATTTAATTAGTAAGTCTTAAAACCAATAGAGCGAAAGTTTGAGGGTTTAAGACGGTCAAAGGTTAAAATCAATAGAGCGAAAGTTTGAGATCTTTAACTGGATAGTAGACATAGGACATTAGTTTTAAGGATGGCGAAAGCGTATTAAAGCTAATTAGAACTTATTTATTTTCAAAAATTGTTTTTACACCCGAGCGGGATGGCGAAAGCGTACGTTAGGGATATTAGCATGTTCCGAGTCAACAGAGCGAAAGTTTGAGATTAGGAGATTTAAATAGATAACAACTTCATAAAACAGGCATTTTATTAGTTAAGTTGTTTCCAAAAAGCTTTTCTAATATCTAATGGGATGGCGAAAGCGTACATTAAGAGTTAGGATAGTAATCTAAATCAACAGAGCGAAAGTTTGAGACGAGGATTTTTAACCAATTGAATTAGTAAAGATTTTTAATTGAATTATGCATTAGCCAATGGACCTTCGGATCACCTAAAGTTAAACGAAATACATACTGATATCTGTTCATTATTATATTTCTTACTATTCACAATCACTCTCCCTTAGGAACAATCAAATTATTAGTAGCCTTAGCTTTACATAGTAACCTTAGATAACGGTAGATCGATTCATAGTCCCTGTGGATTCGATATCTTTTAAAACTACACGACACGACTGTGCACTTGCAGTCATCAGATTAATAGACACGTAAAGTCGCGATCAAGTTTTTGGCGCCGTTGCCGGGGACTATTTAAGTCGATATCGTAACTCACTGTTACACCGTAGAGACTAGGGCAATTCTTTCTTTCTTTCTGAACGATTGTATGCCAAATACTCGTTCACAAGGAGGAGATTTAATACAACGAATTAACGAGATCGAACGTTTCATTAACGTCAAACGTCGAGCTCGCAATCTTCCCGAAGTAGCACCAATTCCGATTAATCAGGAATTGACCTTTACTGATCAAATCAATCAAATTATCCCGAAGTTAGAGATGGCTGCTCTTCGTCCTCTTAGAGACTATGCCGCTGCTTCACGCGCTGAACCGCACTCAAGTATCGCACCACCTGCGATTGAGGCGAACAATTTCGAACTGAAACCTTCATTGGTCCAAGCTGTTCAACAGAATCAATTCTCTGGAAGCCCTGCAGACGACCCCAACCTCCATTTATCTGTATTCGTGCAATATGCCGACACTGTCAAAGCTAACAACGTTAGTTCCGAAGCTATTCGATTACGTCTCTTTCCTTTCTCCTTGAGAGATAGAGCTAGAGCGTGGCTTCAATCCCTGCCTTCTAATTCCATAACTACATGGGACGAATTGAAGAGAGTATTCTTAGCGAGATACTTTCCGCCTAGCAAAACTGCTATGCTAAGAGGTCAAATCAACGGATTTACCCAAAAAGATAACGAATCACTCTTCGAAGCTTGGGAACGTTACAAAGACATGCTTAGACTATGCCCTCATCATGGACTCGAACCATGGCTGATCATCCATACCTTCTATGGTGGTCTCCTTAATAACACTAAAATGACTATAGATGCCGCTGCTGGCGGAGCATTAATGGACAAACCTCATGATGAAGCATACAACCTCATAGAGAACATGGCACAAAACCATTACCAATGGGGTGGGGAACGAGCCGCTCTAGAGAAAACCCAAACCAAAGGAGGAATGTACGAAATAAGTGGTATAGACCGCGTTAACGCTAAAGTAGACGCTTTAACTCAAAAGATCGAAAACTTAACCATCACTCCATCAGCCACCGCTGCTGCTGTAGCACCTAACTGCGAGATTTGTGGATTGACTGGACATGCAGTTGCCGAATGTCAACTCTTGACTGGAGTCCCATCTGATCAAGTAAACTATGCTCAAGGAAACCCTTATTCTAACACATACAACCCTGGATGGAAAAACCATCCGAACTTTTCTTATAAAAACAACAACGCGTTGTACGCGCCTGGACAAGCACCTGCTGTGCCACCTGGCTATCAAAAAGCGCCTGTAGCTGCTCAAAACGCCCCTAGGAAGTCGAATCTTGAAATTATGATGGAAAACTTTATAGCTTCCCAACAACAAACCAATAAGGACTTCCTAAATCAAAACATCCACAATAGCGAGCAACTAAAACAACTGTCGAACAAAGTAGATGCCTTAGCTACGCATAACAAGATGTTAGAAACTCAAATTTCACAAGTAGCTCAACAACAAGCACCTACTATTGCCCCTGCTGGCACGTTTCCTGCTCAACCACAACCTAATCCTAAAGGACATGCGAACGCGATAACACTACGAAGTGGAACGAACTACGATGGACCTATTGATCCTAGAACTCAAAACGCACCCATGTCCCAACAAGAGCCAAAGGAAACCCAAAAGACATCAACTGATGATCAAACTGCTAAGCCTAATGAGAACAACAACAAAGTGGAACCTGAAAAAGAAAAACCTTACGTTCCACCACCACCTTATAAGCCACCAATTCCTTACCCTCAGAGATTAGCTAAATCAAAAACCGAAGCGCAATTTAAAAGATTTGTAGAACTTCTGAAACAATTAAACATAACCATACCGTTCACAGAAGCCATAACCGAAATGCCTTCATACGCTAAATTCCTAAAAGAAATCCTATCAAACAAAAAGAAACTCGAGGATAATGAAACTGTAACGCTTACCGCTGAATGTAGCGCTATCATCCAAAACAACATGCCTCCCAAACTAAAAGATCCTGGTAGTTTCTCTATACCCTGCGTAATAGGAAAAACCATCATAGAGAAAGCCTTGTGCGACTTAGGAGCCAGTGTTAGTTTGATGCCTCTTTCAACCTGTAAGAAGCTAAATCTAGGTGAGCTTAAGGCAACGAGAATGTCTCTTCAACTAGCTGACCGCTCAGTTAAATACCCTGTAGGAATGTTAGAAAATATCCCTGTTCGTGTAGGCCAATTCTACATCCCAACTGACTTCATCATAATGGATATCCAAGAAGATTCTAACATCCCGATCATATTAGGAAGACCATTCTTAGCAACCGCTGGTGCAATTATAGACGTCAAGCGAGGAAAGCTTACTTTCGAAGTAGGAGAAGAGAAAATAGAATTTATTCTTTCCCAATTCCTAAAAGCACCTTCTATAATTGACACATGTTGCTCTGCCGACATAATCGACGAGTGTGTTAATGAAATAAAATCCGAACCAAATAAGGAAACCGAGATCCTAAAAATTCCTATACCGCCGATCTTTGAAGATGACAACTGGCGTGGGGAATACCAAGATAACCACCTGAGTGAATGTTTGGCATTAACTCCTGATCCTATACCTGGACCTAAGAAACCTGCTATAGAACTTAAAACACTACCCACCGATCTTAGGTACGAATTCCTAGACGAAGAACAAAACCGACCAGTTATAGTTAACGCCGATTTAGGACAAACCGAGACTGAAAAATTACTTACTGTCCTGAGAAAATACCCAACCGCTTTAGGATATAACATATCAGATCTGAAAGGAATAAGTCCTTCCCTCTGTATGCACCGCATTATGCTCGAAGACGATTGTAAAACCTCTAGGGAACATCAAAGACGAATAAATCCAATTATGAGCGATGTGGTTAAAAAGGAAATCCAAAAACTGCTAGAAGCCGGAATAATATATCCAATATCCGATAGTAAATGGGTTAGTCCTGTTCATGTCGTACCAAAGAAAGGAGGAGTTACCGTAATCACCAACGCAAAAGGCGAATCTGTAGCACGACGTACCCAAACTGGATGGAGAATGTGCATTGACTATAGGAAGCTAAACAAAGCCACCCGAAAAGACCATTTCCCTTTACCTTTCATAGATCAAATGCTCGAACGCCTAGCTAAACACTCACATTTCTGTTATCTGGATGGATACTCCAGATTTT
Source organism: Vicia villosa (assembly GCF_029867415.1). Classification (NCBI taxonomy): domain Eukaryota; kingdom Viridiplantae; phylum Streptophyta; class Magnoliopsida; order Fabales; family Fabaceae; genus Vicia; species Vicia villosa. Next base: position 1,351,484 of record NW_026704957.1, on the reverse strand, counting down.
TCTAAATTCCTATCCACCCTGACGACCAAGAGAAGACCATGTTTACCTGTCCTTATGGTACATTCGCTTATAGACGAATGCCTTTTGGACTTTGCAATGCACCCGCGACCTTCCAAAGATGCATGATGGCAATATTTGCCGACTTCCTGGATGGAATAATAGAGGTCTTTATGGACGACTTCTCGGTCTGTGGAGGAAGTTTTGAAAAATGCTTAGAGAACCTTGAATTGGTACTTAAACGATGCGTAAGCGTTAACCTAGTCCTTAATTGGGAAAAATGCCATTTCATGGTTCGACAAGGAATTGTACTTGGACACATCGTATCCGATAGAGGAATCGAAGTAGATAAAGCCAAAATCGAAATTATCGAAAACCTTCAACCTCCCAAAACTGTTAGAGAAATAAGAAGTTTTCTAGGACACGCTGGTTTTTACCGACGTTTCATTAAGGATTTCTCTAAAATAACCAAACCCTTAACCGAATTACTGATGAAAGACGCCGAATTTATTTTTACTGATAAATGCACTGAAGCATTCCATACGCTTAAACAAGCATTAATCTCTGCGCCAATTATGCAACCTCCCGACTGGAATGAACCTTTCGAAATAATGTGTGACGCAAGCGATTATGCTGTAGGAGCCGTTCTAGGGCAAAGAAAGGATAAGAAACTACATGTCATATACTATGCGAGTAGAACCCTAGACGAAGCTCAGATGAATTATGCCACGACAGAAAAAGAATTACTAGCTGTCGTATTCGCATTAGACAAGTTCCGTTCTTACCTGGTAGGAGCCAAAATAATCAAATACACTGACCACTCCGCCATTAGGTACCTCTTAACCAAGAAGGACGCCAAACCGAGACTGTTGAGATGGATCCTGTTATTACAAGAGTTCGACCTGGAAATTAAAGATAAAAAGGGAACTGAGAATGTCGTAGCAGATCACCTCTCTCGATTGGAAAATCTGAAACCCGAACAAGTACCAATTGACGATGATTTCCCTTATGAAAGACTCATCGCTCAGTTAGAAGCCAATGAATTAGAACCATACCATCCAATCACTGAAACCAACAACTCTGTAGAAGTAGCTTTAGTCCGCTCTGACACACCTTGGTATGCAGATTTCGTAAATTACCTAGCTGCTGGTGTACTTCCTCCTGATCTAAGTTACCAACAGAAGAAGAAATTCTTCCATGACCTAAAAAATTACTATTGGGACGACCCGCTCCTGTTCAAAAGAGGCCCCGATGGAATCTTTAGACGTTGTGTAACCGAGGAAGAAATAGGAAGCATAATAACACACTGTCATTCTGCACCGTGTGGAGGACACCATAGCACATCTAGAACCTGCGCCAAAATCCTTCAATCTGGACTATTCTGGCCAAACCTGTGGAAAGACGTTTATTTTGCTGTACTAAACTGTGATAGATGCCAACGAACCGGAAATATTTCGAGACGTGACGAAATGCCTCAAAAGGGCGTCCTAGAAGTAGAAATATTTGAAGTCTGGGGAATAGACTTTATGGGTCCGTTTCCATCATCGTTTGGAAATCAATATATACTCGTAGCTGTCGATTACGTTTCGAAATGGATAGAAGCTATCGCTTCTCCTACAAACGATACACGAGTAGTTATCAAACTCTTCAAAAACGTCATCTTTCCTAGGTTCGGTGTGCCAAGACTGGTAATTAGCGATGGTGGGTCTCATTTCATTTCAAGAATCCTTGAGAAACTCCTTCGAAAATATGGAGTAAATCATCGAATAGCTACACCATACCATCCTCAAACAAGCGGACAAGTAGAAGTATCTAACTGCGAAATAAAACAAATATTGGAGAAAACTGTTGCTATATCTAGAAAGGATTGGTCAACCAAGTTAAATGAAGCTTTATGGGCTTATAGAACAGCTTTTAAAACTCCAATAGGAACTACCCCATTCAAACTCGTTTATGGAAAATCTTGCCATCTTCCGGTAGAGTTAGAACATAAGGCCTATTGGGCCATTAAGAATTTAAATCTAAACTACACCGCCGCTGGTGAGAAACGACTTCTAGACATAAACGAATTAGAAGAACTTAGACATGACGCTTACGAAAACGCCAAAATTTATAAAGAAAGAGCGAAAAAATGGCACGACAAGCGTATATCTAGGAAAAATTTTAACATAGGCGATAAAGTACTTCTATTTAATTCTAGATTAAAATTATTTCCTGGGAAGTTACGATCTAGATGGTCTGGCCCTTTCGAAATAACTAACATATTTCCGAGTGGAGCGATAGAAATCAAAGGAGAAACCGTCAAACCTTTTGTCGTAAATGGGCAACGTCTTAAGTATTACCACCATCTCGAACACGATGAAAACATCGAACTTTTTAAACTTGACGAGCTGTCCGCTCATTCGAAAAAATAGTTTTCTATTTTTAAATCGTCGAGCTTACGACATAAAACAAAGCGCTTGGTGGGAGACAAACCACATTTATTTATTCTTTTATTTTATTATTATTATTTTTTTTTAACTTTTTATTTTCATTTAAATAATCTATTCTATTTTGAATTATTTTAATTTCAATTTTAATTATTTTGATGTTTTTCCTACATTTTATAATAATCACTATAATTATAACCGTTATCTTAAATCGAGAAAATATTTCCTTTTTATAATTATATTTATTATTATAACTTGTTACTTTTTTATATTATTTTATTTTATTTTCTCTCTTTATTTTCCTTTTAAATCAACACTAGCCTAGTTCTAACTTAATCTTAATATTTTCAACTTCTAGGTTTTCTTAACTACTAACTAATCAAGATGCAAGAAGTCGATAATATGGAAGTTGTGTTCCGTGGTAGAGGACAAGAAGCAAGATTTGATAAGCTGACTGAAAGACAAATGGATTTGACTTGCTATCCTCACCAGCCAACTATGGAAAGACTTGGTATCGAAGAGAGCGTCATGCACTTGCTGAACCAAATCGGTTGGACCGGTTCTCACCTGTTCCGCAAGTTTAGTACCTACCGGAAGCTCACTCTGGAATTCTTGAGTTCCTTGACTTATCTTCCTAACTGTGGACAAGGACTGAAGAAAGGAGTCATCCTCTTTCGACTCTTTGGTATGGAATTTAACTTTTGCATCCGAGATTTTGCTGAAATGCTAGAACTACCTCATGAATCAGATGCATACACCAAAGTAGCTGAAGACAGTCTTGCATACTGGGAGTTGGAAAGATATTGGGGCAAGATCACTGGAAACGATAACCCTGAAGAGAACAAATTTCAATCTGAGAACATCCATAACCCTGCTTTCAGATACTTTCATAAGATCATTGCTCACTACATCTTTGGTAAACCCGATAATGTCACTGAAGTTTCTAGAGAAGAGTTATTCATCATGTTCTGCTCCTCTCAGAATCGTCCGGTCAATGCCATCGCATTCATGCTAACAAACTTCGAGCGCATCACGCAAGACGAAGTTTTACCTATTAGGATCGGCAGATTTGTCACTATGATTGCTAATGCTATAGGACTGAGAATACCTCTACTTAGATTGACACCTCTGGGTTCCCACAATTCTATGGACATTCACTTCTTCTTTAACCGAGGTATCATCGGTAACCTTGGACCTGATCAGTTCGATTTACTCATTGATAACAAAGTATTGGATCAGTTCACCTTACCGAGTCCTAGGACGAGTGTGCACAACCCTGCTAACTGGCTTTACTATGGTCAGATCCCTGAGAGAGAATCCTCACCTGAAACCCCACAAGCTTATGAACATTTTGATGAGGAAATGCACGTATCGGAATCTGAACCTGACACTCCTCCTGGATACTATGAGCCTCTTCCTGAAGATGAACCCATTCCTGATTATGAACCTCTTCCTGAGGATGAACCCATTTCCGAGTATGAGCCTGAGACTCCTACTGATGATTATACTGTTGATATGACTGATGTCGAGCTTGAACCTCAACAACCCGCTACATCCACCGCATCAGTGAACCAAAGAATGCCTAATCAGAACACACATGAGCAAACCATCATTGCACTGCAACAAGATGTACAACATGTGCGCAACGAGCTACACACTTTGCAAATGCACTTCTTCGATTTCATCGACACCGTCAATGCTCAATTCGACGAAGTTTTCAAACACATTTATTCTAATGTGCACAACAATAGACGTGGCTAGATGTTATCGCTTAGATTATTAGATTTTATTTCTAGTTTTAGCAATTTTCAATTTCTAGTTTAGAATTTTAATTTTCTGCACTTTTACACTCTAATTCTGTCAACATTCAGTACCAGTTTTTTAATTTGAAATGCAATATTTTATTCATTACTTCTACTGTGTTATAATATTCTGCTGTCTGACTGCTATATATTTATGAATGCATATAACTCACTCAGTCTGGTATTTTGCTGCTTATAGTAACATCCCATATTCCAATATGTGCTATTCTCTAATAAATCCTATATGTCAGAACTGGTCCACACCCATGCACGCGTGACAGCCACCTGCCTAAGCATGGAGACGCACGTCTCCAATCATGTGGGACCAGCACACTGCACGCAAAGGACAGGAGACGCCCGTCTCCATGCCCTGTCCCCCAGCAGACTGACTGCCTGAGACGCGCGTCTCCCAAGGCCAGCAGTCAGCGTTTGACCACGCAGAAGACTCTTTTACTCTCCATTTTGAATTTTGAATTTGAATTTCAAAATTCAAACTTCTTCATTCTCCCCATTATTTCTTCCATTTAAACACCATTAACCTCATTCATCCTCCATCATTCACCTCTTTAACTCCACAACATTTCCCATTTCTCCATTCCATTCAAACTTCAAACACCACCATAATTCCATTTTAATTCTCCATTAACCACACCATTTTCAAACCTCACTATAAAACCACACCACCACCACTCTTCTTCTTCACAACCTCCAAACCATTTTCTACTCCTCTACTCTCCATGCTATTTTTCTTTTCAAACTCATCATGCCTCCACGTTCAATCATCCGTAGTGTGCGTCCAGAGAGGCCACCTCCTAACCTTGCAAATATTATCTTTCGAGAGGATGACAACGATGCTCAAAGAACCAAATACCTCGCATTCTATGACCGTTCGGTTGTTCCCACAAAATTTGTGAACATCGAATGTCTAGAAACTCTGGGTCTCATTGATGGTGTCACCCGTTTACTCACTAAATCTAGCCTACACCATCTTTGTATCGAACCCGTACCAACTTATGAGCCGCTCGTCTTAGAGTTCTTGAGCTCTTTCAACTACGACACTCCTTCTGATCAACCGCTCTTAACCGGTACCATCCAATTTAGGATGTTCAACCGTGAATTTACTCTGGATCAAGAAGTAGTGGCTACGTACTTGCATTTTAATAATGCACCCAATGCTCTCCGCACAATCTTTCAAGAACTCAATGGCCGATCTTGGGAAGAACTTGCTTTCGAATTTTGGTTTAATCTTACTGGCGAAGTTCCTACCGGTTGGAGGGCCCTACATGCTTTCCACATTCAAAACCCCGCTATACGTTATTTTCAACGTGTTTTGGGGCACACCATTTTCGCAAGATCCAACAACCACAAGGTAAACCAAAACGAATTATTTTTCCTCTACTGTGCGCTCAACAATATCCGTTTCAATGCCGCACCTTTTATGCTCCAACACATCCAAGGCTGCATCAACGCCCCCGCTACAAACCCCTTTCTGTTTGGCGGAATTATTACTTCCTTGGCCTGTGCCTTAGGTCTTGGTGATGACCTCATCTCCCTCTCTCATCTCATGATGCCTGCTCAATCACTCGATCTCACCTACTGCCGTGACTCCCACTTGGTTTCACCCCGCCATGATGGCCGCTACACTTTGGTCGTTAACAAAGTTTTGATTCCTTATGTCATTCTGCCATGCCCAGAGCAAATCAACATCCGTTATGTTCAGCATTGGAGGCTCATTAATGACAACCCTCAAGAAAACCAACCTGAACATCCTAATGAACCTGTGGATGCAATGGAAGGAGAACTCAACCAAGAACAAGCTGATGTCAACCAACCTCCTCAAAATAACCCTCCGCCTATCACTCTTGATGCCATGTATGCTGCAATTCAATGCCAAGATCAACTCTTTCAAGCTATGCAGACAAATCAAACTGAAACACTAAGGCTCATTCGAGAGATGCAATAAGAGCACCGTGACTACGCTATTAGGAACGAAGGTCAATACACCGAAATTGCTACACAATTGCATGATCTTAACATTCGTGTAAGTGGCTCTCCTACTGATAGACGTCGCCGTGTTCGTACAAGAGGCGCAAGCAGTTCCCGCAACCGCAACACTGAGGAGTAGTTCACATGCATTGAGGACACTGCATCATTTAAGTCTGGGGGAGTCGTATCGTATTACTCGCTTTATTTTTATTTCCTTTCAGTTTATTTCCCTTCCTTGTAATGTTTTTTCTAATTCAATAAAGAATATTTATGGAATTTCAAGTCTTATATGTATAATTCCGTGGTTATTACAATCTCTTCCATTTTCTTGAGCCATAACAAAATTTTTGCTCCAAAACGATAAACGCATAACCCCACACGTTTGAGAAATACGAAGCTACTCATATACTTAACGCATAAAAATCACAATAAAGATTCAAGTCAATACCCTTATTGTCCCAACACTCTAAAACCCCCAAGTTTGCGTGACCGATTTGAATACCCTTTATACCGAAACCACCGACTTTAATTTTTGAAGTAACCCTTAGTAGTTTATTCTAGCAGTCGGCACCGTCTTAGATACCAACTACGCAGAGAGTCGATGAATATTAGTGTATGATCCTTATAATAATAATTATGTGCTTAACCGCTAATAAGAAATGTGCCTACTAAGTAAGGTGATCCTCACAAGATCATTTAACCCAAAGGTCACAAATCTCAAATACAAAGGATTTAAAAACTCATTGTTGATTGGTTCAGAAGCTATCTGGTACTGAACTTGGTAGGAAGGACTATTGTCCGATTCCCCACAATCTACAAGTGAGCGCTAAGGAGTAAACCACATAAATGTGCCAGAACTCCATGAGAAGGATCATAGTCACTAACCGACTACTCTGCTATGTGTGTGTCAAGATAACGGGCTTAATGTGATTGCGCGCGAATGAAAAGGGTAAAACATGATGACGAGTCAAGGTCAAGCTATAATGGCATGATTCAGATTGGTATGCATGCTGGGAGTTGTCTAGTGTCGCTACTATAAGCTTATTGCTAGGATCTACAACATTATTTTCAAACATGAACACTATGTAGCTGAGTATGACCGAACGACGTGGTGGAAGCGTATTTCATTTCGCTGTCCTCCTATCTTTATCTTATTATTTTGCTTGAGGACAAGCAAAGGTTCAAGTCTGGGGGAATTTGATAACACGATTTTATATCGTATATTTAGCTTGAAATCCGTAGATATTTATAGCATTTTCCGTTTATTATGTTGATTTATTATGATACTACGCGAGTTTTTGCTTTGTTTCAGGTTTTACACTCTTATTACGACTATTTGTGAAAAGGAGAGGAAATGGAGCTAAAACGACCACTATTTATGCCTAAAAGATGATAAATGGGTGCTGAAGTGAAGAGGAGGTGCAAATAAGGCCCAAATGTACTAAAGAAGACCCAAAGGCCCAAAAGAGACAAACCAGCCCACTGAGAATCAATTGTGCGTGGCCCAAACCACACAAGCAAGTGGAGACGCACGTCTCCAACGTCTCTATGCCACATCAGCAAAAGGGAGACGCACGTCTCCAGTCCCCTATATTTTCTCCACTTGAGACGCACGTCTCAAGTCATTCAAAGGAGCTTCCTGAAGAAGTGGAGACGCACGTGTCCAGGCCCAGTCTGAAAAAGTCCCTCTTTTCACGCAACGCAACTGCAAAGCATCCCCTATAAATAGAAGCAGTCACCTCAGTTCTCAATGTCCGATTTCCTGCTAACGAAGTGCTGCCAAAATTGTACCGTGCTTTATATTTTCTTCTTGCTTTCATTCAAACAGTCTATTTTCTCACAACGATTTCTACACCGGAAATTGTTGTGAACCTTTTATAAATCTAGCCTTATGTTAGATTTATCGCTTTTATTTCTTTGTTTTAATTTCCGTCCGTTTAAATTCGAAGAACCATCCAGCCGACCTGTGGTGGAAGTTCAGTACTCGAAGATTCAATTGCAATTTATTTAATTCAGGTTTAATATTTACCGCCTTTATTTATATAGTTATTGCATGATATATTATATGCCAATTAACATGCCTTTTATTATAAATCAAATTAATTTATGCATGCTTAACCGTATTAATATGTCCGGCTAATTTACTAAGGTATCGGTATGTAAAGTAAGTTAACTGTGGGATCCGAAATAAATTAGCTTAATTATGTTTTGTTAATTATCACTTGTTTTTGGTTTGTATGTCTAATTTAATTAGTAAGTCTTAAAACCAATAGAGCGAAAGTTTGAGGGTTTAAGACGGTCAAAGGTTAAAATCAATAGAGCGAAAGTTTGAGATCTTTAACTGGATAGTAGACATAGGACATTAGTTTTAAGGATGGCGAAAGCGTATTAAAGCTAATTAGAACTTATTTATTTTCAAAAATTGTTTTTACACCCGAGCGGGATGGCGAAAGCGTACGTTAGGGATATTAGCATGTTTCGAGTCAACAGAGCGAAAGTTTGAGATTAGGAGATTTAAATAGATAACAACTTCATAAAACAGGCATTTTATTAGTTAAGTTGTTTCCAAAAAGCTTTTCTAATATCTAATGGGATGGCGAAAGCGTACATTAAGAGTTAGGATAGTAATCTAAATCAACAGAGCAAAAGTTTGAGACGAGGATTTTTAACCAATTGAATTAGTAAAGATTTTTAATTGAATTATGCATTAGCCAATGGACCTTCGGATCACCTAAAGTTAAACGAAATACATACTGATATCTGTTCATTATTATATTTCTTACTATTCACAATCACTCTCCCTTAGGAACAATCAAATTATTAGTAGCCTTAGCTTTACATAGTAACCTTAGATAACGGTAGATCGATTCATAGTCCCTGTGGATTCGATATCTTTTAAAACTACACGACACGACTGTGCACTTGCAGTCATCAGATTAATAGACACGTAAAGTCGCGATCAGTAATCAACTTTTTATGTTACAAGTTGTAAAATTAAAATAAAAGTGTTAATAAAATGAATAATCAATCATTATAAAAAAAATCAATAAGTTGTTATGATCTATTGATGATATCAAAATACAAAGTGATAAAAGTATAGCATGAATAATAATGGGAGAAAAAATTCTGAAAGCCTTTTGAAATTTAGATATATTGTTGCATGTTAGTAATTCTATCTGACTGAGCCATATTCCTATAAATGATGTTGTATAAACCTTCATTTTTATAATTGTAAATTTTTTATTTAGCCTATAACAACCGGCTCCACCACGTAGGAATTATAAGATCACCGTAAGGACGCCTTTAATATCTAGAGTTTGCAGACCGACCATAGAACCTTGTTCAACCTAAGAATACATTAGTTGTCCATTCTCAGATTGAATAGTTAAGGGTAAGAGAAGTGCAATTACTCATTCTTAATTTAAAAACCTACATTATTAAGATCAAATAGTGTGGCGGAAAAGGGGGGACAAGCTTTTCATTCTCGATTCTCATGCAGTTGGATCCTGTGAAACCACAAAAATCCTTATTTGAATGGGATTCAAACTTAACACCCTTTTATATTTTAAAAAGAGTTTCTCTTTGGAGAGCATATTACGATGAAAATTGAAAGAATTGTTCGAAGGGTTATTGTCTATTGTTTGCCTCAATGATAGAATTAGTTAGGGCTTAAGAGGCGTTGATTTACCATATGGTGGATGCCAACGGTTCGAATATTTTTATCTCAAACTCGTTAATTTTTATGACATAAAACTATGTTAACATTCATAGCACACCCTTTTTCTAATTTAGTAGTTTGGTTTATGCTGTTTTGTCGAATGTCATTGATAAATGTAATTTAATTAAAGTATACATAACTAATGGGAAATTCACTTGAAATAGGCCATTGATAAATGTAAATTTCATTTTGATCACAACCTCATTCTCCTTAGGTGTGACCTTCCCTTCTAAGACCGCAAGCCGCATCCTTTTAGGTTTGATGCAGCTTGGATCACTCATTCGAAATACTCTAATATAGTATAGACTTATAGGGGAAATCTCCTGAGGGCATTGTAACTTGTCTCTAAAGTGTGCAACACAATTCTATCCTTTTTAATAAGTAAACTTTTGGCAATATCAGCAAAAAAAACAATGTTGAGAAGAGACACAGGTGTGTCCAACGCTCTTTGGATAGAATATATTAGGTAAGACTATTTTATCTTTAACAGGAGCTTTAACAGGCGTATGATGAGATCCTTGAGCAAGAGGAGATTCAGTGGTATCAAAAGGATATAGATGATTGATTAAATTGGGAGATCATAACATCAAAAAATTTCATACTAAGACAGTAATCATGCGGAAGAGAAATAAATTCCACGTATTTTATCTTCCCAATGGTGTTTGGTTCAATGATGATACTATTTCCCACTCGTATGGGTGACTCAATTATGGCTCTGATCCTTATTGAAGAAGCCCAACACTCTTTGACTCAACATGTGACGAGGAAAGAAGTTACTTATGCATTGAATCAAATGCACCCTTCAATGCGCCTGACCTTGATGAGTTTCAAGGTATTTTATTTTAACAAATTTGGAATATAGATGGAGATGATATAGTCTAACTTATAACAGATGATTTGATGACATGTAGCTTTCAGACCTATCTTTCTGAGACTCTTATCGCATTAATTCCTAAGATGGATTGCCCCCAAAATTTTAAGGAATTCAGGACCATTAGTTTTTGCAACATTATTTACAAGCTTATTACAAAGATTATAGTTAAAAAATTATGTCATTATCTAAATCAAATAGTTGGACCCTTCTAGAGTAGTTTTTTCCTGTTAAAGGAACACCTGGTAATGCCATTATCCTCCAAGAAGCAATTCATTCTAAGCGTAAATCTAAAAAGAAAAAATATGACACGTTCTTCAAAATAGATCTTGAAAAGGCCTATGATCATGTTAATTGGGTTTTTTGGAATTTTGTTTGAAGCAAAACGAGTTTCCACCCATTACTATAAAGTTGATCATGCACAACGTAACTAGCTTCTACATGTCTATTCTTTGGAATGGGAGACGACTACCAAATTTTGTTTCGACTGGAGGTTTATGTCAAGGTGACCCCCCCTTCACCCTATCTCTTAGTTATCTGCATGGAATTCTTGTCGCAGATAATCATTAGGACGGTTGATGTCAGGTTATCTCATAATGAACCCTCTCTGTCGCATTAACTTTTTGCTAATGATGTTCTTTTTTTCTGCGAAGGTTTTTAACTCTCGTGCAAGGATCATTTCTTATATCTTGAATCATTTTTCCATGTTTTATGGTCTAATAATGAATGTTGCTAAATCAAAAGTGTTATCCTATACTATCACTAAAAGGAGTAAAATGGATTTAATTGTCTTTATCATGGGTACCAAGCAAATTCTTACTCTAGAGAAGTACTTGGGTTTCCCTATGTTACATGGTCATCTTCAACATAAGGACTTTGAGTTCCTAAAGGACAAAATCATCTAGAGGTTAGCATCCTGGCACATAACTTGTTAAACAAGGCTGGTCGTTTGACTCTTGTAAGGTTAGTCCCGAAGTCCATTCCAAATTATTATATGCAGGTGGCTTGATTACCTCAGCCAACTTGTGAATTTATTGATAGAATGGCTAGGAATATTTTGTGAAAAGGTAATTCTAACTTTGGTGTGCATCTCATTGGCTGGAATAAAATCACTAAGCTTAAAAAACTGGGTGATATTGGGATCCAGAAAGAGAGAGATTAATATTTCTATGTTGGGTAAGCCGATTTGGTGTCTCTAATGAAATTGTGATTCCCTATGGGTTCATGCTTCAAAGCATAATTACATTAGTGAGGAAACGTTCCTTAATATAAAAAGAAATCAGGATAAGTTACTTGGAATGAAATTATGAAAACTCTCCATGCTCTTAAAAATGACTTTGTATTTAGATTGGGGGATGGGAACTCATCTTTCTTGTTTTCAAACTTGTCTAGGATCAGGAAATTAGTGGAGCAGGTTCTCTATGTTGATATATATGACCTGGAAATGCGAGTGAATGATGTTTACTTGGATGAGAGTTGGAACTTCAATTCATTATATACTGTTGTTTCTCTATAATTTGAATTGGCATTATGTTAGGTAAAACTAATATAGTAGCAATCAGTTAGAAATGATTTGTAACTTGTAAGAGAAAGCAGGTGGAAGTTCTATTTGACAAAGGAACATGTTGATTTGAAATGGTTCAATATATGGACAACACGTCGAAGAAGATGTCCTATGCAAGCCATTCGACATCGCACCTAAACTTAACTGTTAATTGGATCGGACTCAACAATTAATAGAATGCAGAATATTATTGAAATATTATGCAATCTTATGTGGCGCTCAAGTTAAGCATAAAAGTATTTATTTTTTATCTTTGATTTCAAGATATTTGATTAGTTACTAAATACGGAGAATATTTAGGAATCTAATATTTGAAGCACTATTTTCATGGAGAAGATTGTGGAAAATATCCTGGAGTGTTTCTAGCAGCTAAAATTGCGGAGACATTTTAGGAAACAAATGATTGAAGTCCTAACTTTCAGGAAAATATTTTGGAGCGTTTCTAGCATAGATTCTAGCATGGAAGATGTTGAGACTTTCTAGAAAACACATAACGTTGTTCCTATTTTTATGCAAAATCTTTTGCAAATTTGTAACAGCTGATGAGCTGTGATTGAAGGCACAAATCAAGTTGGGTATAGGTTATATAAATAAGCTTTATAACATAGGTAGTAAGCTAGCCGAATTTATCAAAGATGTAACCATTAGGGATAGGAAAAGTGAACCTCCCAGGTGTGGGAAGGTCACCGTATGTTCTTCTCGAAGCTATGAAGCAAGAGAAGTTCTAATGTCCACCTTGAAGCCTGTATGTAAGAGGCGTATTATTCTTGGAGGAAGCTTTGAAGTAACTCCAAGTTATGTTTGTTTGTGTGCTTAGAATGTTGGTGATTAGGTCGTTGTTACAGCTTCTGGGACTGGAGAACTGTACAACATCACTGCGGTGATAGGAAGTGGGATGGGGATATTCCATATCTATAGAGGATCTAGGTATAAGGGTAATTGGGTAGTGATTAAGTGAGAAGTTGTAAACTGGGACTGTTTAGCTTCGAATTGATGCTGTTGATAGTGAACTTCATTCCTGGCTTGGTGCCCCCAGAGTAGGTGTGTTTTTCACCGAACTGGGTAAACAATTATGTGTGTTGTCTATTGCTTTTCAGCTTTTCTGTTTACATTAGTATATACCTTGTTGTGTTCTTAATGGTGGATCAGATGTCTTAACATGCCATATGACATCAGAAGTCTGACTCACCAGAATTTCATATGCTAATATTGGTCCGATTGTTTGCGACCTTCTGAAAGCATTTCCCATTTGTTTGAATTCTTTGGGGCCTAATCGGTTAACATGGAAAGGCAATTTAGATGATATCTATACTGCTCGAGGTGGTTATAATTGGCTCAACATACAATAATTTGTTCAAAATGCAACAAACAATTACTATTGGAAGTATGTGTGGCATATTCCTTCTCCTGAGAAGGTGAAATTCTTCTTTTGAACGACTTTACATAAGTCCCTTCCTAAAAGATCGATGTTGTGTCATCGTGGTACGCTCCTTTCCTACTAGATCGATGTGGTGTCATCGTGGTATGCTCCAAACGGATCTCTGTCCTAGATGCAATTAGGAAGTTGAGACGACTCTACACTGCATGAGAGACTATGAATTCGCTATTTGCTTTTGGACATCTATTGGCTTCTTGACCCCTTATTCTTCTGAGAGGATAATTTATATAATTGGATTAGATAGCTTCAATAATGGCTCTATCGTTTTGACTGCTTGCTATTGGTTATGGGGCACTAGGATCAAAGTGTGTCTTGCAAATGAAGTGATACATTTTTATACTTTGAAACCTATCACAAAGAATAATGCTAATGTGTTAGCTAAATGTTTTCCCAAGTATAATATGTCATTCCAACAAGAACGATTATGTGAAATACACACAAAGGTAGTAATGTGATTTTGAATGTATGATAGTAGCCTCAGTAATCCTGACGTCTTGGATTTCGGTGGATTGATTGAAATGCTGACGGTGCTTGGGTTCAAGATTTTGCGGGTAATATTGGTTATTCCAACATCCATCATGCTGAGCTAATGACGCTATATAATGAATTGCAGATGGCCTGAGAACTTGGCATCAAAGACCTGATGTGTTTTTTCTAACTCCAATACGTCTGAGAACTTGTGATGCAAACTATGATCTTAGAATTTGTTAATAGTTTGCATTACTTTGACACGATTCTTCACAATATTAAAGAGTTTCTCTTTAGAGAATGTCGAATTCAACTATCTCATACTCTTAAGGAATAGAATGTTTGTATTGACTATGTAGCAAAACATGAGGCTAATGATGCAGTGTATTGATTATTAGCGGAGCCTTATGTTAGAATCATCACTCACTTATTAGCTGATCCTAGTGGAATTTTATTATCTAAATAATATTTTGTTTTTATTTCTTTTTGCATTTGTAAAATAATTTTTTTTTGAAAGAGTTTAAAAAAATTAAAGATCTGTGTGAGATAATGTGTACTTTTAATTTTTGTTTATTTTTCAAAATCTACCCACTAAAATCTGACAACTAATCAAAATATGTATACTTTTAAATTAAAAAATTAATTTTATACGTTATAAATTTTTTAATTAATATCAAATAATGTTTTGATCTTAAAATAAATTATAATACTAAAATACTATAAAATTTATTTATAATTTATAAATTTATTGATGAAATATCATAATATTCTTGTTATGATGTTACCATAACTTCTTTTTTAAAAACCTTAACCAAATACACTGTATCAAATAAATTCCAACAAAAGTTAAAGAGAACTAACTATTCTGTCTTTTTTGTCTAAATTAATAATTTGTTTCACAATAATTAAATCTATAATAAAACCAAATATTATAGGATATTTTATTTTATTTTATATTTTTTAAGGAAAAAAAAAAAAGAGTAGAGACGTGTGGAAATAAATCGTTGATATATCATGTGATAGTGGAATTGTAGAAAACCGAACCGTACAAAGAAGATAATGCGGTGACCCTTTTGTATTCTTCGTTGTAACAACTTGTAACAACATATAACGTTGAGAAATATTAATATTTTTTTTATTCTTGTGTTTTCTTCGTCCATGTTTATAAGGCACAAATCCTTCTCCTATCTTTCTTCTTTTTCTTCTTCTTGACCTTTTTATTATTCCTTTCCCTCCTTATTAGAGGGAAGGAAACAAAGAAGAACAAGATTAATATAATTATTAATTTTTAATTATATTTATTTTCCCCTTTTTGGGTGAAACCAAAAATCCCCAAAAAAATATGGATTCATCCTGTTACTCCAACGATGCAGTTTCTGGGTTCAAAGATAAGGAGTCAATGGTTGACCCGTTCTTGGTTGAAGCTCTTCAGAACCCTCGTCATCGTCTTACCAGTTAGTTTCTTCTTTAACCCTATTTTGCTTTGACCGTTTTTGATTTTTTAGTGATTTAGGTTTTGGTTTGAATCGTGTCAGATCTGGATTAGGTTTTGTTATTTTGTGTGTTGTTGTGATGATTTGAGATTGATACTGTTAATTTGATGTGTAATTTTTGGGTTAATTGGATATTAATTGGGGGCGTTGTGTTTCAATTTATGCAAATTTGTTTTTGGTTAATTATGTGAAACTTAGCCCTAGGTTTGTTGAAGATAATATGCTTCTTTAAAGGATAAAATTTAGGCTTTGAATTTTGAATGTTTATGCAATGAAATTTTGAAGGAATAGCTAGGGATGATGAAGGCAGAAGTACCTTGATTTCATGGCTTACAAAATTAGGCTTGTTAAGTTGTTAGTCTCTATATTAAGATTCGTTCGCACTGCTGGAGCAAATCATTAGGCTCATAAGCTACCTTTCTCAGATTCAAAGCTTATCTGGTGTCTAACACATGTTAGTGTTGGAGTCTGACATGACGTCTACATGACGTGGTTACTGGTTACATCAAATCACTTCTTGTGTAAAAACTAAATTTAGGCATGTATATAAATATGCACCCTAGAAAATTGTTACGTTAAGATCCAGGATAGCAGATGTAAGACAAATGCAACCTGAGGTTCTAGTTGAGTTGTTTTCAGTAGACGTCTATTATCACCTATTCTCCTGGATTAGATTAGATGTATAATGTATTGTTTACTTGAGTTTTAAAGTTGTGTAATGTGTTATCATTGTAACTCACAAGCTTAGGCCAGTAGTCCTTGGGTAGTTGGATTAGGAGTTTTATAAGAAAATAAATGAGCTATTTCGTGATTACTATGCTTTACTTAAAATTTTCCCTTTCTGGTTATATTTTGGTTATTTTCTTACACTTTTCTCCTT
Source organism: Vicia villosa (assembly GCF_029867415.1). Lineage (NCBI taxonomy): Eukaryota > Viridiplantae > Streptophyta > Magnoliopsida > Fabales > Fabaceae > Vicia > Vicia villosa. Next base: position 1,334,838 of record NW_026704957.1, on the reverse strand, counting down.
GTATAATGGCATTTTGTTAATTGGTGTTTTTACTTTGTTTGTATCTTTAGTTCTGCGGATGGAGCTGGATATCCAAAAATTTCTGAATAATGCTGAGCAACAGCATTTTGAGTTTCAACATTTCCCTTCTTCTTATCTCAGATTGGCTGCACATCGTGTTGCTCAACACTACAGTATGCAGACAATGGTTCAAGATAATGGCTTAGATGGGCAGAGTAAAATTCTGGTCAGAAAGTTACCTGAAAGCAAGTATCCTGTGGTTCGCTTATCTGAAATACCTGTAAAACAGTTGGACAGTGAGAAATCTGAGCAGAAAAAAATCGTCATTCGACCCAGGCCTCATAATTCTGGTTTGAATGGAGCCAATGATTCTGCTAGAAAAGGAAATCCTCTAAGAAGCGTGGAAGAGAGGAAGGAGGAATATGATCGGGCAAGAGCACGTATCTTTAATGGCTCTACAAGCTTTGATTCAGGTGATACCCCGACTTTGGTCCCAATAGATGGGAGAAGTTCTTTAATGAGCAAGGACGAGAGTGAAACTAGCAAAATCTCCATGACTGATTCTGAAAGATTCATTAGTGTGAGGGATAATAGTTATCCTCGAGTTGCCATTATCAGAGATAGGGAAAAGGATCGAAGTGATCCAGATTATGATCGTAGCTATGGAAGGTGAGTTTTATCTATGTACCTTAACAACTTTCTGAAAATGAGTAACATAATTGCAAGTACATCGTTATTTTTCCATTTGGTTGTGCTACACTTTGTCTTGTGTTTGTATAAGTGAAAATAAAAATAAAAGCTATCTTTTTGTGAGAGAGATAGAAGAGGAAGAGCCAAGAATGAAATTTATTTTATCTTGCTGGCATTTAAATGAAACTCTTGATTCTATAATTTATAAAACTTACTGATTAGAGACATCTTCTGTTTTTTCTGTTGGTATCTTGTAGTTGTTGCATTTGTACTGATTTAAACTTTAAAAGCCTGTTTGGATTGACTTATTTGAATTTATTTATTGGGCTATTGGCACAAATATTTGAGACTGTTAAGGAGAGCTCTATGTTTTAGCTTGACACTTTTGATTGAAGGTGTATCTGGTGTCTGACACAACATTGACACATGTTACATTCAATCAATTCATTTTCTTTAATTATTATTGGTGTAGATGTGTTAGTGTCGTGTCTTGTGTGAGTGTTTGTGTCGGTGCATTATAGGGATAGTTTATGGAAACAACTTATGACAGGCCCACAAGCTCTCACGATTGCTTATGAAAACAACTTATAACTTGTATGAAAACTGTTTGATTGAAGGTGTGTCTGGTGTCTGACACGACGCTGACACATGGTAATCAATTCATTTTCTTAAATTATTATCGGTGTAGATGTGTTAGTGTCGTGTCTTGTGCGCGTGTTTTATGTCAGTGCATTATAGGGATAGCTTATGGAAACTACTTATGACACACCCACAAGATTTCACGATTGCTTATGAAAACAACTTATAACTTGTATGGAAACTGTTTGACTTTACTTTATCTTTTGTTATAGAAATAGTTTATACATCAACATTTATGTGATGGGCACCTATTTGATATAAGCACTTTATTTAAATTTTGATTCCAAACAGGGTCTAAATATATTAGTTGGCTTACTATAAGGTTGAATTTAATTATTGGTTCAGGTATGCTAGGAGTCTCTCAGCCTCTGCAGTTAATTTGGTGCCCTTTAATTTGCCAAAAGCTCAACCTTCATTTGCTCAGTATGACGTTACTTTTAATCAGTTGGGTCAGATGTCACAAACTCAGGCTTCACTTGGATATGGACCTCCCTCAACTCCGATAATGAGCCCTTTTTGTACCCCGGGATTGAATCCAGCATCTGGAGATGGTGCTTACCTACAGTGGCCAAGTCCTACAATGATGTATGCACATTCATATGACCAATTTAGACATGCTGTTTACCAGGTAAACCATATTCATTTCACTTAATTTTTTTTTACCATGTTGAGTTTGATGAGTGATTTCTGTATTAGCCGCAAATACCATGACATTGACATGCTTGCAATAAATTTAATAATTTCTTTAATTGCCTAGGTGTTTTGGGTTAACCATTTTGATTGTTTAGAATTGTTTTTTGGAATGACTTGCCTTTTGTAACAGTGTGATTATAGATTTAGATTATTAGGCTATTTTTTTCTCCAACTTGCACTATTCATATTTTATGGGGAGGTGTATTGAAGTTTTAGTTTTCAAGATTCATATGAATTTTCCTGATATGTGATATCATTAGTCATGACTCATGAGTGTCACCATAACTGTACCTACTTCCCTGACTGTGCTCACTAAAATTGTGATATCTAGCGTGTATTGGTTATAGGCTTTGATAAGCTCGGATAGTGGTGCCAATTGCCCAACCCAAGAACTGCCGAAGTGGTATAGCGGATATTAAGAGGATGACCCCTAAAATACATGCAGTATACGAAATATAAATCCCAACAGTACAGTGAAATAAAAAAAAAAACCAATTAAAACAGTAGTCATACTTGATAATTATAATTTACCTTTATTATTTGTCACTTACTTTCAAAAGCATAGCCCAATATAACATAACTACTTGTTCAAGTTATAAAAACATTTGAAATAACAAGCTCAGTGTCTAAATTGAATCATCACTATCAGAGCATAGTGCCTATTGTCTTGGGTGCTGGTTGGTCTTTCCACTTGGCATACACAAATACAAAAACAGCGTATGAACCTATAAACCAAGCCGAGGAAGGGTAGAGAACCTGAACTTGAACATGCCAGTTGTCGCAAACACAACTACAGTTGCCAGAAAATGCCTCCACAGTCGCCATAGACAAGGAGTCTTAGTGCTACTTTTGCTCTTTGCAATTGTAAGAAATGCAGAGTAGAATAGAGTTTCTCTTCTTTGTCTTTGTTTTTTGTGAATTACTAGGAAGTAAGAGAGGTAGGGCAACTTGAGTAAAACAGCCTTTCTAAAGGGCACTTTTGCTACTATTTGACTTTGATTTGCAGCCACCGCTGCTTCAAAATGCAGAAAATTAGGATTTAGCATCCCACCACAGTTCATTCCTGCTCCGTTATAGCGCCAATATTCACAACATGCGCTCTATCTAAGGAGTGTACTCCCTAAAAAGGGTACCCGATGATTCCCCACTGACCTTTGCTTTATTAATAAAAAAAAACAATTGAAATATTTACTTAACTATCTTCTAATCCCAAATATCAGTGATTTTTGATATGATATGGTGGTTATCTAAGGGAAAAACTAGCATATGCATTTAATGAAAGAACCAGCTTGTATTGTTATTTTCTCTTTCTTTTATCACTGCTTCTTGAACAAAGTTGAAATGAGTTGTCCAATTAAAGGAATCACTTTATGGATGATTATTTTTTCTGTGGATGAATTTGCCTCCCGGCAAGGGATTTTTTTTTCTTCCCTATTAATTCTCTTATTTTAGATGTTCTATACTCATGCATCTGATATGCCTTAATTTTTCTTTGCAGGCTCCATTTGGTCAACCGTTGAGCTTTGATTATTCACAGAACTATTAGATGATATGTAGGGAGGAAGGTTTGGATTTGGATTCAGAAGTTATGTTGTTAGCCTTATAGGAAATCTCATATTAGGTTCATTTTTCAGTACTTCTTTATAGACCTTTGTTTGTTTTCTGTTATTGTAGTATGTATGACTTTGATTTTCAGTTTTGACGATTACAGTACTTCTTGTTATGTTACAGTTTATAAAATAGTGAACTCTAGTGGATTATGCATTTGTTATAACATATTTGATAATGTTTCTGTGGTGGATTTCAAATATATATTTGTCTAATGTTGGGGGGGAGGCACATACTAAAGTAATTTGCTTACTGCATCCATGCAAGATAATGCTGTAATTGCATCTATATTATATATTTATTGATCTGCATCCCTCTGGAAAGATAACAACACTAGCTGGGGGGTTATTAAAAAATTGATAGATTAGTTAATTTGAACAGTCTGGAGGGTTAAAATCTAATTATGAATTCTTGGTCATGGGCAAAATTTGTATTAATACTCTTTTAATTACTCAAACAACATGCTGAGATGGTATATAGAGTTGCAACACCGCCAAGTTGGTTCTGTTGGCAAGGTGTCATTTTATATCTCTTAAGGATCAATATAAAACTACTTGCCAACCAAGCAACGAGAATCAAACAGTTCATAATCATCAACCTCCAATTCGAGGGAGAGTATTAGAGTTAGTTAATGAACTGTATTTTAAATGTATTTTAATTGGTTACTTAATCAATAAGTTAGCTAAGTCTCATCTTTGTATAGACTTTTACAACCTAAAACATAGTTGATTGCAGTTGGAAAGGCCTAAGAATAGGACTTAGCTGTAACAAACATGAGGACTTGGCTAAACAAACGTGCTATATACACTTTGTTGAATCAATCAATATATTGAAAGATGTTTCACATTAAGATTTCATCACATAAGTTGTTTAAATTGTTCTTCATTCACCCTCATATATTAGAAACACTTTTCAAAAATATTTTGTTTATTTCCAACAAACTAAAAATCAATTTTGTCGGATAGAAATATGTGACCGTTGAAATGACTTTATTGGAATAACAATTGTTTTTTTTTTTTTTTTAAATTATCTTGGTCAACCCTAATTTTTATTTAGGGCCAAGCACAAAGTTCAAGTTGGTCAGAATAAAAATAGAATTTCGATAGTGGACTTTAAGTTTTTGCCAAGATATAAAATATATTGAGGCAATCTCGTGGAGTGGGAGAGTTCATTGAATAGGTGTGGCAATGAGGCTGGTTGGAGATACTTTTTATCTCATCTAAACTCAAATTTAAATCTGAATTCTGAAATAAATTGTCTTTGTCCCTGTCACGATCTCCAACTCCAATGGGGATGAATAATTAAAATTTAAAACCATCTCAAATTCCGCTACACACCATCTATTTAATTTAGTGTTTTAAAAATCAGACCGGTTATTAAATCGGTGAGGGTATTGGATCAGTGGTTTATTGGTTGAACCATTGAATTATTGATTGAATAAACCGATATTTATCACAACACCTACAAAATTTTACAATTTTAAAATATCATAATTTCACATGTTTATTTTTTACATTCAAATTCTAAATATAATCATCACTCACAATAAAATAATATAAAATATAAATTTAAATAAATTTTAAACCAAGTCTTATTGCAAACAAGGGAAAAGTTGTTTCAAATAACGTTTGAATAAAGTCTAATTATATTTTAATTATATATTTTATAAAAAATATCTTGAAAACGACGTCGTTTTGAACGAAAAAAAGAGAATGCATTTGAACCACCGGTTTTCTAAAATCGTCGGTTCATCGATTTTGACTGGTTTTGACCGATTCTCACCGGTTCAATAACATATTTGGTCCAACAATCAGACCAGACCAGTGACCCCTCCAGTTTCCAGTCCAACCGGTCCACCGACCGGTCTGTCCGGTTTTTAAAACACTGATTTAATTAATCGATTTCTTTAATAAAAAATATTTATTTTAAATTAAATTAAATTAAATTACAAATATAAAATAATCTAAAAAATTCATACATACGTTTTAAATATTTTAAGTAATAAATATAAAAATATTGATCATATATTTAATTAAATTATCAAAATTAAATAATAAAGTACATAATAAAATAAACCGGACAAGTTTGGAGAGGGTATTAACGTCCTAATTATCCAACCAATCTCTATATTTTGCAATCGAAGAAAAATCAAACTCAATCAAAATGGGGAGGAATCTACATGCCACCCATAAAATTAAACATGTCACCCTCAAAGCTATGCTTTTACCATTATACTCTTGCCTAAAGTCACTAATTTTCAAAAAAAATATGTTTCAAATTTCGAAAAAATACCCGTTTTTTTAAAATTTCCGTAAATTTTTACCGGAAATTTTGATAAACTTACCGGATTTTTCGATATTTTTTGCAAGCAAAAATCTGTGATACCATAAATTTGAAATTTTCTGTATACCAGAAATTTCAAATTAACTAAAATTTCTGGTATAATGTACCAAAAATTTCCTTATAACTGAAATTTTCAGTATGTTGTACCGGAAATTTTCCTTATAAGGGAGATTTTTTTTTTATATATATATAATATGGTCTAACTTGTAATCCAAACAAAAATGGTCCAAACTGTAATTCAAATAAGACAATTTCTTTTTGTACACTCATATAAGGTGAAAAACACTCATAAAAACTTCAAAATACCCTTCAGATTTGCATATTCGAAAACACAAAAAAAAAATTGAGATTTTGGTTAATTTGGATATGCATATCCAAAACACCCAATTTTTTTTTGAGATTTTGGTTAATTTGGATATGCATAATATGCATATCCAAAAACACCCAAAAAAAATTGTCAGAAGTTTATTCAGATATACGTATCCGAAAAAATCCCAAAATTTGAGAAATTTGAGATATTGATTAAATCGGATATGCATATCCGAATTAATCAAAATCTCAAAAAAAAATTATTTTATTTTAAATATTTAATCCTCAAATTATATATTCTCTTTAATTAATTTTATAAATTTTAATTTTGTCCGTCTTAATTATTATCTAAAATTGTTGTCGTGATATATACTATCTTTGTCTATTTTAATTAAATGGTTTCCATTTAAAAGTTGAGGAATTTATAACTTACTAAGATATTTATTGAGAAAATGAATTAAAAAATAATATTAAGAAATAATTTATTTAACTAGATTTTAAAAAATATTTTTTTATGCAAAATTTTCTTTTGGAAAATACAATATTTTATATTTAATTTTCCAAAAATAGTATATATTATTATCTAAAATCTAGAAGAATCAAATACTTTATTTTCTCAATAATTTTATTTAATTAATTATAAATTTTTAATTTTGTAATACTTTTTTTAATTAATTTTATATAAAAATAATGTATTGATTTAATTAAGCTAATATTATTATTATATCTTAATTATAATGATATTTATTTAATAATATATTTTAATTAATATAATTAGTTATATTATTAATTTTATTGATTATGTATTTACGGACATTTTTGAAAATATTTGGTATCCGCGTTTTAACACAATTTTTGAAATTGCTGGCATGCATGTATTATTTTATTGGAAATTTCAAAAATACTGATAAAAATGCATGTAGGATATTACATTTTTTCAAAAATACTGGTAAGAATATATGTAGGATAATATATTTTTCAAAAATATCGATAAAAAATATGTAAAGAAAAAGAGCATAGTTTTCGTAAAAATTTTGGTATAAGTTCAAGTTGCCGTTCTAAATGCATAAACTATAAAAAAAAACGCTCATTTGAAGACATCCTATAGAAGGTTTGGAAGATTTAACATGCCACCCATAAAATTATATAAAATTATATATGGCACCTCCCATTTTTTTATTCGAGAAATGCTCCTAATGAAGCACAAATAACGTTAGGACAAAATTTTCGGTACACTTTTAAAATTTCCGGTACAACCAATATTTCTGGTACCCCCTGCTAAATTTACGGAATACCGTAAATTTCAAATTTACTGATACCGTAAATTTCAAATTTACGTGTATTGGGAATTTCTGATATACCGAAATTTCTGGTAGTTTCATTTTTAGGGTTTTTCTTTTAAACGGTATGAATTTTGCCGAAACTTTTGAAGGGCTACGATTGCACCTACAAATTATGTGGCCTAGGATTCTCCGTCATGTGTATAAATTAAGGGTGGCAAAATGGATGGATTGGATGGATATGGATTGAATCGTTAATAGATGGACCAAACCAATCCATTAAACTCTCTTAATAAAAATTCAATCCAATCCATCCATTAACAAATTTATAATGGATGGATATCCATCCAAAAAATAATTAATTTTGATTTTTTTTTAAATTTCATAAAAATAATAATTTAAATATTCTGAAATATTTTTTTTGTTTTTTCCGAAAAAACTTGAATTTTTCGTTTTTATCAAAAAAACTCGACTTTTTGTTTTTTTGAAAAAAAACTCCATTTTTCTGTTTTTCTGAAGAAAAAAAACTCGACTTTTTCATTTTTTCGAAAAAAACTCAATTTTTTTCGTTTTTCCCGTAAAAAACTCGACTTTTTCATTTTTCCGAAAAAAACTCGAATTCCCTACCACCTCCAATATCAAGCCTACATTTGGAGATAGGTTTAAATTTCATTAGCTTGGTTAGAATTTCCTTTTAGAAAGGAAAAAAAAAGCCGAATTCTTTAATCTCTAATCTTACCAATAAAAGAAAGGTTGGTAACTATCACAGTGTAGCCATTGAACATAATAAAATGGGAGGTTATGGCCATAACGGTGTCGAGGGTCAATCTGCACAAGTCGAAAACCAATTAGAGAGACCAATAGATTAAAGTCCTACTTCATAAACAACTTAAATAAGCGTTTACAACATAAGTGCTTATGCGTAAGCCATTTATATAGCTTCGACAGTGACTTAGGGATGTCAATGGGGCGGGGCGGGGGCGGGGGATACATTCCCATCACAATCCTCGCCCTCGAATCTATTCCCCATCCCCACTTCGGGTCCCCACTACGGGGGGATTTTGTCCCCCATCCCCATCCCCGCGGATCCCCATGGTTCATGCAGAGATTCATAAACATGATTTTTTATTTATTATTTTGAATCAAATTAATAGTAAAAGCTTAAAAAACTAACCACAATAAATTTATAAATTATTCTTTTATGATAAATATATTGTTTTAACAATATTTAATCTATAATATTGAGTGTCATGACCACCAAAATTTCAAACTAAAAAAAATTGAAATAATTATTTATATCTCACTCTTCTAATAACAATACATATATATTTTAAATTTGTGTATAAGATTAATTATATGAAATGACAAATAAACTTCCATAATAATTTAAAATTATATAAAACTTAAGGACATTATGTTACTTTAGGCGGGGCGGGGACTCCACGAGGCGGGGGATATTTACGCCACCCCCGTCCCCGAAGTGTCTTCATGGAGATTTTGTTCCCCATCCCCGTCCCCGCGGGGAAAAATTCGCCGTCTTTGGGGCCCCAAACGGGGAATCCCCACGGAGATCCCTGCTAATTGAGGCAAGTTGACATCCCTACAGTGACTTACTGCCTCTAGCCAGTGCTGCAAAGCAAGTATACGAACCTTCCTATCCTTAGATAAACCCTTTCCAACCTGTTATTTAAGGGAAAACAAAAGGTGAGACCAAAACAAATTACTAGTCTTTTAGCCAATAACATTATAATAATACACATGATATGAAAAAAATTACCTTGGCACCTCTCTTTCTAGCCCGTGACCAACGTGAAATCGCAGTCTCAGGTTTTGCAATGTCGAAAATACTAGATTTTTTATTTTTTTCGTTTTTCTGGAAATACTCGACTTTTCGTTTTTCCAAAAAAAAAACTCGATTTTTTCATTTTTTTTGAAAAAACTCGATTTTTTCGTTTTTCCAGTGAAAAACTCGATTTTTTGAAAAAAATACGCGATTTTTTTCATTTTTCCGAAAAAACTTGATTTTTTATTGTTTTTCGAAAAAATACGATTTTTTGTTTTTCCAAAAACTCGCATTATGTTTTTGCGAAAAAATCAATTTTTTGTTATTTCGGAAAAACTCGATTTTTCGTTTTTCGAAAAAATACGATTTTTGGTTTTTTAAAAAAACTCGATTTTTTGTTTTTTCGGAAAAAACTCGATATTTCAATTTTATGAAGAAACTCGATTTTTTGTATTTTCAAATTTTATTATTTTTTTAAAAAATAATTTAAACTCATTTAAAGTATAAAATAAAAATAATCCATTGGATTAACAATATGTGTTGGATGGATTGAATTTATCCATGTATATAAATGGATGGATTTAATCCATCAATTAACTTATTTTTTATTTGGTGGATGGATTTGATGAATTGATTGGATGAATTTTAGCTTAATGGATCCAATTGCCACCCCTATTAGTTTTATTTTCTGTCATAAAATTTGGGTCCCTTATGCAGTTTTATATAGTCAATCGTTAAAATGCATTGAATTGTTTTCTCCATCAGTTTTTAGTTGTTAAAACTCTATAACTTTGTAAGTGGTTGATTCAATGTGCTAAAATATATACACTGAATGCATTGAGTTTCACATGTTTTTCTTCAACAACTTATGCACAACTACTTGGTCGAGGTATATGTTCTACTTCAACACCATATCATTGTAGATATGAATATAAGATTAATAAAATACATATTTGAAAGAAGGGATATATAAAAAATCAGCAATTCTCAAAGGAATTTTCTCCATAACTATAGCACATGTCATATATGACTTGCATGTTGCTTGCTATTGTTTCAAATCTAGATTGTAAACTTCTTAGCATTTTGGAACTAGAATAGTATGCATGCAAAGTTCTTTTGTTTCCCTCACTCACCACCTCAAGACCTACAAAAACTGTATATTGGGTTAAAAGAGCGACATTAAAATACGAAAAAATTCTATTCGGTTAACAGAAGTAACATCCCTTAGTTAATTAATGATACTTCATCTACTAAAGAAACTGAAAAAGAACGGACGTGGGGACTGAATCGAGACAACAACGGTATCCGAGGTGATGGCGTTGTTGCTCTTGCTCTTGGAGACAAATTTTGCTGTTCCAAGATGAAAAACTGAAGCTCTGCTGGATAGTCTCGCATACAACCGATTCTAGGACCAGCACCTGTTGACCATTTCGTCGATAAATGATTCGCCAGTTGATATGATTTCATTCCTTTATGTGAATCTATTCTCTTCATTATCTTTTCCTTTGGAATAAGTTTTTCTTCTTCGTTGTCATAATCCTCAACAAACAAGTTCGATTTTGAAACCATGAAGTCTTCTTCCTGGATAAGCGATTCTTCTGCTGTCTCGTAACCGTAATATGGTTTTGAGTCTGAATGTGGTGAATATAGTTTTCTAGTTGGACGATGTACTGCCAATACTGACTCGAAAATGTCTGTCACATTGTCTCTTTTCTGTATTTCGAGTCTAGATATTTTTGTTCCTAGCCGTTTCGACAATCTAAATAACGGTGGATTGGTGTTTGAATCAGCGGATGGATCCTCATTTATGTACTCGATTTTCTCTTCGAATAACATGCTGCTTGAACTTTCGGTTTCGATGTTAGATGGTAACTTCTCTGAAGATTTTCCTCTAAAATGATGTTTCTGGTTCGTTTTCACTGGTTCGTCATCTTCTTCTGGGTTTTTCTGATATAAGAAAAATGACAATTAGAGAGTGAATCAAAGTATGCATTAAATTGATATATTCTACACTATATGCCACTGTCATTCTTTTTACCTGTACATCTGTAAGGTCGACATTATTCTCCTTAAGAAACGACACGAATTCCTAGAAATTTTCTTCTGTTGGGAGATAATGTCCACTATGAGGCCAAACAACCTTTGAAATTGAAATATTTTACTGTCAGTATGCGAAACAAAGACAAAACAGAAAAAAAGACGTAATCTATTTCACTTTCGTTCATACCTTAAGAACACCGTCTTCGGCTACTAATCTACCAGTAGATAATGTGGCACTGCCTGCTAGGAAGCTTGAATGTTGAAATGTGCCCTTGTTTTTTTGACCAACATACAAAGTCTTGGAAGTGCTAAGTACAAATATCCACTTAGCATCTTTTGTACTTTCAACTGGAATCCCTGTGTGTTTGTAAAAGAGCCTTTCTTTCCTCCTTCAAAAATAATTTTATGAGTTGTTACTTGACAGTTAAGTTATCTAATACTTCGGAGCTTCAAAACATTGACATAAATACTAGACACGACACTGAGACATGGACTTTATATTTGTTTGATAAATTTATATAATTGAGTGTAACCATATGCATCGTGTCGGTGTCGGATACCAAACACCTTCAATTTAAAGTGTCGGTGCTACATACACTCTAGATGAAAGAAAATTTGATATGAAAGGGAAGTAGGAAACTCACTGGACCCAAATATTTGATGCATTGCTGCTGAAGCTTTGATCTAGAACATCTCTCCGAGCCGAATTCCCTGCCACCTCCAATATCAAGCCTACATTTGGAGATAGGTTTAAATTTCATTGGCTTGGTTAGAATTTCCTTTTTGAAAGGAAAAAAAGCCAAATTCTTTAATCTCTAATCTTACCAATAGAAGAAAGGTTGGTAACTAACACAGTGTAGCCATTGAACATAATAAAATTGGAGGTTATGGCCATAGCGATGTCGAGGGTCAATCTGCACAAGTCGAAAACCAATTAGAGAGACCAATAGATTAAAGTCCTACTTCATAAACAACCTAAATAAGCGTTTGCAACATAAGTGCTTATGCGTAAGCCATTTATATAGCTTCGACAGTGACTTACTGCCTCTAGCCAGTGCTGCAAAGCAAGTTTACGAGCCTTCCTATCCTTAGATAGACCCTTTCCAACCTGTTATTTAAGGGAAAACAAAAGGTGAGACCAAAACAAATTACTAGTCTTTTAGCCAATAACATTATAATAATACACATGATATGAAAAAAATTACCTTGGCACCTCTCTTTCTAGCCCGTGACCAACGTGAAATCGCAGTCTCAGGTTTTGTAAAATCGAAAGTACTCGATTTTTTGTTTTTTTTTTCCGAAAAAACTCGATTTTTACGTTTTTCAGGAAAAAACTCGACTTTTTCGTTTTTCCGAAAAAACTCGATATTTTCGGTTTTCTGAAAAAAAACTTGACTTTTCGTTTTTTCGATAAAACTCGATTTTTTCATTTTTCCCGAAAAAACTCGATTTTTTTTTATTTTCTGAAAAAAAACGCGGTTTTTTCGTTTTTCCGAAAAAAAACTCACATTATGTTTTTGCGAAAAAATCAATTTTTTGTTATTTCGAAAAAACTCGATTTTTCGTTTTTAAAAAAAAATACGATTTTTGGTTTTTTAAAAAAACTCGATTTTTTGTTTTTTCGGAAAAAAATCGATATTTCAATTTTATGAAGAAACTCGATTTTTTGTATTTTCAAATTTTATTATTATTTTAAAAAATAATTTAAACACATTTAAATTATAAAATAAAAATAATCCATTGGATTAACAATATGTGTTGGATGAATTGGATTTATCCATGTATATAAATGGATGGATTTAATCCATCCATTAACTTATTTTTTATTTGGTGGATGGATTTGATGTATTTTTTGATGGATTGATTGGATGAATTTTAGCTTAATGGATCCAATTGCCACCCCTATTAGTTTTATTTTCTGTCATAAAATTTGGGTCCCTTATGCAGTTTTATATAGTCAATCGTTAAAATGCATTGAATTGTTTTCTCCATCAGTTTTTAGTTGTTAAAACTCTATAACTTTGTAAGTGGTTGATTCAATGTGCTAAAATATATACACTGAATGCATTGAGTTTCACATGTTTTTATTCAACAACTTATGTACAACTACTTGGTCGAGGTATATGTTCTACTTCAACACCATATCATTGTAGATATGAATATAAGATTAATAAAATACATATTTGAAAGAAGGGATATATAAAAAATCAGCAATTCTCAAAGGAATTTTCTCCATAACTATAGCACATGTCATATATGACTTGCATGTTGCTTGCTATTGTTTCAAATCTAGATTGTAAACTTCTCAGCATTTTGGAACTAGAATAGTATGCATGCAAAGTTCTTTTGTTTCCCTCACTCACCACCTCAATACCTACAAAAACTGTATATTGGGTTAAAAGAGCGGCATTAAAATACGAAAAATTCTATTCGGTTAACAGAAGTAACATCCCTTAGTTAAATAATGATACTTCATCTACTAAAGGAACAGAAAAAGAACGGACGTGGGGACTGAATCGAGACAACAGCGTTATCCGAGGTGATGGCATTGTTGCTCTTGCTGTAGACAAATTTTGCTGTTCCAAGATGAAAAACTGAAGCTCTGCTGGATAGTCTCGTATACAACCGATTCTAGGACCAGCACCTATTGACCATTTCGTCGATAAATGATTCGCCAGTTGATATGATTTCATTCCTTTATGTGAATCTATTCTCTTCATTATCTTTTCCTTTGGAATAGGATTTTCTTCTTCGTTGTCTTAATCCTCAACAAACAAGTTCGATTTTGAAACCATGAAGTCTTCTTCCTGGATAAGCGATTCTTCTGCTGTCTCGTAACCGTAATATGGTTTTGAGTCTGAATGTGGTGAATATAGTTTTCTAGTTGGACGATGTACTGCCAATATTGACTCGAAAATGTTTGTCACATTGTCTCTTTTCTGTATTTCGAGTCTAGATATTTTTGTTCCTAGCCGTTTCGACAATCTAAATAACGGTGGATTGGTGTTTTAATCAGCGGATGGATCCTCATTTATGTACTCGATTTTCTCTTCGAATAACATGCTGCTTGAACTTTCGGTTTCGATGTTAGATGGTAACTTCTCTGAAGATTTTCTTCTAAAATGATGTTGCTGGTTCGTTTTCACTGGTTCGTCATCTTCTTCTGGGTTTTTCTGATATAAGAAAAATGACAATTAGAGAGTGAATCAAAGTATGCATTAGATTGATATATTCTACATTATATGCCACTGTCATTCTTTTTACCTGTACATCTGTAAGGTCGACATAATTCTCCTTAAGAAACGAGACGAATTCCTAGAAATTTTCTTCTGTTGGGAGATAATGTCCACTATGAGGCCAAACAACCTTTGAAATTGAAATATTTTACTGTCAGTATGCGAAACAAAGACAAAACAGAAAAAAAGACGTAATCTATTTCACTTTCGTTCATACCTTAAGAACACCGTCTTCGGCTACTAATCTACCAGTAGATAATGTGGCTCCGCCTACTAGGAAGCTTGAATGTTGAAATGTGCCCTTGTTTTTTTGACCAACATACAAAGTCTTGGAAGTGCTAAGTACAAATATCCACTTAGCATCTTTTGTACTTTCAACTGGAATCCCTGTGTGTTTGTAAAAGAGCCTTTCTTTCCTCCTTCAAAAATAATTTTATGAGTTGTTACTTGACAGTTAAGTTATCTAATACTTCGGAGCTACAAAACATTGACATAAATACTAGACACGACACTGAGACATGGACTTTATATTTGTTTGATAAATTTATATAATTGAGTGTAACCATATGCATCGTGTCGGTGTCGGATACCAAACACCTTCAATTTAAAGTGTCGGTGCTACATACACTCTAGATGAAAGAAAAATTGATATGAAAGGGAAGTAGGAAACTCACTGGACCCAAATATTTGATGCATTGCTGCTGAAGCTTTGATCTAGAACATCTCTCCGAGCCGAATTCCCTGCCACCTCCAATATCAAGCCTACATTTGGAGATAGGTTTAAATTTCATTGGCTTGGTTAGAATTTCCTTTTTGAAAGGAAAAAAAGCCAAATTCTTTAATCTCTAATCTTACCAATAGAAGAAAGGTTGGTAACTATCACAGTGTAGCCATTGAACATAATAAAATTGGAGGTTATGGCCATAGCGATGTCGAGGGTCAATCTGCACAAGTCGAAAACCAATTAGAGAGACCAATAGATTAAAGTCCTACTTCATAAACAACCTAAATAAGCGTTTGCAACATAAGTGCTTATGCGTAAGCCATTTATATAGCTTCGACAGTGACTTACTGCCTCTAGCCAGTGCTGCAAAGCAAGTTTACGAGCCTTCCTATCCTTAGATAGACCCTTTCCAACCTGTTATTTAAGGGAAAACAAAAGGTGAGACCAAAACAAATTACTAGTCTTTTAGCCAATAACATTATAATAATACACATGATATGAAAAAAATTACCTTGGCACCTCTCTTTCTAGCCCGTGACCAACGTGAAATCGCAGTCTCAGGTTTTGTAAAATCGAAAGTACTCGATTTTTTGTTTTTTTTTTTCCGAAAAAACTCGATTTTTACGTTTTTCAGGAAAAAACTCGACTTTTTCGTTTTTTCCGAAAAAACTCGACTTTTTCGGTTTTCTGAAAAAAAACTTGACTTTTCGTTTTTTCGATAAAACTCGATTTTTTCATTTTTCCCGAAAAAACTCGATTTTTTTTTATTTTCTGAAAAAAAACGCGGTTTTTTCGTTTTTCCGAAAAAAAACTCACATTATGTTTTTGCGAAAAAATCAATTTTTTGTTATTTCGAAAAAACTCGATTTTTCGTTTTTCGAAAAAATACGATTTTTGGTTTTTTAAAAAAACTCGATTTTTTGTTTTTTCGGAAAAAAATCGATATTTCAATTTTATGAAGAAACTCGATTTTTTGTATTTTCAAATTTTATTATTATTTTAAAAAATAATTTAAACACATTTAAATTATAAAATAAAAATAATCCATTGGATTAACAATATGTGTTGGATGAATTGGATTTATCCATGTATATAAATGGATGGATTTAATCCATCCATTAACTTATTTTTTATTTGGTGGATGGATTTGATGTATTTTTTGATGGATTGATTGGATGAATTTTAGCTTAATGGATCCAATTGCCACCCCTATTAGTTTTATTTTCTGTCATAAAATTTGGGTCCCTTATGCAGTTTTATATAGTCAATCGTTAAAATGCATTGAATTGTTTTCTCCATCAGTTTTTAGTTGTTAAAACTCTATAACTTTGTAAGTGGTTGATTCAATGTGCTAAAATATATACACTGAATGCATTGAGTTTCACATGTTTTTATTCAACAACTTATGTACAACTACTTGGTCGAGGTATATGTTCTACTTCAACACCATATCATTGTAGATATGAATATAAGATTAATAAAATACATATTTGAAAGAAGGGATATATAAAAAATCAGCAATTCTCAAAGGAATTTTCTCCATAACTATAGCACATGTCATATATGACTTGCATGTTGCTTGCTATTGTTTCAAATCTAGATTGTAAACTTCTCAGCATTTTGGAACTAGAATAGTATGCATGCAAAGTTCTTTTGTTTCCCTCACTCACCACCTCAATACCTACAAAAACTGTATATTGGGTTAAAAGAGCGGCATTAAAATACGAAAAATTCTATTCGGTTAACAGAAGTAACATCCCTTAGTTAAATAATGATACTTCATCTACTAAAGGAACAGAAAAAGAACGGACGTGGGGACTGAATCGAGACAACAGCGTTATCCGAGGTGATGGCATTGTTGCTCTTGCTGAAGACAAATTTTGCTGTTCCAAGATGAAAAACTGAAGCTCTGCTGGATAGTCTCGTATACAACCGATTCTAGGACCAGCACCTATTGACCATTTCGTCGATAAATGATTCGCCAGTTGATATGATTTCATTCCTTTATGTGAATCTATTCTCTTCATTATCTTTTCCTTTGGAATAGGATTTTCTTCTTCGTTGTCTTAATCCTCAACAAACAAGTTCGATTTTGAAACCATGAAGTCTTCTTCCTGGATAAGCGATTCTTCTGCTGTCTCGTAACCGTAATATGGTTTTGAGTCTGAATGTGGTGAATATAGTTTTCTAGTTGGACGATGTACTGCCAATATTGACTCGAAAATGTCTGTCACATTGTCTCTTTTCTGTATTTCGAGTCTAGATATTTTTGTTCCTAACCGTTTCGACAATCTAAATAACGGTGGATTGGTGTTTTAATCAGCGGATGGATCCTCATTTATGTACTCGATTTTCTCTTCGAATAACATGCTGCTTGAACTTTCGGTTTCGATGTTAGATGGTAACTTCTCTGAAGATTTTCCTCTAAAATGATGTTTCTGGTTCGTTTTCACTGGTTCGTCATCTTCTTCTGGGTTTTTCTGATATAAGAAAAATGACAATTAGAGAGTGAATCAAAGTATGCATTAGATTGATATATTCTACATTATATGCCACTGTCATTCTTTTTACCTGTACATCTGTAAGGTCGACATAATTCTCCTTAAGAAACGAGACGAATTCCTAGAAATTTTCTTCTGTTGGGAGATAATGTCCACCATGAGGCAAAACAACCTTTGAAATTGAAATATTTTACTGTCAGTATGCGAAACAAAGACAAAACAGAAAAAAAGACGTAATCTATTTCACTTTCGTTCATACCTTAAGAACACCGTCTTCGGCTACTAATCTACCAGTAGATAATGTGGCTCCGCCTACTAGGAAGCTTGAATGTTGAAATGTGCCCTTGTTTTTTTGACCAACATACAAAGTCTTGGAAGTGCTAAGTACAAATATCCACTTAGCATCTTTTGTACTTTCAACTGGAATCCCTGTGTGTTTGTAAAAGAGCCTTTCTTTCCTCCTTCAAAAATAATTTTATGAGTTGTTACTTGACAGTTAAGTTATCTAATACTTCGGAGCTACAAAACATTGACATAAATACTAGACACGACACTGAGACATGGACTTTATATTTGTTTGATAAATTTATATAATTGAGTGTAACCATATGCATCGTGTCGGTGTCGGATACCAAACACCTTCAATTTAAAGTGTCGGTGCTACATACACTCTAGATGAAAGAAAAATTGATATGAAAGGGAAGTAGGAAACTCACTGGACCCAAATATTTGATGCATTGCTGCTGAAGCTTTGATCTAGAACATCTCTCCGAGCCGAATTCCCTGCCACCTCCAATATCAAGCCTACATTTGGAGATAGGTTTAAATTTCATTGGCTTGGTTAGAATTTCCTTTTTGAAAGGAAAAAAAGCCAAATTCTTTAATCTCTAATCTTACCAATAGAAGAAAGGTTGGTAACTATCACAGTGTAGCCATTGAACATAATAAAATTGGAGGTTATGGCCATAGCGATGTCGAGGGTCAATCTGCACAAGTCGAAAACCAATTAGAGAGACCAATAGATTAAAGTCCTACTTCATAAACAACCTAAATAAGCGTTTGCAACATAAGTGCTTATGCGTAAGCCATTTATATAGCTTCGACAGTGACTTACTGCCTCTAGCCAGTGCTGCAAAGCAAGTTTACGAGCCTTCCTATCCTTAGATAGACCCTTTCCAACCTGTTATTTAAGGGAAAACAAAAGGTGAGACCAAAACAAATTACTAGTCTTTTAGCCAATAACATTATAATAATACACATGATATGAAAAAAATTACCTTGGCACCTCTCTTTCTAGCCCGTGACCAACGTGAAATCGCAGTCTCAGGTTTTGTAAAATCGAAAGTACTCGATTTTTTGTTTTTTTTTCGAAAAAACTCGATTTTTTCGTATTTCCGAAAAAAAAATCGATTTTTTCGATTTTCCCGAAAAAACTCGACTTTTTCGTTTTTCCGAAAAAACTCTATTTTTTCGGTTTTCTGAAAAAAAACTTGACTTTTTCGTTTTTTTCGATAAAACTCGATTTTTTCATTTTTCCCGAAAAAACTCGATTTTTTTTTATTTTCTGAAAAAAACGCGGTTTTTTCGTTTTTCCGAAAAAAAACTCGCATTATGTTTTTGCGAAAAAAATCAATTTTTAGTTTTTCGAAAAAATACGATTTTTGGTTTTTTAAAAAAACTCGATTTTTTGTTTTTACGGAAAAAACTCGATATTTCAATTTTATGAAGAAACTCGATTTTTTGTATTTTCAAATTTTATTTTTTATTTTTAAAAATAATTTAAACTCATTTAAAGTATAAAATAAAAACAATCCATTGGATTAAGAAAATGTGTTGGATGGATTGGATTTATCCATGTATATAAATGGATGGATTTAATCCATCCATTAACTTATTTTTTATTTGGTGGATGGATTGGATGAATTTTTTTGATGGATGGATTAGATGGATTTTAGCTTAATGGATCCAATTGCCACCCCTAATATAAATAGAGGCATGTGGTGTTGAGTAATACATCTTTCGAAAATGTCTATTCCTGAATTTCTGATTAATGCGAAAGTGTATTTCAATGGAAGAAATCCTGCACTGGAATTCAAAATTCCATATGACACCACATCTCTTGCAAGGTTGAAAGAAAAGATCAATGAATTGCTGCCTGATTCAGATAACATGAGGGTGACAAAGACCGAGTTTTAGGAGGACCGGATTGATACAAATGGAAGGGTGAAATACAAGCTAATCGAGTTGAAGAATGATGAAGATGTGAAGGCCATGTGAAAATCATTTCGTCGTAGGATAACGAAAGATCTGGTCGATTTGGATACTCATATCCAAAGATCTGTTGAGGATATAATGAAGAAGCTGAAACGTCCTGAATCTTCCGGTAGTGCTTAGGTTTTATGTTAATTTTATGTTTATCATCGAATTGAGCCTTGTAAACGCAACAAAATTATGCAATAAATAAGATGTCTGGTTTCACAAAATATACATATAAAAAAATCTACATAGGTCCTCCACGGGCTACATCAGCCAACCTAGCTAAATCAATATAGAGCTCACCATCTGGGTTTACCAAACCCATGAATTTATATAAATGAACTGAAATATACTGTAACCGGGCGTCCTGATCCCCTGCAGGTGGTGGAGGTGGTGGTGGCTCAGCAGAAACCCTAGCACATGAAGGCCTAGGAACTTCAGAAGCAGCGGTCGGAGGTATGATTTGAGGGTGTGATACACTGAGATAACAATCCAGGTATCTATCCTCGCACTAAGAAGCATGCTGAACAATAGTTGAGCTCTCCCTGATCTCACATGCATAGCTGTTGAAGTGGCTCTAAAACCATCTGTCGATACCGCCAATTGGAGCCATAGTAACAGTACGAGGGATAGTGTAAATAAAGCCATACTGGCGTAGACACCTCCTAGGCAAGTGTTTAGTCACATGGGTCTCCCACCTGATATGTCTGGAGTACAGAGAAGCGTCATCAAATGGAAGATGAGGACGGTGAGATGCATATGGTGTCCATACCACATCGTCCACAGTCAGTGCGTCGAGCCTCCGTCTGTACTCAACCACACCTTTAGGAATGGCTTGCTTGGCATTCCATCTCGTCGCACACGGTGAGTCAGCAGTGACACGCTGAGTCTGCCGACCACATAAGTGAGGGAAGTGCTAGTATATCTAGCACTAAAAATAAATAAATAAAAATAAATAAATACAAATAAAAAATGAACAAATTAAAATATACATGCAGAAGACTAAGATAAACAGCCAGCTATTTCGGCTCTGACTTTGTAGCAACATCCAGGACAGTGTATAACATGGTCAAAGCTACCACTCCCCGCGCCCAAGTGGGAGTGTCTAAGGAGCTGAACAAACACAAGTACTGCACATCAATGTAGTTACCAGACTTGTCCGCAATGAGAGTACATGCCATAAGATGTAACATGTACGCCCTAGCAGCAGCCTGGTAACTCTAAGCAGCCATATGCTCATGGTATTTATCCTTGAGCTAAGACATCCGAAGATTTAAGCCACGGTTAAACGAAAACTCATCATACACCGTCTCTTGAGATACCTCTAAGTCCTCCATAACCAAGCGCAACGCCACCGCTTGGTTAATGTAGGTGTGAAGAACGTACCATCAATGGGGATGTGGAGGAGGGCATTTACATCATCCAGTGTCACCGTCATCTCCCCGAATGGGAGGTGAAAGGATGATGTCTCTAGGTGCCACCTCTCAAAAAGCATACTTCAGATAGGCATCCAACATGGTAAGGGAGCACTGAGAAAACTCCAACAAGCAAAAGTCTCTAATAGTGCGACTAACTGCCTCAGGAATAGGATCCCTCGGGAAGTCCTTCAGCTTCGACCCATGTGAAGCGATCCTCAGCGCTCCTCGCTCCTGTAATAGGCAAAATTAAAATATTATAAGGAAACTATCGTACAGTAGCACAAAGTACAATATTAACCATTAAATAGTTATATATATATATATATATATATATACCTCCCCCTGCCATATCTAGTGAGCGATATGGTCAGCATATCTCGTGAGGACGGACACATCTCTAGAAAAATCTCCATCAGTGTGCATTGATGGCTCAGTAGACGCCCTGACAGTGGTGTCTGTATCGGTCGGAGACACCTCATCCACAGTCTTAGTAACAACAACCTCCTCAGGCTGAGCCTCCACCAACTGCTCAACTACAGACTCCTCAACATCATGCTCCTGGGTAGTTGCATGTCTCTGAAGACGTGGTGGGCAGAACTGCGCCGCCTGCTCCGCCAACCATTTCTGATGAGAACCAGTCGGAGGACGACGTCCAGCTTTAAGCTCTGAAGCCTGTGCCTCCTCATCTCTAGCATGAGTCACTGCTCCTCTATCAATGGTCCTGCCGGCTACTGTACCGTCTCTGCCTCTGGTCCTCACTGAAACAAAAAAGAAAAAGGGAAAAAATTAGAAAAATTGCAAATTACCAGAAATTTTGAAATTTTCGGTATTTTTCAAAAAAATTATAACTATCGTAAATTTCAAAAATCCCGGTATATGTTTTTCTAGAATTCCCGAAAATTTTGAAATTCCCGGTTTAAATATACCGTAAATTTAGCAAAAATACGGTAAATCTTACTGTTTTTCGTGAAATTTCCGTTATCGCTTGTAAATTTGAAAAATACGGAGATGTCATGTAAATTTGAAAATATTTTGTAAATTTTACATTTTAGACATTTTGGTCTTTTCATTGTGTTTGGGGGGGGGGGGGGGGGGGGGGTTGCCATGTTTAACTGGGGGTAGCTTGTTAAATCCTCAAAGGTTTCAAAAATGCTGCAGAAATTCAAGGTTTTCCAAAATTTTGAAAAAATTATAGTTTGATTAATAAAAAATTTATAAAGGTATTACGGTAAAATCACGACACTTAGAGGTGGTAGGTTAAATTGAAATGGTTGCTAGACAAATTCTAAAAAAATATGTAAATGATGGTTTTGATCAAAGTTAACACTTAACAATCATAAAAATGGAGAAAATTTACTTGCTACTAAGGATAAGAATACGCAAGATCGGTCTACATGGGCCTATAACTTGATCTATTTAGGTCTAGGTTGACCTATTTAATAAGAGAATTTTTTTAATGCACTCTTATGGGGTGAAAAACACATCTGAAAACCCAAATTGCTCTTCGGAGATGCATCTCCGAACGAACCACAAAAAATTTTAAAAAAATTGCTTCAGATATGCATATCCGAAAACATGACTGGCAGCATTATTGGCAGAAACGTAATTGTTTTTGACATTTTTTGAAAATGATCAACGTCGGTTTGATCCGTAATTTTGTTAAATTGTTAATAAACACAAAATAGAAAACATTAAAACAAACACAACGAAGGTAACCTACTGATAGTCAATCACAATTTGGAAAATAATAAAACAAACACGATATCGG
The DNA here is from genome assembly GCF_029867415.1 of Vicia villosa. NCBI lineage: Eukaryota > Viridiplantae > Streptophyta > Magnoliopsida > Fabales > Fabaceae > Vicia > Vicia villosa. The sequence continues at coordinate 1,311,550 of NW_026704957.1, read as the reverse complement.
TAATATTGTTCTAATATAGCCAAAAATATTACAAATGTTGTACAAAAAGTAAGGAATGTATTATCAATACATCGACAAATAAAAAGAGGAAGGAATAGCCTACTGCATATGTCGTATCCTAACCCCCTGACTTATCCTCTGTCTCCTGTACTCCATAACACTCGATGCCTCCCTAACCATTATTTCTACGATAGCTACCGCTTCAGGACCGCCCCTCTCAATCACACTTAATTTCAAAGCTTATTGCCCAAGCAACAGTAAGCGTTGACAAATTGACAAGACATCTGTGACATGGTCATTCTGGACCTGCTGGTTCTCCAAGATCTCCTCATGAGCTGTCCTAGATGGACGACCAAGAGCATTCGGTGTCATGATATGGTATGACACTCTATAGAACCATGTCGTGTATCCCTCCACATAAAGCCAACGGTTCGATGCTGGAATCATCTGATACTGCTCTGGAACCATATGATGCTCCCAATCCTGAAAGATGCCATCGAGATCCCGACGGACAATGGTGTCAGGAACTGTCTGAAAGGGATATCTAGGGATGGTCTACACATAACCAAACTTCCGCATGCATCGCTCAAGAAGATACCTGACCATAATGTTACTCCCACATGTCAGCCACCCTGAGTATAATGAGATGGTGTCGAAGGGGACCGTATCAATGTGATCCTCGTAAGGCATCTAGTTGATGTCATCATAAACGGTCCGATCAAGATACATCAAAAACGGCAGCACATCATCATTCCCTATTTGCAAGAGGTACCGGGTAGCCCGCAACATCGCTTCATGATAGTCATCATTAAAGTAGAAACCATGAATGCGGTGAAAGTGGGAAATGATCCATCCATGAAAAACGAGTAAGAGCTATGTAAGAACAAAATATTAAAACAAAATTATAATTAATAGTTGGAGTGAAAAATACCGTCAGCAGTGTGCAAGAGTCGGTCAATTTCCTTGTCCTCCAATTAGAAGTTTCATTCAGCTTTTGGTATAGGTATACCAAACAGTCGGCCCCCCGGTTCCACTTGCTAACTGAATCCAAATAAAAAATTCAGGAGATATGTAACATCCACGTAAGTTGCACTTTTGTCCATAAAATGGACATGCTAACCAAGAACAAGAAGTAACACCGTAAAGCACAAGCACGGTGGTACTGAACAAAAAAATCATTGTCCTTGCTCACAGATGCTTCTGCCGCATTCCGGTGCTCTTCATATAGTGCCGCCAGGAACTCCATTACTTGTGGCACACTGGTCATAAACGTGTTCTGGTTGAGCTCCCAGATATTTGATCATCTATTCAATCGCAACGTTACGACTGATCTGAAAGTGGTTAAGTAACCCCCCTATAATAGGAAGATATAGAAGGCACGCGACGTCATCTAATGTGATCGTCATTTCCCCAATAAAAAAGTGGAAATATGAGGTTTCCTTGTGCCATCTCTCACAAAATTCCCCCTGTATGTAGTGGATGATATTCCCACAACCGGAACAACATAGTCCGACAATTTTGGAACCAAGTATGGCCTCCCTGAACCAATCCTCCCGAGGCTGAACAAGATCAAATATTTTCCACGCGTGGTTCAAGGACTTTAAGGCTGACTTTCCTATAAAGATAAAAATTAATATCAATGTTAGTCGTTAAAAATTAAAATTAATATAAATGTTAGTCGTTAATACCAATGTGTAAGCAAAAATATCTCTCCTGCCCAAACATACGGAGCAACATGGGTATCTTAATATATCAAAAGTGAGGTGTTATAGGGCCCTCCATGATACTCTTGGACAGACCTATCGGTAACATGCCTCATTTCTGCACATAGCCGTGCAGCTTGCGTATCAGGAACAATCTTTGTGTAAGGAGCAACCTGCGTGTCAGTAGCAGCTTGCGTGTTAGGAGCATCCTGAACGTGTTCCTCCTCGGGTTCCTGCTCATTATCCATGTTCTCCCGAGGCGATGATGCTTCATCCAAGAGACTCCTCAGGATCCTTCTAGATTGCTCAACTCTTTCACGCCGAGCGAATGTTGGCTGACTCAGCCTGCCAAGTCTCAATCTCAGGTTATCAACCATAATCTGAAGAAAATAACACAATTAATAAACAACCAGGAGACAATGAAGCAACGAAACAAATATGCAAATAACCCAGGCACCATTTCATATTGGCATATCCAAAATTCCCTCACAGGTGATTTCAGAAATGCACATCTGAACACCCCTGCGAGCAACCATTTTTGTACAAGTGCATGTTCTTGACCTAAATGCCTCAAAAACATTAAATAATGACCTAAACACCCATATTTTCCAAATTAAACTTCCATCAAATGAATTTAAATGTGTATAAACTACCTATTACATACATGCAAAGTATAAAAAATAATTAGGAGAAACTTACTCAAAGTTGAATACAAATGAAGTATGAGTGGTTCGGTCATCGCCAAATACATACTTAAAATAGTTTCGGATATGCATCTCTGAGAACCCCCTAAACTTAAATTATGGGGTTAATTTGGAGATGCATATGCGAAATCCCCTGATTTTGGAAAAAAAGTTGTATTGGATATGAATATCCGAAAATCCCTCTAAAAATGTGATGTGGTGAACTCGGAAATGCATATCCGGATTCTGGGAGAATTTTTGAGTTTTCGCCAAAGACCTCTAAGAAGACATATGAATGCATTAAGAAATTATCTTTAATAATAGGTTAGGGTTAGGTTATTTTGAAGCCTATTTAATTAAATAGGTCAAAACTTAGACAATGTAAAAAGCCTATGAAAGGATAGATCGCGTAAAAAAGAGAGCCTATAAACTATAATAGATCATAAGTCAGACTTAAGCCTTACAATTTTATCATAGTCAAAATTCAGGCCTTGTAAGACAAGACATATTTCCACCCCTACTTGCTACCCTGAAAATTTCACTCGTTTCCATTTTAAATTATACCATTTCATATTATGTCATTTAAACCATTTTACGGCAAACAATATAATGCACATTAATACTTCATTAATATTATAGAATAATATCTAATTTAAGACAAATAACTTATTAGGCATGGCAATAAATAAGATGGAGCACGTTTATGCATTACCAGTTCCGTCCCTAACCCTAAACTCAATTGGGGGTAGCAATTTATCACCTACCCCCACCACAACAGGAAACATATTTTCCCTCCCCGAACTATATCCACCCATAAAAGTTCTATTTTTTTAAAAAACATATATTTTCATAGCAACAAAAACATATAACTAAACTAAATACTTGATCATTTATTTAATAATAATCATAATATTAGATCATTTTTATTAATACATATTTTATAAAATAAATAAATATTATTTCTAATAAACTTATTATCTTAAGATTAAAAGAATAAATTACTAATAAAATTATTTAAAATAAGGGTAAAAAAATTAAATTTAATAGCCCGGGGGAAGGGTGGGGCGAGAATTAACATCCTTTGCCTCGCCTCCACGCCCATAATTAAAAATCGGGTTTTAATTGGTTATATCCATTAATATAACTCATAGTCCATAAGACAGAAAACTCCCATAGGAATTTTGACTTAGGACAATTGACCCATAGAACCTTGTAACTTCATAAGACTAACTTATTGAGAGTCAAATATCTCAGAATCTCATATTAAACACCCAGAGGCTTTACAATCTAAAATTTTGGACTCAACAGTTAAATACTAACCTTATTTTGTGCATCGAAATTACATAGAGTCATATTTTCATCAACATTATAGGAAAGATTCTTGAAATAAAATGTACAAGTTATTGCAGACATTAGCAATCCCAATCATCTTCAATGAAGGTTGTTCCTGAATAATACATAACAATGATCAAATATTAGATGATAATTGGCATGCAGAAATGAGATTGTAGTTGAATATAGGCACAAAAAGAACATCGTATAGAGATAAATGGCTATTCAATTTAACATTTTGTGATATTGTGAATGAAATATGGGATCCATTAGGTAATCTGATTACAATTAGTGAAATATCATGATAAGAATAAAATAGTTTAAGAGAGAAACAAATATGGTCAATTGCTTATGTATCAATGATCCAAGTATGGTTTAAATGACTATCTGTGACATGAATTATATAATGAATCAAACCGGAAGATGCGGCAATGATGATGTGAGAATCAGAATGAGGCGAGGATTCAATTTTTTCTGAGCAAGGTTATGATCTTGTGGTACATGACATGGGTGATGTCAACTTTGTTGGGAGGTTGATCAACATTGTAGGTGGTTGGATATTGAGCCTCCTCACATGTATCTGTAGTTGCAGATCCCTAATACATTCAGGGGGAGCACCCCAATATAGTGTTGTTGCTTGTTAGATTGCTTTCGTTTCATTTGTTATTGTTTATTGAGTCTTCTTCGTGATTTCACATATCTCAATCAAGTTTGAGTCAATTCGTAATCATGCATAAATTAATTGTTATGTTTGAGTTTAATCATGATGCTTTCAGTCATTTGCATGAGTAAGTGGAACAAGAACCATATGTGTGTTATTAGTTCAATTTAGGTGGGAAGAAAAATTTAAAAGTCTTTTGAAAATCATGAAAAATTGAGATTTATATGCATGATTCGAATCATGTACATATCCTAACTCGAATCAAATTGAAGAGAGGCAAACCAAAGTTTTTCAAACACTTTGACTCGAATCATACTTTTAACTTGATTTGAATTAGGTAGCTTTATGATTCGAATCACAAGTTTCACTTGATTCGAATCATAATGATTCGGGTCAGCACTGCATCATTTTATTCGAATCATACTTTACACCTAATTCAAATCAGTTAGTTTTTTTTCCACATTTTTCTTTTGGCTTTATTTAAATTGATTTGAATCAGTCTTTGCACTTGATTCGAATTAGGGGCCTTGTAATTCAAATAAGACTTTATACTTGATTCGAATCAGACAAGAAATGGGTCAACATATTTATGCTTGCTTATTCCACTTCACTTGCTCATTTAACTCAATTCACGAGATGTTCTTGACTCAAATCTAACTAAATTTTTCCATCCATTTTTGTGCTTAATCTCAACCACATATAGTTCATTTTTTCATCTCTTTTCCAATGTAAACTTAACAACGTTAGCAAATTTCATAATCTACATTGTAATTTTTGTGAAATCAACAACCTCTCATTTTTTAAAGTTCAAAAATTGTTGCAAATGAATTTCTTTCATCTTCAACTTCTAGTTTTGATTTTAGATCTTGATCATGAGAGATTTGTAATTGATTGAGGTAGACATTATCTTGAAACTAACTGTTCATGTAGGTTTGGTTAAGATTTTCGAGAAGCTTTCAAGATTGAGGTTGTTGTCATTGGTGCTGAAAATTTCCTGTGAAAAGAAAGAGGTTCTTCTCTCCAGGTGACCTTGGTAGTGACTGTATAGAAGGCTACATACGAGGTGAAGTTCTTCTCAAATCTTTAGACAGTTCATCGATCAAGATATCGGTGGGATCAAGGGGTGATTGTCGTACATAAAGGATGTGAGCAGATTGGTGAAGCTAGAAGATTCAAGAAGCGTGAATCAATTAAAAATTATGCAGAAGCGTTTGTCATTTCACCATATACAAGTCAAGATCCATATAGGAGATTTATTATTCCCAACATTGTTGTGGATTAGTAATTGTATAAACCCTTGCATTATTTGTAAAAATAAAAAGAAAAAAGCAGGTTCCAATGGGAAGCCATTAAAGAGTTTAGGAGACAATGCGAGAACGAATGTCGAACCACTATATATCCCGGTGTACTGTCTCTCTCTCTCTCTCTCATTAAATTTTTTCTAGGATATTGAATGTTTAGGTTTTCAATTCTTAGCGTAGTTTACCGTTTATTCAATTGGTAGCAATTTATTATGCAAGGTTATGTTTCTTAGAGTTAATACCTAATCGAGTTTTAGTGGTGATTAAATTCTAGAAAACTAGTGTTGTTAGAATCTAATCCTAATTGAAATATCGTATATGACACATCTTGTGTAATATATAATCACTTAATTATTCATTGTTGAACAATATGCCCGCTTTGTGAATTGTATATTTGTCGACGTGATCAAAATTCCAATAAAAGTATAATGTTTCTATTTTAGTTTTAAACCTTCCGCGCACACTTTTGAAAAATCTCTAATAATTCATTTTGGAGAATCAGTCAAATACATTTTTTAAATGGTCTATTCACCTCCTTCTAGACCGTCCTATATTCTCGCCCAACAATGTCAACATTGTGGGATGACCCAATCTTGCCTTTGAACTTGAAACCCATGGGAAATCCATGTTTGGAGTAGCAAGAATCAAGGGTCTGCCTAGTTTTACCACAACAGGAACAAAATTTGTAGTTGTATGGAGATTTGCCTTGAAAAATTGGTTTACCACGACCTGTGCCTTGTTTGTTAAGAAATAAACCATTAGATGGAGGAGTGTTTGTGTTTGTCATGAGAATCTTGGAAGATTAAGATGGAATAAAGAGGATAATTGGCGTTCTTACCTGCAAGATAGATGATAAACCTTGGTGACATAAGGGAGAGGTTCAACCATGAGTATCTATGATTTGGCATGGCTGAAGTTATCATTCAGGCCCTTCAAGAAACAAATTACATACTCCATGTCACGTTCCTTCTTAATGGTGGTATGAGCTTCATAGGTGTAGTGTAGAAAAATTATAAGAGTTTCCAAATCTTCCTAAAGAGTCTTTAACCCATTAAAATAAGCACTTACCGATTTGTCGACTTGCCTCATGGAATGAATTTGTTGCCGAAGATCGGACAAACGAAAATGATCAGTTTGCCATTGATGAACTTGATCTTGTTCTTGCTCATAAGAGCTCTTTTAATCGAACACTTCCAAGATTCACAATTGTTTTTTGATAATGACGGAGAAACAAGGATTGGACCAGGGTTTTCGGCAGAATGAAGATAGTATGAGATAAATTGATTGAGGGCTAGTTCTTGGTAGAATTGTTGTTTGTGTTCTGATTGTTATTATTATTGTGTATTGTGTTGTTGTTGTCTTGTGTGACAGAGGTGTTATGATCATAATTTGCCATTGTTGAAACTCAAAAGAAGAATCGATTAAGAATTCAGTTACTCACACCCCTAATACCATAATACAATATTGGGAATAACATAGAATTTAAATATTTGACTTAACCATCTATTGAGTGAATGCAAAATATATATACAACATAGTTTGCTTGAGACTCATGTAACAAACTAATCTCAAATAACAAACTTATATTAAACCTAACAAAATAAACTTAACTAACCTAACTAAAAAATACATTCAATATAGTTTAATATCTCTCTTACACAGTGGCGGAGCCAGAAATTTTATGGAGCCTGGGCAAAAAGTTTACACCTTGTTTTTACTAATTTTACATCATGTCTCTACTAATTTGGCTCTTGATTTTATCTAAAAAAAATCTCTTGATTTTGTCCAAAAATTTCACGTCATATTTTTACTATTTTCCCCTTAATTTTGTCTAAAAATTACTAATTTTGCCTCTGTTATTGTCTAAAAATCAACTATTAAGTGAGGAGTATACAACGAAAGGAGGGGTTGAGCGCGGACGCGTGTCCGAATTCGTTGGGCTGTAGCTCAGCCCATGATTTCGAGTACCTTGCATTTTCTAACTTATTTCTTAAAAAAAAGATAAGGAAATAAAGAGTATTTCAATTGTCTTTAGTTTTTGTTGGATCTATTTATACATTATAATGAACAATAGTAAATGTTCAATTGTAAACGTGTGTGCCCTTGAGGAAACTAAAAAACTCTAAAAATTCAAATAGTTTTTTTTCCACTTTAGTTTTTATATTGGTTTCTTATAGTGTCTATAATTGAGTTGAAATTTCAAATTATTATGCATTTATTTTATTTTATAACTATAAATTTACTTATACATTAATTTTAATATTATTTTTATTAAAGACAATTTATTCAATAAAAAATGGATATAATCCCTCAAAAGCTAACAAAATAATAGTTGAACATTTTCAACTTATTTCTTAAAAAAAAAACCCCAAAAATTTTAATGTTATTTATTATGTGGAAAACTTAGATAATTTCTCATATTGACAAATTAATTTTCCTTGAACTCTCTAATTTGACCATATAGTAAAACTCATCATTTTCATCCATTTCAATTTGTATTATTCTTACCATTTAATTAAATTTAAACGCCCATGATTTCTTGTTTGATTTTATAATATATGAAAAATTATAATGTCGCTATAAAATTATAATAGAAAAGAAGTAAAAAAAATTATAAAATTAGGGAAGGTCTAATCAATTATAAATTTTTGAAAGCATAAATTGCAAGAAAACTAAAAAATGAAAATGGTATCATTCAAGAAAAAAGACTAAGAAGATAATTAGCAGATTGAAGTTTTATCAACAATATAAAACTCTTATTATTATAATATTTAATAATAATTATTAAATATGTATATCTTGAAGTACCAACCGTAAAAGACAAAGAGGTAAAAGATGAAACACCAACCGTTAAAAATAAAGAGGGAAAAGATGAAATACCAGCCAGTGTATAACACTGTAGCCTAATTAGTTTTAAAAAATTTTTTTATTATAATTCATATATAATTAATTGGGTTGGGTCTGTCTGGACCATTGGTTACTCATCTATTTTAGTTTTCACACCCTTATTTTTATTAATTTTGCCCTTAATTTCGTCTAGAATTCGACTATTAAACTAGGGAAAATACAAAGAAAATAGGGGTTAAGCCCGGGCGCGTGCCCGAGCTAGCCGGGCTGTAGAACCGCCACTAGTCTTACATAATTTCACTTAATAAGTTATTCCTATTTTTTAAAATTTTTGTTGTATTGATATATTTAGTGATTCCATTTTTGTACTAACTTCTTTTTTAATACAAATTCAACGCATTCCAAATAAATTAACTTACATAATCAATTATCTTATAATTATATATGTGGATACAATTTTTTTTTTATAAATCTAACAACCAATCAAGGAATAACAAGGCGCGACCCCCTAAATTATTTTACACATTTTCTTAAATAAAATAATGTTACATATCAATCTAACTTCTCAAAACTAAATAAAAAATAAAAAATAAAAGAGCATTTCTTTTCAATATTATAAACAGTTTAGACAGAAACGAGCCGAACGCACAATCGCTATACTAGTTCCAATGTGAAAGTTATAATTAGAAAGTAGTAATCAAAATTTGATTCTCCTTATCACTTTATTCTTTAACTCTCTTACCAATCATACATATACTATACTCTATTAATCTCATGAGTTGGCTTAATTAATTTAATCATGTAGACCATACACAATGTAGCTTGTGCAGAATATATTTATCCCTTATTTTTCTTTTCCTTTGTGATAAAAGTATATTTTTCATTTAAGCAAAGGATAACAGGATGCATGATCTGGAATTTATTCCATCCATCTCTTTGACCTAATTACAAATCTGAATTATAAATGAGATGGTACCCAACCATAGGGTTGGTTTCTTCCTCCTAGTTTCCTTCTGTGCTGGAATCCAGCAAATCATGTTCTTTTGTCACCCACCCCAAATCTGAAAAACTTACCTACATTAATAATTGAATAAATAGCAAATAAAGAAAAGAAACTTATGTCTGCAAATCCTAGTTCAATCAGCAAAAGTCGATATTATTAGGTTTGACAGCATCACCAAAATTTAAACCCTAATAGATATTTGTTAGGTCGGACGTCATCACAAAAATTTAAATTCTGATACTCACGTAATTGTAATTGTAAGAACTTTTTGTAGTTATTATCATATATAAAACATAAGATATATATATTAAAAAAATGTGAGGAGAAAGATGATAGATAAGTAAACGTTGGAAGATTTGTTAGGCCCACCCACATGTGAAATGTACTTTGGATGAATATGAAAATTTATTCATTTTGTACCAATCATCCATCCTGTAGAGGAACCATGATGCAGAACTAGATTTTTGTATCTGGTCCACACATAAGATTCCCCTAATCCATTTCTATTATAATGCAGACCATAGGTTATATTATATTTATATGTAGTACTATAAAGTAGAGCCAGAACTGACATTTACCTAAACTTTTCTCATTTATAAGGCATAATAAGAGGATATCACTACTTTTTATCCCCATGAGGTCAGAATTTAATGATTTAATTAAAATAGAAAATTATCATGATTAATTATAAGAACATTATCGTTTGAGTCTTGTCATTGGAAGGTAGTGCATTATGAGGTAATTGATTTGTTTGTCGTAAGTGGAGAAATATCAATCTTAGTTTTTGACAAAATGCTTAGCGCATAAAGTTAGTGACTAACTAAGATGAAGATAGTTGGTGGTGGTTCAAGTTTCTTGTAGAAAGGGACTTTTGATATTGAATTAAAGATAAAACTTTACTCTATCGAGAACAAAACAAAATCTATAAAAACAAATTATTTTTCATAAAGTTAGTTCCACATGCCATGAGACCCCAGTGTTAGTTGTTCTTGTAGCTGTTAAGAGAAAAAAGACATATACTCACTCCAATAATGTAGCCTCTAAGAAAACAACCCAGAATAGTAAAATCATATTTTAACTAGCATAGTCTAATAGGCCAATTTTCTCTATCTTTTTGCCTAGGAGTTCAACTCTACAAAATTTTATAAAATAATACAATTTTAAATTATATGATAATAGTCTACTAGGCCAATTTTTTTCTATCTTTTTGTGAGAATTTCATAACAGGAGTTCAACTCTAAATTTTTTTGTAGAATTTGGTAAAATTTTAATTTATTTGATATTTCAATTCATTGAATAATTTTAAATAAATATACAATAAAATTTAAAAAAATGTACCTAAATAATAATAATTAGATTACGTAACTACAGACTTTTAATTTATGAAGAAATTAGTAAGCTTGATAATAATGTATAATGATAATGATTAAAAATTATATTAATAAAATTTATTGTTTGTTTATAATGACTTCGTCTTAGAGATAATTCTGAATTCAAGATATTGTCACTCTTAAAATTATGCTTAAATTGAATTGCTTACAATATTGAGAAAACAAAGATAAGTTAGAGATGACAACACATTTACATGATTTCATGGAGCAAGGCTTAGGGGTATGGGAATTTTCTCTTAAATATTTAAGATTTTCTCCATTTCTAATTGATGTGGGACTCATCCACTCACACTTGAATTCCAACGGAAACAAATTTCAAGCAATCAAATAACCAAGAATTTTCCCCTTTTCAGGTTTGACTAAATGGTTCAATGGTTTATATGCGAAAAATGATCTCATCACGCTGAAGCCAGAATTAATGTTTCTTCATACATTCAAGAAAAATCGAAAGATGGCAGACAATACACAAACAAACTCTGGAAATTAGACAGAACCGAAAACTCATAATGTTCCCATGAACACATGATTAGAGTAACCAAAAATTTATGCTCATCCTAGATGATGGCCCTAAACTACATTATGCAAATGACCGGAGTCGAAATTTTCAAACTTAGTGAAGCTCAATGTCAGATAAATATCAGAATTCTATAATTCGAACATTCTAACAGAACGCCACATCACATAATGTATTTTAACAGTCTCTCAATTTAAGTACACATCAATTCGATATCCAAAACTAGAAAAAGAAAGTCAATTTGAACAATTGGAACTTGGAACATTAATGTGCCTCAAAAACATAGTATGCTAAGATACTGGTTAAGAGCAATTTGATAGTCAAATACGAAGAAATACACAACTAAGTAAACATGAGCTTATTGTGTTCTTTTAAACAGGGTTAACCCAGAAATTAAAGAAACTAGTTTTACTTTCATCTAGCATAGAGAAATTAACCTCACATTGGAGTAAGATTAGAATTTTAAACAACTGCCTTACATCAGGCATTTGAGTCTTTTCTATAGAATCAAACAATGTACAACTCACCTCTATATTACACAGAAAAGACAAGTCTTTCACCATAGAGGCTCCCAAATTTAGAAGAATTCACAGTCATATGTGCCAATCGGATATGCTTCTCTTAGTATTTACCGAGATAATGTCTTTCTGCAGAGATAAGTACCAAACTTGCAGCTTTTACAACTCTGCCATGAATACCAATTCAAAACTTCCCAAACCGTAATACTCTGAATTACAATTGCGATGCAGCCGATTATCAGACATCCATGTGATAAATCAACATAGAAGAAGCCTTAAATAGCACACAAATACTGATTCAAAGACAGAGATAGCATAATCTCTCCCAAAAGTAACATCATGATTCATGATGAATGTCAGTCAACAGAAGCCGATGCAGAATATATAGACCGCGACACGAACAGGGTAACTGAAGAAGGAATTTTCTTTTCTATAGGACTCGATAATAGACCGGTTGAGCTTTTGGATCTGCATAGTTTAACTTTGAATATAGACTCCAACTCCAATACCAATTAGTAACATTAACACCAAGATAACCAATGAGCCTAACACAAATTAACAACTAAGAACCTGACCAAACATTAAATACACCAGCAATGATCTAACATTATATATAATTATAATCCAAATTCAATCATCTCCGGTTGGAAACAAAGTAAGAACCTTTCTCCCTCCCGACGCATTCCCCGATTCCATATCCTCGACATAACCACCAACAGGATTGTGATGCAATTGTGCCCCAATCCTATGAAGCTGCTGCTGGTGTTGGTGTTGCTGTTGATGTTGTTGATGTTGCTGTCTAGACAAGAACGGATTGTCAAAGTGCCCATTCGGCGGCGACCCAAAATGTCCGACCGGCCGATGATACTGAGCAGCCGCCAGGTGCTGCTGATGCTGATGCTGATGGTGAATGCCAGGTACAGGTACAGGAACAAAAGGCATATACTGATCAGAATTCGGCCGAGCAACCGGATGAAGAAAATGCGGCGGCACAGGCGAGCTAGCAAACAGATGATCCGTGGCAGGGTCATTGACTCCAACAGACCCCCCACCGGAACCACCGCCACCGGCGGAGGAAATCCCCTGCATGCGTTTAAGATAAAGCCTATATTTCTGCAAGTGACTCGCCACGTTTTCTCTCGTTAACCCATCAACACTCATAAGCTGCATTATCGTCTTCGGAACAGCGTTCTTAATTCCGAGGTGGGCCACAGCGTCAACAAAACGTTTATGAAGTTGCGGTGTCCAAACGAGCCGCGGTCTTTTGAGTGTTCTGGCCGGTTCTTCACCGGCCGTCCCCGAACCGAGTTCGCCGGAATCGGCGAACTCGGTCGAGGAAGGAAGAGAAGAAGGTTGATGTTGCTGTTGTTGATGTTGATTTTGATGAGACTGTTGGTGTTGCGGATTAGCGTTGAGAGTGTTGGTGTTTGTGGTGTGAGGGTTTCTGATATCGAAAGCCATAGCTAGATCAGGGGTGATTAGGGTTTGTGATAACGGCATGAGTTCTTCCGGTGGAGGCAGTTGTTCTTCCCATCGTGAAAACCAATTTGATTCGTCTTCTCTCATTATTGGATGTGGAATTTGATTGAAGGATTAGAGAGAGATAATTGGGGATGGGGTTTGGGAGACAACAAGGGGGTAGAGATAGTGGTGTTGTTGTTGTTGTTGTGAGAGAGAGAGAGAAGAGAGGTTGATTGTGATTGGATTGGAGTGTAGTGGGAGAGTGGAGAGAGGTTCGAGGTGGATCTTGTTTTTTTTTTTTTATGGCTTTCTTTTCGGCTTTTTATTATTATTGTGACTTTCTTGTTCATCATTTGTGTAGATTTGTTTGTTTTTATTTTTCACGATTTTTTTTGGATACAGAATTCAATTGAGAGTTAATGAGTGCTGTGTTGTTGTGTATTCACTTGACATAAGATGTATCCGTTTTTTTTTTTTTTTACTGTTTCGGTGGTTCGTTTGTTTCACGCGCCTCCCGTTATCCGATGTGGGTGGTTCACTGATGATGTGGCGTTGTTTATATTTTGTTTACAAATTAGATTTGAGAAAAATATTACATCTCGGTCTCATAGTAACAGTCATAATTCATTGTTTCAGGCATATTAATAATTTGTGAATTTTTATATTAAAATTATTTTTATATTAAAATTAAAATAAAGAATAATAAATTTAAAGATATATGATTGAATATATAATTGATCGTGCCTAATCAGATAGATCTTCGTGGCCCGCAATAATTTGGGTTTCTATAAAATTGTGAATGTACCTGCAGGGTACTCCGATGTTAAAGTAAGTTTGAGAGCAAGGAGAGAAAGTACGAATGTTAGGTGAGAAATAGGTGAATGAATTAATACCTGACCCTCTATTGAAAGAAGATATTTATAGCCCCCAATGATGGACCAAAATTTCTTAATTTGGCCAAATTCATTGGAGGCCCACGTGCTAGGAAACTGCCAGAATCCTACACGGTAGGGTTGAGTCAGCGAGCGGCTCATATTCTGAATAAGTGGAGTGTAGGGTTCGGGCCGAACTTCGTGAATCCTTCGCTAAGTGGTTTGACCACGTGCTCGCACATGGGAGTGACGGTTACAACGGCTAACGCAGGTGCATATTTGGCCTGATACGGAGTGGGCTTACTTTTAAGAATTTAAAATGACGAAGATTTTAGACAATATTTTTTATAGTAAAATATAAAAAATATTTGATATTTTTTGAAAAAATAATTTTGTATAAATAATAAAAGAGTATTTATTATTATTATATTTTTAATTTTTAAAATACTATAATAAATTAAAATTTATTTAAAAAATTTATGTAAATTCTCAAAAATCATCCTTTAATAAAAATTTTAAGTTCTCAACATTAAAAAAGTTTTGTATTATGAATAAAAACATACACTTCAAAAATCCTCTCCACTTAAATCCCTCTATTTTTCCACTCAATCATTCCCTTTATTTAAATATTTTTCTTCTCTTTCTCTCCAAACTCTCTAATAAATTTTAAGATGAGTTTTAGAGTCGACCTTCAACCTTGCATGTATATTCTTGAGGTTTTGTTTAAAAGTTTGTAAAAAAAGAGAAAGGAGGGTTTGGAGCGGATATGTAAAAGATAAAAAATAAATAAATTTTTAATTTGTTAAAAGAACAATTTTGTATAGAATGATTGGACTAAGATAACTTTGATTGGGTTCTAAAAGAGGACAACTTGTCAAAGTTATCACAAAGGAACACTCGAACCCAAAATTATTCTTTTAAAAAATAAATAAATGTATCTAAACTAGCAAGATTAGACCGACTGAGTTATGAATGCAAAATTATTCTTTTAAAGTTATCACAAAATTCCAGTATCCAAAATGCTATATTGAATATTTAGATAAATAAATTACAACAATATTATCATATAAGATAAAAATATTACTCTCTTCTATTTGATAATGCTCTAGTTGATCTAGAGCAATTGAGAGATACAATTTGCTGTTGATATGTATTTTGTTTTAGCTGTTGACAACACTATTGTTGATTGTATTTTTCTTGATTAAGAAATTAAATTTTTCACCAAAAAGTTGACTACTTTCACTAGTGAATTTTTTCTTTCAATTCTATCTCTAGCATAGTCAACATCACAAAATCGCACTTATTTGTAATCAATTGACTTCTTATACACAAATCAAGGTTATTAGTTACTTTTAGGTATCAAAATATTTTCTTAAATGCGATTAAGTGAGATTATCTAGGGGCTTATTGAAAATTAACATATAAACATGCTTTGAGTAATAACTCAAGTCAAGAGGTAGTAAGATAAATAAGAGACCCTAACACACCGCTCTATATCTTTTGATTTATCTTTAAGTTTGTCTCATCTTTTCTAAGATTATAGGTAGGATGCATATGTGTTAGCGTTGACTTACAATTTTCAAGATCAAATTCCTCAAGAGGTTTTTGTATACTTAGTTTGATGTATATGAACTCCATTAGAATAAATAGTGTTAAAATAGGTTATAAGCTTTAGTGGCAGGTGAAGCATAAATTCAAAAGTAAAAGAATGGAAGGAGACTGGTCGTGTTTATAGAGGATTAAAGCGCCACCAAAAACTAAGCATCTTCTTTAGAGATTGTGTCGAGACTGCCTTCCTACTAGGAAAAACCTTCGACAACACTTTGTTCCTTGCCCTCTTAGCTGCCAGTTGTATAAAGCCGAAGTAGAGGATGAATGGCATATTTTCTTTGGTTATACATTAATGAATAATTGTTGGAATGTTGTCGTGCTTGAACATGTTATCAGGTTACGGCTTACCACTATGAACGAGGAGCGGAATTTGATCCAATATATATGTAGTAAGGAAGATTCCAAAGGAGCAGGGAGAGTGGCGGTGATGGTTGGGTGTTATGGAATAACATGAACAATTGGATCTGGAATGAAGAAAAGATGGATTCTAATCACCTCGATGCACAAGGTCACCATTTGTGGAAGGATTGATTTTTCGCCCAAGATCCACCTGGGGATGACATGAATAGAATCCAGCATCAAAGTACTTGGAAACCTCCACAAATTGGTTGGTTGAAATGTAATGTGGATGCGGGGTTTAATGAACAACTTGGCACGACTAATAGAGAATGGTGTGTTAGAGACCATGTTAGGGGTTTTAAGGTGGCTGGTACATCGTGGGATCATGGACGATTTTCCATTATTGAAGCAAAGGCGTTGGCTTTGAAGGAAGTGATCCAATGAGTAATCCAGTTAAACTTGAACATATCTTATTTGAAAGTGACTCGCAATTGGTGGTTCAAGCTATTCACTCTCCTTCATACGCTAACTCTGAATTTAGTTAGATCATTGCTAGTGTTAAGAATCTTCTTATTTCTCGTAACGACTTTTAGGTCAAGTTTGTAAATTGTCAAGCTAATTGTGTTGCTCATAGCGTAACGCGGGGGCCAGTTCTGGTCTCGACGCATGGTGCTTTATTTGAGTCCTCTTTGTATTGAACAATTTTTTTAATGATATGAGTTGAGTTTGCTTTTGTCAAGAAAAAAAATCAGAGTATTGATTGATTTGAATGCCAAAAACTTAAATTCTCTCACCACGATCATTTGAAATTCCTTTTGCATTATTTTAAAGAGTTATTAACAAAGGACAAACTTAACATAACCAAAAGTAATATCAGCCGCATAGATTTAAATAAGGCAAAATACTCATTTTCATACTTTATCTATATTTCGGGGTCCATTTTGGTCCCTTAATTAAAAAAACATTTAATCCTTGAATTTTATGAAGTGGATCAATTTAGTATTTTCTGTCCAAATTTTAGTAACGCCGTTTTTTTTCTGATGTAATAGATGACATGTAATTTTTTTGAATTTATTATGGAATTTTTATTTTTTATAAATATTATTCATCTTCTTCCATAAAATCAAGAACACTAAAACACCAAATTTGTGACCAAATCTTCAATTTCATAAAGATAATTTTTTATTTGTTCGTGGGTTTTGGGTGGTAAAGTTTTTGTGTTGTTCAAAAATACAAAATTGATTTTTTTAATATTTATTTTAAGTTTTTTGGGCGTGTCTTTGTGACTTTGCAATCTGTAGTCCAACAATGGATGGTCATCAAGTGGATTAAAGCAATCCAACAATCTTTGAACAACTAAATAACAATAATTAAATAATAATAAAAAATGTGAATGTTTCTCCCAAAATCTTAAATAAAATAAAAAAAAAAAGTGAAAATATCCGGTTCCTAAAAATTCCAATCGTTATTTAAGACACATAATCCTAAAAAATGTGAATGTGAAGGAATATTTTCATGGAAAAACACAGAATTGGAACATGTCAGATTATTGAATTGAAGCGCTTAAACAAATGCTACCGCTTTGATTGAAATACGAATATCATGATGAACCTGTTTGAGAACCTTGAGCCGCCGCTCACACGAAGTAATACCACTACACAACTTATAAGCCACCGCGCATACGATTGAGAGAGAGATGTGTTGTTGTTAGTTCCTAACTTTTTTATTGAATTGAAGCACAGAAAAAGAAGAAGAGTAGATTTATTTTGAAGTAATGTGGATTTGTTTTGAAGCGTGGTAGATTAATTTGAAAGAGATAATGGATAGAAAAAGAAACTGAGGTTGAAGAAACCCCGACACTAACATTATTATTTTTTTAATAAAATTTATTTATTAAATAAATATTAGTTATTATGTGGCATACACGTGGCTGCCATATAAATTAACTCATTGACTTGGACTAACAGAGTTAACTAACGTTAAACATGATGTATAATTGAGGGATTAAAATGATCTTTTTAAAAATTAAGGTATCAAGATGAACTTCGGGATATAAATAAATGCGGAAAAAAAGGATATTTTGCATTTAAATAATCAACATTTCATTCTTGATCATTTTACTAAAGAGTGTTATATCAATATGACATCTTTCAACGTTATTTTTCAAAAGAAAGTTACTTAAACAATCATACTAAGCTCTAAGAGCTTGCTTAAGACTAGAAAGTAATTTTTTAATTTAAAAATGTGTTATGTTTTTTAGATTCCTCGAACTTGAAGGTTATCTAACATTCACTTCTTTATAACTACACCATTTAAGAATGGATTTTTTATTTCCATTTTAAAAAGGTTATAACATGATTAAAAACACCATTTAAGAGTAATCTATCTCATACGTGAATAGTATGGGAAGATTGTGCATGTTGTCATTAACATATAACACGAATGAAGTTGTTGCAGACGGTGCATGAGTTCTTGGAGGAGGAGAGAGAAGTTGTTGCAAACTGTGCAGGAGAAGTTCTTGGAGGAGGAGGAGGAGGAGAGAGAGAGAGAGAGAGAGAGAGAGAGAGAGAGAGAGAAGTTGTTGCAAATGGTGCAAAAGAGTGTATAGAAGGAGCAAGAAGAGCGAGAGAGGATGAGCGAGGAGAAGATGTCCGAGAAGTGTACCTGTGATGTTCTTGAGGTATAAGTTGTATCTTGTTGTTATTATTGTCTGCGTATTTCAATTTCGGTTTGTATTTATGTTGTTTTTATGATGCAGAAATTGAGTTCGTTGGATATATTTAGCCACACAAATTCAAATCAGTTAGAAATTCTAGAGAATATAGTTGAGAAAGTTACGGGTGGTACAAGCGCGACACATAGTTTTTATGCCAACTAGGGTAGTGTCGAACCCTCGCCACCAAATCAAAATAGCCTTCAAAGACTAGAGATGACGATGGCGAGTATTAATCAAGATCCAATTTTGGGTATTCCATTAAGACATGATCCAAGACAATTCTCCGTACTCCCTCCGTCTCATAATAAGTGTCTTATTTGAGCTTTGCGCAGTTTTTAAGAAAATGATTAGATGTGTTGATTTTAATGATAAAATTAATATCAATTACTAAAGTACCCTTATCTATTATAGGTAGTGGAGTACTGGAGTTGTTGAAAAACATGAAAGTTAATATATAGGGGTATAGTAGTGGAAAAAATAATAAATGTTGCGTTGGTATTTTAAAATGACATTTATTTTGAGACATCGAAAAAGTGCAAATGAGACACTTATTATGAGACAGAGGGAGTACTTTCTAAGCTCTCTATACATGAATTTTTGAAGGGGAATAAGTGGATAGACAATTCCATATTATAATTGTGGTGCTCGTAAGTATAATTGTTACATTGATTTCAATTTATATTCATACTTTCTTGTAATTTAACATAAGTATACTTTCTTGTCCCATATTGGATAGAAATGTGGTGACTTGAGAATATATAAGTGAAAGAACCCACTCACCTATCACCTTAAAGTTTTAGGTGGATAAGTGGTGTGTCTCTCGCAAAGGTGAATACTCCTCAACTTTGTATTAATGCTCATAGTAACTCCCCCAACAGACACGAAATAAAAAATTACTTACAAGACAAGTTGATGGAGAAAGGGAACACCAAAGATTGTTATTTGGCCCCGTTTTACCACGAGTAAATATATATTAATTTGTGTTTTCATTTATAAAACAATTTTATCCATATTATTAATGATTCTGAATATTTATGCAGCCGACATTGGCAACTACTAGTCATATGTCCAAGAAAAATACTATAAATGTGTTATGCTCGTTGCACTCGGAACTGGCCGAAGTTGTGATTAACGCTTAGAATGGATAAGTTGTATTATTTTCAATACTCATATTTAAATTTAGAATTGAATAGTTTTTATTCATGTTTAATTTTAACTGACATGCGTAGAGCGATGGAGGAATTTAATGCACAAAAAAAAAATTACTGGTCAAAACCCACGATATGTTAAACCAAAAGTAAGTATATTACTTGTGGTCTTTGACATTATATTATTTGTGTGTATTTGTGTGACTTAAACAAATCAAAATCATTTGTAGTGGAGAAAACAACCTTACAACTATTCTTATGGATACTATGTTATGAGACATATGCTTCATATTGTCTTCGGATGCATTACAAACGGATGAATGAAGAATAAGGTATTAGATTAATCAATATACACACACATATGTATACTTATAAGTTAATGTTGTTGTTTTTAGCTTATCATACTTTAAATTTTATTCCAATTATAGGAGCTTATCAACCAAACACCATACTCGAAAGAAGAAATTGATGATATTCGATCACGTTGGGCCAATTTTTTCTTATCTTGTTGTGAATCTCTACAACAACAATAGTTTTTCTTGGTTACTGTAATCTTAATTTGTATATGAACAGAGGTTTCTTCATTTTTGATGTGCAAATATGTAAATGTCAAATGTGTTTATTCTGTCTTGATGATGATAACATGTAAATTTGTACATTTTGTTTAAAATGATATGATATATTCTAATTTTGTTACATATTTTTTCTATGTAAAAAATGATACATGCAAGTTAATAGATTTATAATGATATGATGCAGGCTAGTGAAAATGATTCAGGCAAAAAAAAGACACGCCAGTGAAATTTGTACATATATAAAAAAAAAAAGATTAAACCCCTCGGTTATAACATAAAATTGAGGTAAAAGAGTAACTTATTGCCTTGAATTTTAAATAAAAACGAAAGGTATATGACACAAGCAACAAAATTTAGAAAATAAAAATATGCAGATCCTTTGGATCGAACTCATAACCTTGGTGTTTAAAACGCCGAGGTGTTAAGTGCTAACTTTTCATGTCGCCATTCGTTACCTCGCCTGGATAGCCGAGGTTAAACACATTTCGTTACCGACATTACAAGCGTTATTTGTAGTAGTGAATCTAAGAGTTTGTTTGGTATGTAGGATATAATACAGACATGATATGATATGATATAAATTAGAATAATGATAGGATATGATATAGACAGGATAAGACTTATCATATTATGTGTTTGGTTCACATTTCACACATGATACCAAATATAATATACTATATATATATATATATATATATATATATATATATATATATATATATATATATATATATATATATATATAAAACAAAAACAACTATATTTTTTTCAAATTATTTTGTAAAATATTTTAAAATTTATATATTAATGAAAAAATTTAATAATTTTTTATAATTTAAAAAAAAACCTCAGTGACTCTACTGAGTAAAAATTTCAGTTTTTCTTGAAAAAGATCATGAATTCGATCATATACGTTAGATAAGCAAAATAAAAGTATGTATATATAATATGTAAATGATAAAACTACCCTTGCAAGAAAAATATATTTAATTTGATAAAAAATAAAATTAGTATTTATATTTTTAAAATTTTTAATAATTATTTTTTTTTTTAATATCCAATTAATTAGGTTTTAATTTTTTTATATAATATAAAGTTAACAAATTACACTTAATACATATTTTTTTATAATTATTTATTAATATTTTTTAATTTAATATCAAATTAATCTTTATTTATATTTTGTCATACTTAATTTTTTATTTTAAATTAAATTTTATAGGGGTAAATTAGTAAATAATTTTTTATCCTATCCTATCGTATTCTAACCCAGCTCATATTCAGAATAATAATTTGAACTAATGATGCAAGACAAGATAAGTTTTAAGATTAACTTATTATATCATGTTGTGTGATCAAACACTAAATTGAGATATGATATGATTAAGATTTTCTATTCTATCTTCTTTGAAACAATGCTGTTAAGTATTCATCCTAGACTTTATTAATTTTTTTAATGTTAACTATTTGATTATTTTTGAACAAATTTCACACTTTTAGATTTTGATAGTCTATTAATTCTAATAGTACACTCACCTAATAATTTTTACATATTTTTATCATCTTCAACAAAATTTTTAAAAATTTCAAAAAAAATTCCAAAAAACTAAAATAAATAATAAATAATTTTCACTTGTGAATAATTTTGTTAAAATAAAAACAACAAACCAAATATATTTTATCCTTTTATTCTTGATATTGTTAGAATAGTGAATATATTTGATTAAAATAAAAATGTGATTCATTCATTCGTTTTCCCTTTTCCTTTAAAACCTTCCATCTAAGCAAGTGGATTACTGTGCATGAAGACACTTCTTTCTTTTTTAAGTTTTCGGATATACATATTCGAAATAACATTTTTTTTTTAAATGGTGTCTTTGGATATTGTAACACCCCATACATAACTGACTAGTATATTATGCATGAAACGTTAAAATTGATATTGAGTACATACAAAAGCTATAGATATAGAGAGATCCATATAAAATACAACATGAAATTCTACTAAGAATTACAACACATGTGTCTTCAATGGATCTGCACAGCGGAAAATGAGATCTGACGAGGTCTCCGAGCCGTCACCACTTTAAGCCGTCAATCCGAACCTGCTATCTGTCAAACGCTACTAAACTGCACCTGAAAAAAATATAAGTTGATTGGGGTGAGATTACTAAATCTCAGTGAGTCCTCCTATCCTATGGGTCCACTCGGTTCTACAGGGTACATGCATCAACAAAACCGAATCCACCATCGATTTGGGGTTTATCCTCACATCCGGTACAAGTACGGAGCAAACACATGAATCATCCACCATAGGAGTCATCGTATCACAACTACACAGATAGTACAACAAACACGTATGCAGACCCATACCCATGTACGGGGAATCCAGAAGTGGTAACAACCAACTACCAAGGCTGCACACACACCCTCGGTGAGTAACCAAGTACCTGTCGTCAAGAAGACTCGCACAAGACCCATCGCTAGATGAAACAGATAGATCCTATGTGGCATTCCATCCGTGACGAGTTATAGCGGTGACGTTGCCTACACGGCGTCACGGCCTCATCATCATCCATACGCAATATGGTATCCACAAGTGCGAATACGCCTAATTGACTGTACGAGCCCATCCGGTTAGGAGCCTAGTGGTGTAGCCTACGTGGCACCACTATAGGTGAGTTATCCATGTGATATCGCCTAATTGGCATCACAACTCCACCATACCAAGCACGCCGATGTATCACGCCTTTGGGAAACGCCCTGAAAGACCCCGCAGGTACATCGCAATGATAGCTCAGGTGTGTAAATCATACCAAGAACGCCAATGTATCACGCCTTTGGGAAACGTCCTGAAAGACCCCGCAGGTACATCGCAATGGTATCTTTGGAAACTAGTCCATACACAATGGTGCCTTACCACCTGGTATTGGCCCACTTCGATTCTAGCATACCACACGCATAACAAACGTCAATCACACAATACAATCAAAGTCGATCGTTTAACCAAAACGACGGTGTCAACAGGATTTCATGCACATCACATAGTTGCATATCATCTCCAACATGGATATAATATTCGTAATAGAAATAAACATTCTACTTAATGCATGATATAATAATTAATAACAATCGGAAAGACAAAAATTCTCGTGATAAGTTAATATTCTGGTTTGGGGACCAATTTAATTAAAAAGTACACGTCGCTAGCTTTCCAACGATATAAAGTTTGCGCGAAACGGACTTACGACGCAAAAGTTACGGATTTCTTAAGTTTGCTGATTTTTGCACTTTTGCCCAGGGTAACCGGTTACCCAGAAGCCAGTAACCGGTTACTGGCATGAAAAATGCCCAGAAACGCAAATTTACACAGAGTAATCGGTTACCCAAATGCCAGTAACCGATTACCCTGAAGCAGAATCAATTTTCTGCATTTTAAGGGTTCTATAACAGTCCCAAATGCTCTAAAATGAATCCCCTGCACTACCAATACAGTCCCAACAATTTTATATCACACATATATTCATAATCATCAACATGCAACATATACTCATCAATTTAGCAAGTTGATCACATGCAATATGGATTATCACTCAAACCCCAATTCCCAACATAAACCCTTGCATACAAATTCCCCAAGGTATCTAACTAAGGACTCACCTTGCTAAAAAGGAGGTTGAGAGGATGATCATGCAGCCACTGAACCCTCACCATAGCCAGAGTTTCACTTCATCTCCATCAAACCCGTATCCACTCTTTAACACACAATCAGCATGCATGTCCCAACTTCAAACTCGTTTTTCTCCTTCAAAACAGAAGCTATAAACATGAACCTTATATGCAAATTGAAGAGAATTTCGTTAGCTTTCCAATGGGACAAGAATCGATACAATCGGAGTTATGAGGAAGGAGTTATGACCTGTTTTGTGGGTGCTGTCCATGGTGTGCGAAAATGGAGATATGAGCTTCTTTCCTCTTTTGCTCATAAGCTCTATCTCTCTCTTTCCTTCATAAATTTGGCTTGTATGACTCTACCACCAAACATGCCCTTATGTTCCCATGCAACTAGAAACAAATGTCCATTATGCCCTCTAACTAAGCTATAATTACCAAGATGCCACCTTGTTGGGTTCTAACTAATCCACTTACTCTCTTAGTAATGCTTCTTAGATTAATATGGAATAAGATCAATATGTCCACTAACTATCATTTAACCAATTAGATGATAATTATCAGTGTCAAAGAATCGAGGTATTACATTCTCCCCCCCTTAAATAGAATTCGTCCTCGAATTCTTTTCGATCACCACGAAAACAAACCCTTCATCTATCCAATCAAGGGAAAGAATGTTACTCACCTTCGTCCTTAGATAATCTCACTACTCTGTCTGAGGATCATTCGATATGAGGAAACATAATCTGCCAACACTTGCATTCCACTATGCATAATTAGAACCTTAACTCTCAAGCAACACGTCTATCCAGATACTTCGTCTTGACATATCTGGGGAAAGATCCTTCCAGGGTCCTTGACCTTCACTGCTCTACACTGAATCTCCAAAACTTCAAAAGCACTAATAATCCACTCAGCTCTTTGAATTACTTCCCGTTGAGGATTATTGCCACAACGTCACTTATGCGATAACACTCGAAATAATTCTCCACTCGAGTCCATACAATGTCATTAGGTGTTAGCCAAATTCCTTGGTCTTAATTTCCGGTTCCCAAAGTCTTAGGATGTTTGTCCCAAATTTACCTTTACCTATACAACTGAATCTCCTTACTTTAACCCTTACTCCAGTTTAGACATATCAACTGTCACTGTAAACCACGAAGGTGTAATTGTCTTGCAACTATAGCCTTGACATTCGACCACTTCGAACAAGATTCTACTAATAAGACGCGAAATTCAACAACTGACCTGTAACCATTGTACCAGTCTTCCTGTACAATCATAGTACACAAGGCATAACTACAAAGAACTTGCGCCAACTGAATGCCCTCTCTAGCCTTCAGCATTTCGACGGTCTGATACTCAGTCCAACCCTTGTGACTCGCAAGCTAAACTGATGACCTACGAACATCGGACCGCATGCCATCCACAAAAATGTATTCCCAAGCTGGTCCATTGACAACACCTCTCGAGTTATGGTGATCCTTGAGAGACTGGAATGGACGAAACGCTGCTCCGACAATTTCCCTTAGGAAGATACTTTCATCCCAACATAAAATCCTACAAATAGTCTGTTCGTTCCTACCTCAGACTTATCTGATTCTTCCTTGATCCGTTGCACTACTCTGATTCCAACAAGTCACACAACTTGAAATCCTCCGAGTCACGTTATATCCATAATTCACTTAGTTTCCTTTAATACACAATAATTCCTTATCCACAGTTGTCCAATTACAACACGTTCCAGGTCTCCATATACATCCATCATCAACTACTACTCGTCAAAGTTGCATACTCTCCAGAATCAAGCTTCTACTTACTCTGCCATTCCATATAGTTCATCTACCACAACTTAGGTACACGTTTCTATCTGAGGACATTGAAACCCAAAAATTCACTGGCTTAGAGGTTCGTCCTTGTCACTGATTTCTACAGCGTACATCTGCTATGTTTGTCATTCCAACAAATCTTGTTGCTCAACCGGTATTTCGAACCCTTCACGATGTACTGCAGCTCATGATAACTCTAGCAGTTTACACAACTTCTACCCAACCATACACCTTCATTCTCTTAGCGTAGTATCACCTCTGATAACTCGTGCGACTTACAGATATAACAATCCACCCATAGCCACACTCTATTCACACAGTCATCTAATGTCTGTTCCACCTCTGACCTAAACTGACTTCCTCGGCGGCTGCATCCTTCATTGCGGTGCTTCTAACAGTCAGAGTGTAGCCACAATGCAAGAAATTGCACTTTGCACTTGGAACATCTCTCTTATAGACTCCTTAGAAGTTCTCACACCAAAAATGTCTATGCTTTACCAAGATTCACATTTCTTTACTCAGAGTATCTAGCAATACCTTACCGGACACATGACACATCGAGCCGATCCAAGATACAACTTGCATATTCCATCACCGGTCGCCAATGGTACATGATATCCACTCACTATGCTGACCAAGATATCATGACCGCACATGAGTCTCACTCTAGACACTCATGCAAGATTTCCAACTTAACACTTCACGAAACGAGAACATCCCCAAGGTACAATCGGATACTAACTCACGCGATCACGATCACTCAGAGTCTCCATAAGTATAGTATTGGGTCTTGATCCATCACATCATCGCCTGTCTAGTTATTCCTCTACTATCGAGTGCGATGTATGGATCCTTATCCCACATACCTTATGAGAGTCTGGATCTGTGTCTCACGAGTGCCAAATCAGAATTCCACCTTGAGCTTCAGATCACCTTTGTCCCACACATGTCGGAAAAAGGATGACTCACGCATCTCGTGCACGATAGCGATACTGTGGCATTATACCCGTCTAGTAGTACCAACATGGTGGTCCAACTCCGAGGCCATGTATCCAGGTAACCTACCTCAGTGGCGTATAATGATCCCCACGTGTATCCTATAGTCGCAACTGACAAGTTTCTGAACAGACCTCCAATAGGTTCTTCGTTCCTCAAGTCCTTCGAACCACACTCCTCAGGATGCTAAAACCTGAGAGTGTTACACATCAAGGTTTACTCACTCGGAAAGCCAAACGCCAAACACGGAGATTTGATGTTCAACTTCGGATTACCATGCCGTGCGCGTACCCACTCGTCCCACGCGTGCATGAGATTCCAAGGATAATTCAGTTCAAATAGGAATACTATGGTTCCTCACAACCAACATAACTGCGATCATCCTACTGACGTTCCGGATAGATCTTAGTTCTTACTCGCCTGAACGCCCAATGCCAAGCGTAGTTCTATGGCTTCACTCGGGGTCAGACGAACAACAACTAACAAGAACTTAGGTTACTGCATTTCACGCTTCTACATCATTTCATATTCCATCTAGCGTAGTTCTAGAACTTAAATATAAAATGATAAGAACAGAAATAAACATCCTCTTCTATCGACTGGGTATTCAAGCCTCGCCCAATCGTAAGTTACCACACTCGTACATTCCACCAACCTTTACTAGGTAACCACTTTCGTCTAAGATACACCAAGTTGAATCAGGATCCAATACTCCGTCCATCCAATTACTGTCCATGCCAGCGTAATCAGAAAGGTCCGACTCCTCTATTCGCGCTTCCAAAGGTTATTCTGTCCTATCAGCTCACCAGCCACACCTAACACTGGCAGCATCATCAGTACTGAATCCTAATAAATCCCAGCTCAACACCTTCGGAGAATCTCACTTACAAGGCCCTATCTCAATCCTTACTGGATTTCCCTTGCTATTACCAAGACTTAGAGAAAGTTTCACTCCGTCCAATCAAGATCCTGTGAGTTCTAGTTGTCTCGATCCACACCTTGATAGTCCGGGTATCACTACTTCACGTCAACCGCTCTCCTTAAACTCGACGACTCCAATACTCTCCACTTACGTCGTCCAAACAATCCATTACTCATCCCACTCCAACTACTTGGGTTCACAACACTTACAGGTTTACGAGTCCTCGTGGCGGCTCTGCCGTAATTCTACCGTCCCACACTCAGTCGATGAGTTGATCAAGTTCAATGACTGAATGAGATACTAGTAAAATCAGGCTAGCAACGCACACATGTGAGGAGAAAGGAATTGCTAGTGATGTCTCATGGCTCGGCCGAGAATCGACCTGCTCTGATACCAACTGTAACACCCCATACATAACTGACTAGTATATTATGCATGAAACGTTAAAATTGATATTGAGTACATACAAAAGCTATAGATATAGAGAGATCCATATAAAATACAACATGAAATTCTACTAAGAATTACAACACATGTGTCTTCAATGGATCTGCACAGCGGAAAATGAGATCTGACGAGGTCTCCGAGCCGTCACCACTTTAAGCCGTCAATCCGAACCTGCTATCTGTCAAACGCTACTAAACTGCACCTGAAAAAAATATAAGTTGATTGGGGTGAGATTACTAAATCTCAGTGAGTCCTCCTATCCTATGGGTCCACTCGGTTCTACAGGGTACATGCATCAACAAAACCGAATCCACCATCGATTTGGGGTTTATCCTCACATCCGGTACAAGTACGGAGCAAACACATGAATCATCCACCATAGGAGTCATCGTATCACAACTACACAGATAGTACAACAAACACGTATGCAGACCCATACCCATGTACGGGGAATCCAGAAGTGGTAACAACCAACTACCAAGGCTGCACACACACCCTCGGTGAGTAACCAAGTACCTGTCGTCAAGAAGACTCGCACAAGACCCATCGCTAGATGAAACAGATAGATCATATGTGGCATTCCATCCGTGACGAGTTATAGCGGTGACGTTGCCTACACGGCGTCACGGCCTCATCATCATCCATACGCAATATGGTATCCACAAGTGCGAATACGCCTAATTGACTGTACGAGCCCATCCGGTTAGGAGCCTAGTGGTGTAGCCTACGTGGCACCACTATAGGTGAGTTATCCATGTGATATCGCCTAATTGGCATCACAACTCCACCATACCAAGCACGCCGATGTATCACGCCTTTGGGAAACGCCCTGAAAGACCCCGCAGGTACATCGCAATGATAGCTCAGGTGTGTAAATCATACCAAGAACGCCAATGTATCACGCCTTTGGGAAACGTCCTGAAAGACCCCGCAGGTACATCGCAATGGTATCTTTGGAAACTAGTCCATACACAATGGTGCCTTACCACCTGGTATTGGCCCACTTCGATTCTAGCATACCACACGCATAACAAACGTCAATCACACAATACAATCAAAGTCGATCGTTTAACCAAAACGACGGTGTCAACAGGATTTCATGCACATCACATAGTTGCATATCATCTCCAACATGGATATAATATTCGTAATAGAAATAAACATTCTACTTAATGCATGATATAATAATTAATAACAATCGGAAAGACAAAAATTCTCGTGATAAGTTAATATTCTGGTTTGGGGACCAATTTAATTAGAAAGTACACGTCGCTAGCTTTCCAACGATATAAAGTTTGCGCGAAACGGACTTACGACGCAAAAGTTACGGATTTCTTAAGTTTGCTGATTTTTGCACTTTTGCCCAGGGTAACCGGTTACCCAGAAGCCAGTAACCGGTTACTGGCATGAAAAATGCCCAGAAACGCAAATTTACACAGAGTAATCGGTTACCCAAATGCCAGTAACCGATTACCCTGAAGCAGAATCAATTTTCTGCATTTTAAGGGTTCTATAACAGTCCCAAATGCTCTAAAATGAATCCCCTGCACTACCAATACAGTCCCAACAATTTTATATCACACATATATTCATAATCATCAACATGCAACATATACTCATCAATTTAGCAAGTTGATCACATGCAATATGGATTATCACTCAAACCCCAATTCCCAACATAAACCCTTGCATACAAATTCCCCAAGGTATCTAACTAAGGACTCACCTTGCTAAAAAGGAGGTTGAGAGGATGATCATGCAGCCACTGAACCCTCACCATAGCCAGAGTTTCACTTCATCTCCATCAAACCCGTATCCACTCTTTAACACACAATCAGCATGCATGTCCCAACTTCAAACTCGTTTTTCTCCTTCAAAACAGAAGCTATAAACAGGAACCTTATATGCAAATTGAAGAGAATTTCGTTAGCTTTCCAATGGGACAAGAATCGATACAATCGGAGTTATGAGGAAGGAGTTATGACCTGTTTTGTGGGTGCTGTCCATGGTGTGCGAAAATGGAGATATGAGCTTCTTTCCTCTTTTGCTCATAAGCTCTATCTCTCTCTTTCCTTCATAAATTTGGCTTGTATGACTCTACCACCAAACATGCCCTTATGTTCCCATGCAACTAGAAACAAATGTCCATTATGCCCTCTAACTAAGCTATAATTACCAAGATGCCACCTTGTTGGGTTCTAACTAATCCACTTACTCTCTTAGTAATGCTTCTTAGATTAATATGGAATAAGATCAATATGTCCACTAACTATCATTTAACCAATTAGATGATAATTATCAGTGTCAAAGAATCGAGGTATTACAGATATGCATCTCCGAAAATTATTGCGGTTTTTACAAAACCCAAACAGACATCCCTTCACTTTCATTCTTCTCAAAACAAACTTTTTTCACACAAACTCATTTGTGCCAACTTGTATTCAAAGTATTCTTACTCTACATCTCCTTCCAAACATTGATAAGCATTCAAAGCTCCATTCAACATCTACTCAAAGCTTCAACAAATTGTAAGTTTCCATAACTTTGAACTCTAGCTTGGAAATGTTATTAGGGCGGTTAGAAATTAGAAAAATGTTGTAAGGTGAAGTTATTGTAGGTCAATGATAGTGTTTAGTTGATAAAAATTGGATTTGAACCGAGTTAGGGCAAGAAATGGTGGTCTGCCAAAAATGGTTGTTCGCATGTGTTTTTGAAAGTGCATTTCTGAAATCACCTATAACCAGTTTTAGATATGAACTTTCGAAATATGGTCTGAACTGTTTTTTTTTTTAATTTCAAATTTGTTTCAAAGTCTTATCGATTGCATTTTTTCAGGAAAATGGCAGGCAACCAGGCACCGGCCGCTTGACTTAGACACGTGAGGGAGACACAAACAGCCTCAGCTCGGCGCAAGAGAGTTGCACATTAAGCAGTGACTCGAGGACGAGGTCAAGTCTAAGTACCAGTCCAAATGGATTACGTGCCTGCAAGATCTTCATCTGCATCGAGGAGTCGGCTATCTCGGACGTCTTCCTCTCGTGAGGAAGAGGTACGTGAGGAGGAGGTGGGACATGAGGAGGAGGAGATAGCCGATGTTCACCCTGAGCACGACGAGGATGATGCTCAAGACGCGGGGGAGGAGGACTACCCGGGAGGGCCTTCAGACACATCTATGTTGATTTTCTATCATGACCATGTCGCTCGACGAGTTTGGGATTGTGAGGTTGTTTTTTTATTGCACTTTCTATTTTAACCAGTTTTTTATTGTTGTTTTTATTGCACTTTCTTTAAACGGTTTAACTAACACTATTTTTTTTATTGTGATAGGAACGGACAACCATAAACTCTGTGAACCATGCGCGAAAAATATTTGATTTGTTTAAACCACGGGCTCAGTGGTTTAATGACATTGTAGTTGGTTCCAGACTTGGCGGGTTATGCATGACCAGATATAGTATCATCAACCATGACATGCAGGGGGCATTTGCTGGAAACAATTTCTTGGTAACTTCGGATATGCATATCCGAAATTATTGAAAATTTAATAATGGATGACTTTAGAGATGCATCTCCGAAGAATATTTTGAAGTTTTCAAGGATATTTTTCATTCTATATGGGTGTAAAAAAATTGTCTAAGGTTATTTGTCGACTAAGGTGTTGAAATCTTTGTTCCAAGACGGTTTAACAAATTTTAATATTTTGTTGAAAGACTCATTATATATCTTTCAAACAAGATTGTATTATTTTTGATTAAAAGACCATATTTAAAAAGGATTAAGAGAAATAGTAATAATTGTTATCAATTAAATACATGATAAAGAAAACATTTTATTTTCAAATAAGACCAAAATATTTAAAGGACTTTTCGCATCAAACAAATAATTGTCTGCAAAATTGTTTTTTCTCTAAATCCAAAAATCCTGATTAATTTATATGGTCATGAGTTCCATATTAACAAAATAAAAGATGGAAATTATTTTTAGTTGAAATTCAAAACAAATATATAAATCATCAATGATAAGGAAACCATAAATTTTAATAAATAAAATCATCATTAATGAAGTTAGCAGGGTTAATAATTTTCTTATGATCAAATTAAATTTAATTATTTATAAATTAAATTAAAATTTTAATTAAATTAGGAGTTAAGTGAATTAGTTGGGTTATATAAAGCATTTAACTATTTTTTGAAGTTCATATTTTTTTTTACCATGTTCCTATCTACATAATTACAATAATGTGAAAAAATACAATGCAACCAAGTAATGAGATAAGTGTGGTTATATAAAATATTTTCGGCCAGCCAAAGGGCGAAATCATTGAGGCTCAAATTAATGTAAATTTATTCTACATGATCGAAGATATAAAAGTCATCTCACATGAAATATAAGTTACACTTTCTAATCTCCACTTTTCATTACACTCATCTTGAATGTTGAATTGATTAGGGTGTTGGAGTGCTAACCTTGTAGGTCCACCCTCGTGCCGCTATATCAAAGGTCAGCACCATCGATTCAAGATTTTGCATCAATTGATTACATTCAATTCTAGTTCCAAGAGAAAACATTGTCGCCGTCTGTGGTAAGCGACTTCTGATTCCTACGTTTTCCACCTTCTCGCGTTGGCTCTTTGATTCACCGATCAATCTTACAGTCTCGCTTCACCTCAAGTATCCATTACCAACGCAATCCTCACCATGATGACTTTGAGGATATGGCATGTCCGTAGCAACTCTTGGTGTGGACTCATTACTAGAGGAACTTCTCCATGTGGCAAAGGACCTCCGAATGAAGAATGAAGATCATATCGTGTCAGAATTACTAGATCACAATGATGATCGTGTCACACCAGAGCTCATAGATCTCGAGACGACAAACCAAACTCCAATTGTAGAATTATCGGCGGTTGAAGCGGTTACCACCGTGAATAATATTATATGTTGCCACTGCACGAAGTGTTAGATATTCTAATTCTACTTTACCACATGTTATTCTCATCACTAAGATCCACAACACGGTTACTCTCAGTGGCGATTTGTCGCTAAAATACCTATTCCATTAGGCTATTTGACACTGAGTCGAGGAACAAAGATGTTCGCACAAGAATATGTTTGAAGAACGGGGAAGTACCAAGGATCGTAACCACGAATCTACTAGAGATTGCGGTAAATCCCGCCACCAATGAAATCCTTTACGAGATACCTCATTTGCAATAGACTCTGGGCAATAATTTCCAATACAATGCAATCAAACTATCAGGTCTCTGAAGACCAGAATCAGATAAATAGGATGACATAAATTCTTTGGTCTTTTGTAATTGTGTAGGTCACTCTAGAATGATGGAGTTCACACCCCTTGTAGGGGTGGATACGCGGGGGAAAGACACCTCGAGTTCCCACTAACGTAGAAGTAGAGCACCCTCAAAGACGCCTCCGCTCGACACTCTCATTTAACTCCCTGCCCAAATCTTTTGTCCCGTAAGGAGACAATTTGGCGAAGGAAAGAAACCATGTTTAATCAATATATACCAAGGAAGGTTTCAACGAAGAATTCCTTAAGAAAACTCATCTCCGTGCGACTATCCTCTCGGTTCTGGCAAAATCCAATCATACGCTAAGGGGCCAACTCTCATGTCTTCTATAGACACGCCGTGTGTTTTGCTTTGAAAGATTGTGGTGAGTATGTACCCCCAAAGTGAAAGGAAGCAAAGAACCCAAAGTACAATGCTAATATATTCTTAGAGACAGTCTAGTTGCGCCAAGGTATCTGCGGTCGTCAACATGTGTCATTTACAAAGGTGTTGACCATCTCATAGTGCTTGTAAGCTAAGGATGCTCATATGAATCTGAGGCAGACCAAAGCTCCATCTGTCTTTGTAGATGCCCTGGTCAGCCAAAGAATATGCGATAAAAAGGGAAAATAAAATATCCTTATAAATCTTTTTATAAATTAAGTACTCTGTAAAACTGATTCACTATGCCAATAATTAATATGAAAAATGTTAAACACTACAACCACAAAAATGTTGTGAATTCCATGTAGGATGGCATAAGTCACTATTTTCAAACATAATTTACCTTTAACAAACACTCTTCTCAATGTAGTTAGCACACCCTTCTTAGGAACTAGCCACTCTAAGAGCGTTGGTGGTGGAGTCTGAAGTTATCCACCCGAACCAGATCAATCCTAGGGGAAGGAACAAGAACCTTAACTTTGGCTAGGGACGGTTCCTAGCGACATGGAGAAAGAACTATAACTTTTCTAAATTAGAGCTAGTAACAACAAAAATCCGATTAAGACTACATAGTTTAAGGAGCACAACAAATACCCCGACTTAACGAGGCACTCCTCCTAAAGGCAAAAACGTGAGGGTTCTCACACCTAAAGCAGGCAACATCGTGTAGTCGCCATGGAGCCGACTTACGGTTGTCCGATGGACACTAGAGACGCCTTTGAGGAAGGTAAAATCTAAATCTCCCACGAGGAAAACAAATTTTAAATTGCATGGATAATGAGCAAGCCTTGGCGCAATAATAACTCGTAACCAATCAGAAGTGTAAAGCGATAATAAAGAGGAGCCAAATACATATCCATATTACAAAACTAAAAAAACTCCAAATCATTGATTTTAAAGTATATTTATATATAAGTATTGTTAATATAACTAAAGCACAAAAGTGTGACACATATTATAAGAAAATGGAAATAATCAAGCTTCGGTGCCCGGAGATGACGTACACTAATCACCCTCTGGAGTCTCCTTAAAAGGTCCACTTCTTCAATAGGAATATGAATGTTAGGGCATAATCCTTTTGCATGGCTCACTGCCTGATCAAGGACCATGTACACGGTAACACCCAAGACTGCTTTCAAGATTATCGAGAGACTCCATAAACCAACACGTGTCTTTTCAGCATGCTTTGTCCTCACTTGCATGCTTTTCGAGAAACTTTCTAGAAGGTCAACCATCCAAATACTATTCCAAGTCAAGCACGCTTAACTATAAAGTTTTTATCTTTTAGGCTACCGAAAGGAAGATGCATCTTGTTTTTGGTAGCCTAGCAAATAAGAACTCCACAATAAAGTATGCTTGGCTTTGAGTAGTATTTGGATGGGTGACATTCTGGGAATTTTCTCAAAAAGCGCGTGAGTGAGGAAAAAACATGTTGAAAAGACTTGTGTTAGTTTGTAGGATCAGTCGGTAATCGTGAATGCAGTCTGAGGCGTTACAAATGGTATCAGAGCTAGATCTTTCCCAGTACGATGTGGTCCAGGGACGAACCAAACGGAAGTTGGAAGGCATGTAACACCCGAAACCAACGAGGGAAGAGAGTGGTTTTCGGTGAACAGGGCATGATAATAAGACACTCCCAAGGCCAAATAGGGTGAGAAGTGGTCACTGAATTCACATTGGAATGAGAGGGATCCTGAGGCTGTGCAGGTATGTGACTGCATGATTGAAGTAAAGCTTATAATGATTGATTGGTACTACCTATACCAACAAGATGCATCTTCTTTTTAGTAGCATAACAGATAAGAAATTCACAGTTAAGCGTGCTTGGCTTGGAGTGGTATTTGGATGGGTGACCTTCTAGGAAGTTTCCCAAAAAATGCGTGAGTTAGGACAAAGCATGCTGAAAAGACCGGTGTTGGTTTGTGGAGTCAATCGATAATCCTGAATGCAGTATGGGGCATTACATATGTAACACCCTTCTAAACCCCGCGGAAAATTAACATTAATCAGAGTAAAACATGAAAAAGGGTATTACAACTCCAATAAAATGAACCAATATTCATGTCATGCCATAAAAGGAACAATAAACCAAAAATTATTCAAATAGCATGTTAACACAGCGGAATATTCTTAACAACTGAATAATCAAACATCCGGAGTCGGCGACTCGTAATCCAACCACAAAACCATAAACAAAACAAGAGTTTATCAGTTATTCCTAAATAACGTTCCCAGTGTTACACGACCAGAGCATGACACGGACCCAACTGACTCTAACGAACTACTTGACGAGCTAATCCTCACCAAGTACAAAAGCTACTCCTCAATCTGAAAAATAACAACAGTAAGGGTGAGTCTCATTCGCATTTAACCAATGTTATAAGATATAAATAATAGAATATCAATCACATATTATTCACCCAATTACAGTTATGATCAGATCCACCACAACATAATTAATCACAACACTTACACAATCATCACATATTATAACATTGGACAATCTTCCATTCATGTTATAATAATACAAGTAGCCTAATGCAATGCAACTATATGCATGTGGTACCAATCATGGGATAACCCATCTCACCGATCCACCACCATAAAGATTCGGCTACTTCTCTCACTAATTCCGCACAATGGGAATTAGCTACCGCTGTCCCACCACCATAAGGGATACAGCCCAAAACATGATTATGAAATGCATGCATCACATACAACATGCTAATCATCAACACCAATCAACTGAATATCATAATCATCGACCAATGCAACAAACAATAGCCACACATAGTCATGCTATTTCTCAACCATCACAACATATATTTAACATCAGCAATATATGTATAATAATCATCAATCACAACCACGACATTGTAACAGATAAGGCATTCACCTATGTACCTGTACGCATAAACCATCACAACCAAATAAAATCGAGTGTTTTAAAAATAAAATCGAATCACGACTCAAAACACCATTTTATTGTATAGATCATTTAATTAGCTTTACCGTGCTCAAAACGGCACTAAAATCCGACTTACGGTTTGAAAGATATGGGTTTTAGAAAATAAAATAATTTTTCAAAAAGCTTCAGTGGTAACCGGTTACTGAAACCAGGGTAACCGGTTACTGACTTTCAAAAATGACCATCACGCTGTTTTTTGTATGGGTAATCGGTTACTGCCCTTTCGGTAACCGATTACCGACTCCTAAAATGTCATCCCTGCTGTTTTTACTATGAGTAATCGATTACCCACCCTTTGGTAACCGATTACTTCGAGTCTGCAACCCAAAATCACCATTTTTACAGCACCTGTACCAATTCCAAACCACACCAAAACGCACCATAATGTATTGCAACATCAAACAGCATCAACAAACACAATTTGGCATGTTCATAACTCA
Organism: Vicia villosa; assembly: GCF_029867415.1. Classification (NCBI taxonomy): domain Eukaryota; kingdom Viridiplantae; phylum Streptophyta; class Magnoliopsida; order Fabales; family Fabaceae; genus Vicia; species Vicia villosa. Next base: position 1,273,867 of record NW_026704957.1, on the reverse strand, counting down.
TTTCAAACACCCAAACACTACCATACACAATCAACACAAACAATTCAACAAATCTTCCAAAACCTAACATCCTAAAACTTAAACATAACCCAATTGAATCCAACAACATGCTCAATCTATCCTACTATCTATAATCCCATAATAGAAGTTAAACGGAAGAGTCCCCCCTTACCTGAAGGTTGATTCTTCGTTCTTTCTCGCGTCGCACTTCCTCGCTTCTCTGCTCTTTCACGTTCAGACTTCTCTTATCCCTTTTGGTTCTCTTCCCACAATTCCTTTTTTTTTTCTATTTTATGAAAATAAGTTTATCATTAGTAATGGGCTTCACAACTGACACCCCCTTCTACTAAAAGCGACACTGGCCCATTAGCCTCATTATTCCATTTTTCTCAATTAACTCAAATAATTCTAATATTTAATCCAAAAATTAATTAATTTAAATAAAGAATTTTATGGAGTGTTACAACTCTCCCCCACTAGAAAAGTTTTCGTCCTCAAAAACATACCTTAGGCAAAGAGTTCCGGGTAGGAGTCCTTCATCTGGCTCTCCAACTCCCACGTAACATTTCCACCGGCTAGTCCTCCCCAAGCTACTCTGACCAACGCTATTTCCTTGCCACGCAATTGTTTCACCTTCCGATCTTCAATTCTCATAGGCAAAGTTTCAACTGTCAGATTATCCTTTACCTGTACATCATCTACTTGGATCACATGAGATGGATCGGCAATGTATTTCCTCAACTGCGACACATGGAATACATCATGCAGATTAGCAAGCGTCGGTGGCAACGCAATGCGATACGCCACTTCCCCTACTCTTTCCGTAATCTGAAACGGACCAATAAAATGCGGAGTCAATTTCTTTGACTTTAGAGCTCGTCCGATACCAGTCATAGGAGTAACTCTCATGAATACGTGATCTCCTTCTTGAAATTCAAGTGTTCTCCACCTCTTATCATGATAACTTTTTTGACAACTCTGAGAAGCCTTCATTTTCTCCTGAATCATCTTAATCTTTTCTGTCGTCTCCTGAACAATTTCCGGTCCTATCACAGCACTTTCACCAGATTCATACCAACATAAAGGCGTCCTACACCTCCGACCATACAAAGCTTCAAACAGAGCCATACCAATACTCGAGTGAAAACTATTATTGTAGGTAAATTCGATCAAGGGTAGATAACTATCCCAAGCACCGCCTTTTTCCAACACACAAGCACGCAACAAATCTTCTAGTGATTGAATAGTTCTTTCCGTCTGTCCATCCGTCTGCGGATGATAAGCAGGACTCAGTCTCAGCTTAGTACCCAAAGCCTTCTGCAAACCTTCCCAGAATTTGGACGTAAACCTTGGATCTCTGTATGACACGATACTCGAAGGAATACCATGTAAACTCACTATCTTCTCAATATACAATTGAGCCAGCTTCTCCATCGGATAATCCATTCTCATTGGTATAAAGTGAGCAGACTTCGTCAACCTGTCTACAATAACCCAAATGGCTTCATAGTTCTTCACCGTCTTTGGCAAACCAGAAGCAAAATCCATAGATATACTATCCCACTTCCATTCCGGAATAAATAACGGTTGCATAGCTCCATACGGCTTCTAATGCTCAATCTTTGACTTCTGGCAAGTCAAACAAGCATAGACAAATTCAGCTATTTCCTTTTTCATTCCAGGCCACCAAAACAGCTTCTTTAAGTCATGATACATCTTGGTAGCACCAGGATGAATACTCAATCCACTACGATGTCCTTCTTCGAGAATACTCTTCCTCAATTCGGAAGCATCAGGAACACAAACACGATTGCCAAACTTCATAATACCGTTCTCGTCGATTCTGAATTCACCTCCCTTGCCTTGGTTAATCAGAGTCAACTTATCAACCAATTCGACATCAGTCTTCTGACCTTCTCGAATTTCTTCCAGAATACCACTAGTCAGCTTCAGCATACCCAACTTAACACTGATAGGAGTGTCTTCGCATACCAAAATCAAATCTCTGAATTGTTCAATTAAATCCAATTCTCTCACCATCAGCATAGACATATGCAAGGACTTCCTACTCAAAGCATCGGCAACCACGTTTGCTTTGCCCGGGTGGTAATTCAGCCCAAAATCATAATCCTTGAGGAACTCTAACCATCTTCTTTGCCTCATATTCAGCTCTTTTTGATCAAAGAGATACTTCAGGCTCTTGTGATCACTAAATACTCCAAACCTCGAACCATACAGATAATGCCTCCACAACTTCAACACAAATACCACTGCTGCCAACTCTAAGTCATGAGTCGGGTGATTTCTCTCATGCACTTTGAGTTGTCTCGACGCATAAGCGACTACCTGTTGATTCTGCATCAATACACCTCCTAACCCCATTAATGAAGCATCACAATAGACAACAAAAGATTCCGCCGGGTTCGGCAAAATCAATATCGGCGCACTAGTCAACCTCTTCTTCAACTCTTGGAATCCTTCTTCACATTTCGAATCCCAGATGAATGCTTGACCCTTCCTAGTCAACTTAGTTAACGGCAACGCTAGCTTCGAAAAACCTTCAATGAACTTTCTATAATAACCCGCAAGACCAAGGAAACTACGGATTTCGGAAACTGACTTCGGAGCTTCCCATTGAGACACTGCTTCTACTTTCGTTGGGTCAACGGCAATATCATCTTTAGAAATTACATGCCCAAGAAAGCTGACTTCACTTAGCCAAAACTCACACTTTGACAGTTTCACATAAAGTTTCTTTTCCTTCAATAGTTCCAATACCACTCTTAGATGCTCTGCATGCTCTTCTTCACTCTTAGAATATATTAGAATATCATCGATAAATACCACCACGAACTGATCCAGGTAAGGATGGAAGATCCTATTCATATACTCCATGAAAACCCTCGGCACATTAGTTACTCCAAATGGCATCACTGTATATTCGTAATGACCATACCTTGTTCTAAACGCCGTCTTCTGAATATCGTCCGTCTTCACCCGAATCTGATGATATCCCGACCTCAAGTCAATTTTGCTAAACACGCTCGCACCAACCAGTTGATCCATTAAATCATCAATCCTCGGTAATGGATACCGATTCTTGATAGTAACTTTATTCAGTTGCCTATAATCCACACACAATCTCATAGAGCCTTCTTTCTTCTTTACCAACAGCACCGGCGCACCCCACGGTGACACACTAGGACGAATGAATTCTTTTTCCAGTAATTCTTCTAATTGACTTTTCAACTCAGCTAACTCAGATGCCGACATACGATACGGCGCCATCGACACAGGACTGGTTCCAGGAACTAACTCAATAGCAAATTCTACCTCCCTCTCTGGCGGTAACTCTCTTACATCTTCTGGGAAAACTTCTGGGAATTCACACACTACCGGTAAGTCACTACTCACCGCTTTCTTTTTCACTTCCATAGATGCAATCAACATAAACACGGCATCCCCGTTCTTCATTGCTTCATCCACTTGTCTAGCAGTCATTGCTAAATCCTCAACACTGACATCATCAGGAAAAATAACCGTCTTCGTGAAACAGTTGATATGGACCCGATTAAATTGCAACCAATTCATGCCCAGGATGATATCAAGTTGTTCCAACGGAAGGCACACTAAGTCCATTCCGAATTCTCTACCAAAAATATCAATTGGACAGTTCAAACAAGCAAACGAAGTAGTCACTGAACCCGACGCAGGAGTGTCAATGATCATACTTCCATTAATATCAGATATTTCCAAGTTCAGACGTTTAGCACAATCCAACGAAATAAACGAGTGAGTTGCTCCAGTATATATTATTGCAATTAAAGGAGTGCCATGGATAAAACACGTACCTTTAATAATTCGATCCCCTGGAGTAGTCTCTGAACCTGATAAAGCGAAAACTTTACCCCCAACTTGATTCTTCTTTGGCTTAGGACACTGTGGACTAATATGGCCCTCTTCACCACAATTATAACAAGTCACAGTCTTTCCTTTGCAGTCAACGGCAATGTGGCCTGCCTTACCACACCTGTAGCACTTCTTCTCTTCACTTTTGCACTCGTGAATAGGGGTGGCAAAACGGGCCGCCCGCCCCGCCCGCCGCCCGCCCCGCCTTATGCCCGCCAAAAAACGAGCGGGGCGGGCATGCCCGCCAAGTAAAATGGGCATCAAAATAATGCCCGCCCCGCCAAGATGGCGGGTTGGCGGGCGGCGGGCTTACCCGCCTATTTTTATTTATATTTTTTTAATAGATTAATATGCTTTTTTTACCTTTTATTAAACTTTTCACTTATTTTTTAAAACAATTTTTTATAAAAGTATTTTTTTTAACAAATTTACTCTAAAAAATATTACATATATTTATAAATAAATGTATAAAATAAACCATCAAGAATTGCAATTACTAGAATTAACTAAAAAAAGAGTGAATTTTGGAGGAGGAGCGGGTTTTGGCGAGCGGCGGGCTTTGGCGGGGCGGGTATGGCGGGCGGCGGATTTTGGCGGGGCGGGCTTTGGCGAGCGGCGAGCCTAAAATCCCAACCCAACCCGCCAATTTTTAGCGGGTGCGCGGGCGGCCCGGCGGACCCCGGCCCGTTTTGCCACCCCTACTCGTGAACGCGATGCCCAGGTTCCCCACACTTAAAGCACTTGACAGGGGCACTAGAGTCTCCCCCACTAGGCTTCCTCCAACCTCCAGCTTTATTATTACCTCTACCATATGGTTTACCACGGTCCATAGGCTTCTTCCTCTTTCTGTCAACTAACTCGCGGGAGTGAGATGACTTCAGCTTGAGGTTATCCTCTTCATAGATTCTACTACAATCTACCAAATCAGTAAATCGACGAATCCTTTGGTACCTGATTCCCTGCTTAATTTCATCACGGAGACCATTCTCGAACTTAACACATTTCGAAAATTGGCTCGCTTCATCATTGTTATAGTGGACATAGTACTTGGCCAGCTCAACAAACTTAGAAGCATATTCCGGTACCGTCATGTTACCCTGTGTCAGCTCCAAAAACTCAACTTCTTTCCTGCCACGAATGTCCTCAGGAAAGTACCTCCTCAGGAATTTTCGCCTGAATACATCCCAAGTAATTGCTACACCTGCAGATTCAAGTTCATCCCTACTAGCCATCCACCAATCATCAGCTTCTTCAGACAGCATGTGAGTACCATACCTCACCTTCAGATTTTCAGCAAAATTGATCACTCGGAAGATCCTTTCAATTTCCTTCAGCCACCTCTGAGCGCCTTCGGGATCGTGCGTGCCTTTGAACAACGGAGGATTGTTCCTCTGAAAACTGTTCAGCTGCCAGTCAGCACCAATACCAGCTCCATTGGCATTCCCTCCCAACACACCAGCAATCATGTCCAGAGCCTCAGCGATCGCGTCGTCGTTTCTTCCTCCTCTTCCGGCCATTGTTCTGCTAAATATCAAACAATATTCATTAGAACAAGAAGTATCGACAGTGTCAACCTTACACTAATCGCATACGAAATATTAACCGACACTAAGACTCGGACTCAAACGACCGACTATGCTCTGATACCACTATTGTAACACCCTTCTAAACCCCGCAGAAAATTAACATTAATCAGAGTAAAACATGAAAAAGGGTATTACAACTCCAATAAAATGAACCAATATTCATGTCATGCCATAAAAGGAACAATAAACCAAAAATTATTCAGATAGCATGTTAACACAGCGGAATATTCTTAACAACTGAATAATCAAACATCCGGAGTCGGCGACTCGTAATCCAACCACAAAACCATAAACAAAACAAGAGTTTATCAGTTATTCCTAAATAACGTTCCCAGTGTTACACGACCAGAGCATGACACGGACCCAACTGACTCTAACGAACTACTTGACGAGCTAATCCTCACCAAGTACAAAAGCTACTCCTCAATCTGAAAAATAACAACAGTAAGGGTGAGTCTCATTCGCATTTAACCAATGTTATAAGATATAAATAATAGAATATCAATCACATATTATTCACCCAATTACAGTTATGATCAGATCCACCACAACATAATTAATCACAACACTTACACAATCATCACATATTATAACATTGGACAATCTTCCAATCATGTTATAATAATACAAGTAGCCTAATGCAATGCAACTATATGCATGTGGTACCAATCATGGGATAACCCATCTCACCGATCCACCACCATAAAGATTCGGCTACTTCTCTCACTAATTCCGCACAATGGGAATTAGCTACCGCTGTCCCACCACCATAAGGGATACAGCCCAAAACATGATTATGAAATGCATGCATCACATACAACATGCTAATCATCAACACCAATCAATTGAATATCATAATCATCGACCAATGCAACAAACAATAGCCACACATAGTCATGCTATTTCTCAACCATCACAACATATATTTAACATCAGCAATATATGTATAGTAATCATCAATCACAACCACGACATTGTAACAGATAAGGCATTCACCTATGTACCTGTACGCATAAACCATCACAACCAAATAAAATCGAGTGTTTTAAAAATAAAATCGAATCACGACTCAAAACACCATTTTATTGTATAGATCATTTAATTAGCTTTACCGTGCTCAAAACGGCACTAAAATCCGACTTACGGTTTGAAAGATATGGGTTTTAGAAAATAAAATAATTTTTCAAAAAGCTTCAGTGGTAACCGGTTACTGAAACCAGGGTAACCGGTTACTGGCTTTCAAAAATGACCATCACGCTATTTTTTGTATGGGTAATCGGTTACTGCCCTTTCGGTAACCGATTACCGACTCCCAAAATGTCATCCCTGCTGTTTTTACTATGAGTAATCGATTACCCACCCTTTGGTAACCGATTACTTCGAGTCTGCAACCCAAAATCACCATTTTTACAGCACCTATACCAATTCCAAACCATACCAAAACGCATAATAATGTATTGCAACATCAAACAGCATCAACAAACATAATTTGGCATGTTCATAACTCATTTCAAACACCCAAACACTACCATACACAATCAACACAAACAATTCAACAAATCTTCCAAAACCTAACATCCTAAAACCTAGACATAACCCAATTGAATCCAACTGTCGCGGGCGAAAAATCGTTTTGTTCCTCTTTTTTTTTGGGATGATACACCTGATGCCTTCTTTGGGCTCGAGTGCTCATAAAAAATGATTTTTCTTTTGTACCGACCAAACTTTTTATTATTTCCAAAGTAGGAAAAGGAAAAAAGCTGCAATAACCTAAAAGTGGGGGGAGAGATCTTGGGTAAGAGGGTTGGTTATACGAAGGGAAGGTATTAGCACCCAACGTATCTATAGTACTCTATAGGTTTCTTTGCTTTGTTTATTCCATTCTTGTTGTGGTGGAGGTTTTAGTGAAATAGGTGGGACCTAAGGTGTTTGTTTGATTATGCTCGCAAAGATCATCGCGATCCTCTGCATACATATCCCTTAGAGGGAATCAGAGCATCTGTAGCTCGGGTCTACGGGTGCTAAGGTTTGAATGGTTTTTTTTTTGTTTTGTTTTGTTTTGCTCGCCAAGGATCGACCTTGTGCCTACGTATTCTCAAAGGGATGTTGAGAAAGTCAGAGCAATCGTAGTTCCCACTTATGCTAGTGGAAGCAAAGGAAAATAGACAAATGTCGTCTAAATGCTAGATGTATCTAATCTATATCATCACATACATCTGTTTGTTTTTGTTTGAAAATCTTTTCATTATAAGCCCGGGGCCATGCCACTTAGGGTGCTTAGAATGATAAAGATGTTTTTGTTTGTTTAACCAGCCTTGTGGCAAAAGTTTCAATGAAGTCAGCCTTGTGACAAAAACTTTGATTAATCAGCCAGCCTTGTGGCAAAAGTTTCAATGAAGTCAGCCTTGTGACAAAAACTTTGATTAATCATCCAGTACGGTGGTAAAACAGTTTGATTGATTAGCCAGCCTTGTGGCAAAAAGTTTGATTGATTGATTGATTGATTGTTTGTGATGATATAAAAGAGATACTCCTAGCATAGAGATGAAAAATGTCTAATCTCCTAGGGTATTTTGATTTGGATATTGGGGGATGCTTATAAGAAGCCCGTGGGTCCTTGTACGAAGCCCAAGAGGAGGCTATCCGAGGGTCCTTGCATTGTAAGCCCAAGAGGAGGCTATGGGAGGGACAATCCAGGGTCCTTGCATTGTAAGCCCAAGAGGAGGCTATGGGAGGGTCACTCGTTTGTACAAAGCCCAAGGGGAGGCATGGTATAGTTGGTTTGAGCTCTTAGAGCGATTTCACCGGGAAACCATACTCTATGTCCTAACCTAAACTAGGGAGATTCTTTGCACGAAGCCCAATAGGAGGCTATGGGGAACCTAGTGTTGTACTAAGTTGAACAAGTATATAACACAAACACAAATATGAACAAGTACGAACAAATATGAACAAGTACATGAACAATTATGAACAGTTATATGAACAGATATGAACAAGTATGAACAAGCATATATATGACAAAGTGTGTGTATATAATGGAGTTTATGAAGGAAATATACCTGTAAGCATGATCCATTTGTATACACGGGGCTCGGGACTCACACTCGGGGAGAAGTCCACTTGAGTTTATTCAAAGCTATGTAAACAGGTATTTACAAAAGGGCTTGGGACTTATACCTACATGGAGGCCCATGGTATTTTTTGGGAAGATTTAAAGAAAACCTTCATTTTTGGTTTGTTATTCAAAGTTAAAAAAACAGATTGAGATATGTACAAAAAGGCGTACAATGAAATACCTAATTTCATGTACTGGAGTGGATATGTACAAAAGGGCTTGGGACTTATACCTACGTGGAGGCCCATGGTATATTGAAAAGTTTTGTTTCTTTGGAGTTTTGTTGCTTTGAAAATGATTTGGAAATTGTTTGAAAATTGTTTATTTTGAAGAAGTTTTATTGTTTTTTTAAAAAAAAGTGTTTTGAAAACTGTAAGAAAAGAAATGAAATGGGACTTACACTCTCTAATATTCGAGAGGCCCCACTTCGTTTTGAAAATCAATTGATCAATTAAAAAGATTTAATCAAAAGTTTTCTTTAAGAATCAAAAAGAAATGGTTTATCGTTTTTTTTGAAAAGAATCGCGATCGCTTGTTTTAAAACGATTTGAATTTTGAAAGAAGTCAATTTAATCAAGATAAACAAAAGATTATTCTTAATTAACACTTAGATAATTAGGGTTTGCTTCAAAAAATATTTACAAGTGATTAAGTTTGAAAACCAAATGAAAAAGTAGTATTTAAAAGTATTTAAAAACATTTAAAAACATGTCATTTTAAACCTATTTAAAAATGTATCAAATAAATATTTTTTGGTGATTTTTTTTGGTATTCATAAAATATGTATATTAAATAAGAAGTGTTCAAAAAATGAAGAAAAAATAAGTTGATTTGATTAGTTAAATTAATTAATGAAGTTTGTTAAAAAATGAAAGAAAAATAGTGTTAAAAAAATGGTTTTGGTCCCTAAGGGTGTTGAACCCGTGACCTCTCTCTCACCAGCCAAAACAACAACCAACTGAGCTGCGCGCGCAGCTTGTTAATGATACGCCTTCAGTTTATTATATTTTAAAACCAATGTTTGAATTTCCCCAAACCAAATCTGGCGCCAAGAACACAACCCTAACTGAATTTTGAATTCCTTCAAATCTGTGTTGTTTTGATCGATCAAAGGGTCTATCTCACTCGGTTTTTCACAAGGAACATGATGGTGCCCTTTAATTTCATTTATTTTTACTCTAAGATGATTAATTCTCTGATGAACACGAAGAACCCTAATATGACAAATCTTTGTGAAATCGTGTATGATCATGATATGATGCAATTGATTGAGGGTTATTATTCAGTGATGGTGCAGAAACAAGATGGTAACTTAGTTTTTCATTTATGATGCATGTATGATAGAGTTTGAAGTTCATGAGCACTTACCTCAAAAACGGCCAAGCTGGAGATTGAATTTTGCAGAGGAGGTGTTACAGATGTTGTTGCTTGATCTGGACAGCTTCAATGAACCTTAGGGAAGGTGTCTGGATGCTTGGAGTGAATTGAAAACACCTGGAGTAGTTGGAGGTACCCGATCTGCAGTTAAGCCCAAGTGTGAATCGAGCTCTATGATTCTGATGTTTCAGGTTGATGATGAGTGTTTGGATAGCTCATATGTGATATATGTGAGGTGTGGGAAGTGTTAATTTGTGCAGAAATGATCTGGAATGAAAATTGGCATGATAAGGCTCTTTATGTGTTCATATGGAGGTTGAAGAGTGAATCTGAGTTTTGGGGTAATTTGGGGTGTGTGAGTGGTTCAAACACATCATATGTGATGTTTATGAGTTGCTAGAACCATCACTTTGGCCATAACTTCAAGGGTTTGGAGGTTGAGTTTTCTACCTCTTTGAAAACTATGAAACTTGCAATTCAAGAAAGAAGAGAGAAAACCTATAATTGTGAGGTTTTGGTGTGAATTGAAGAGTGATTTGAACCTCTATTTATAGGCCAAAGTTTCTGAATACAAAGCTCTTGCAAGTTGATCAAGAATGATGATTTGGCTTAAGAGATAAAATGGAATCTTTCACATTAAATGCAAATGGTTAAAAGTGACTTAACCATGGTTATTTCTCAAGCTTCTTATCCTCTTCCATTCTGATCTCAAATCAGAAAATATCTACCAATTATTGCATCTATGCATCATTACTTGGATCATTTGGCAAAATGGTTCATAACTTAGTGAAAATGGCTTGAAATTTCAAGTGAAAAGTTCACTAATGTCAAAATTCAAAACCATAGCTACACTCCATATTTTTTCATGCTCTTGGACATTTTGGAAAGCTCATGTTACACACTTCAAAAGCCTAGTTGAAAGTTTCTTCAAGACCTTTAAGGAAATGGGTGAAAAAGATCCATGAACTTTGAAGAAAATGAAGTTTTAAGTGAAATTTTCATAAGATGCCAACTTTGAAGCTCCATATCTCTTAAATGGTTGATCTTATGGAAAAAAATTATATGTGTCAAAGTTGTTTATTGGATCAAAATCTACAACTTTCATGTTGGAAGTTTTTTTCAGTTTGTAGGTGAAATTTTGAGAAATTCCCTTCCAAAGTTTGGAAAAAACCATTGAAAAACACTTAGAAATTTTTCTAAGTATGAAAAGTCAAACTTTGACTTTTTGATTCTTGATTGATTTTCTTGATTTTTCTTGATCAAATGACTTCATATATCATATATTGATGATTTTTAACTTCAAAAGTCATGGTTGACCAAAATTCCCCAGAAGTCAATGGTGATCTTGTACAGTTGACTTTTTCAGACGAATCGCGTTTCTGGAGATTTCAAATGAAACAGGTTATCCTCACCATATGAATGGTATGAATGGATCACATTGAAGCATTAGAGGATATTGAGCCATGGTATGAGTTATGGCACCATGTCCTGATTAAAAAGTCAGTTGTTCAGTGAATTAGGTCAAAAACCCTAATTGTCGACCTGATGAAATTGATGTCTGTGGATCTTGAATTGAGACACAATCTTCATTGGATATTGTCATAGGGATTATTTGAAGATGATTGAAACCTTTGATTGACTTCCTGGGGATTTTTAGGGTTTCCCAAATGTGATCCCTGATTTCAGTCCCTGATAGTTCAAAACCCTGATATGAGGATTTGTCTGATCAATCTTTGTGTAGGAGATGTTATGAGCCAATGGATTAGGTCAAAATGATGCACTTGAGGTCTTGATATCATGTCCCAAGCCATTAGGTCAAATTCTGAGCAAAAGTCAGGAGTGTGCTGTCTTCAGTCAAAACCCTAATTCAGTCGATTCAAAGCTGTTGAGCTTGTTGAAATGAATCTCTGAGGACCAAATGTTGATTATTGATGAAGATGATTCATTTGAGATGAAGGGAGAACAAAACCCTAATTGATTGTTACTTGTACTAATGAGTGATTTCTTGATTAAACCCTGCTGAGCACAAGTAACAAACACAAGCTATGCAATTTGTTAGAGATGCAAATGATGCATATGCAAATGATATGAGATGGTATCTTAGGTCAAAAATTGGGGTATGACAGATGCCCCTATTTAAGTTTCTTCAACCTGAGACATGAAGATTGAAAATCTTCGTTTTGATAGGGTGGAAGAGACTTAAATATCAGAAGACGCAAATTTTGGACCTAAGATACCAAAATTGCGAATGATGCAAGGATATCTTTACCGAGGGAATATCAAAACTGACTCCGCTGGGGAAAAGAGGTTGGAAAGGATACCTCAATCCGTTTTAGGAAGAGAATCCGTTTTCTTTCTTTTCGGGGAAGCAAGTGTACGCTTCGCCGGGGAATGATAGCTTTGTAAGAAGAAGCTTACCTATTGACATTATCGACTATCAGCTTGGGGATAGACTTGTTTAATAATGCGAAGGTGAAAGGTATGAAACTGTATTACCGACTACCAGCGTTGTGATAGACTTGACAAGGTAAAAGAGTTTCAAAGGTTCGGTTAACATTATCGACTATCAGCATTGGGATAGACATGTTTAATAATATAACCAGAACAAAAGGTTACCGACTACCAGCCTTGTGATAGTGGTTTTGAAGACATGATCAATTATCAGCCAAGTGATAAAATGATCCTGGAGACTTTGCTAGGGGAATTACTGGATATTCAGCCTTGTGAACAGTAATAAGGCCCTGATTGTCAAATGATTTTCATGATTGATTTCTTTGAGAGGAAATTTTTTGAAAGAAACATAAACTGCTCAGATGATGAGGCCATTGTTTATGGTCTGTTTTTTCACGACTCTATTTGAGGAGTTGGTATTTTGAACCTCTGGTAAAGACAAGGTTCTAACCAAGAATGAATTGGAAAGAGACAGTCAAACAAGACTTTGTACCCATGAGGAATGAACTCAAACTGGGGATTTTCTCCTTTGTTTTTGAGAGGAGAAAACTAAAGCAACCTTCTTCCACGAGGAATGATCTCAGTGGGGAACTGGAAAAAGAAAGGATGTTATTTCTGCTTATGGGTGACAACCTACTGGAGAGATGACACGCCCATACTTGTTTCTTTTCTCTTTTCTCTTTTTTTTTTCTTGGGACAGATATATCCTGAACAAGTAATTTCGAAGAAAACACTGAAAAATGCAAGAATGCATAAATGATGCAAATATGTATGAATGATGAATGTCATGAATGTAGCATGCATACTGACGATACTGACAGACAAAGAGTATATACTGGAGAGGGACCGACGTCGCAATACAACCAGATACTTGGCAAATGTTCTTCAACACGGTGTAGATAACACAGGTGATGAATGGTGTTGCGTGCTTTAAACTTCTCTGGGGAAGATAAGCATCTCTTCTCATTGAGACGGAAGAATCTTTTCACTGGAGATAGAAAATCTTCGTCACTGGGAATAAAAGACCTTCTTTACTGGGGATAGAAGAGCTTTTCCTATCATAATCTTTGATTCATCCTATGGAGATAGCTGTTGATGTTCCTTCTGTTGTTCACAACTCAAAGGAAAGTTTCGCTTTTATTTTGAAAAAGAAAAGTGAAGTAAATTCATTTAAAACTGATTTTTTTTTCTTTTTTTTTTTCAAAAGTGAATAACACAATTAAAGCGTCATTTTGCAAGCTGAAAGAAATTAAAGATTTCAAACAAATGGGCACAAGGCTCAAATTTATTTAATAGGATGGTAATCAGCTAAAGGCGTGATTCCATGGAGTATTTACAAAAGTTGGAAATGGTAATTATGCGGAAAAGGCTACATTGAAAGCAATAACCACTATTCCCCCCAACAACTTTGAGTTCCAATTGTGCTTGTCGCTTCAGATTGGCAATGATTTGTTTAAAGATCCTTTGATGAAAAAGACTCCTCAGGTGACGAAGTACAGACTGATGCAGTTACTTTGTCATAAATCCCTAATTTTTGCCTAGATTGCCCTTTCAGGTTTTCAATCTACCAGGATGAATTTTTTTTCTGTTTATTGTCTCTAATTTTTGCCTGGACCGCCCTTTCGGGTTTTCAGTCCACCGAGACGCTCATTTTTGCCTAAGTCGCCCTTTGCGGGTTTTCGACTTACCGAGCTGTTCTTTTGTTCTTTTTTAGACAAAGTATTTCTTGACTGCATCAGCATTCACAGGATGTGGGAGTTCATCACCATCCATGGTTGTAAGAATCATGGCGCCGCCAGAAAATGTTCTTTTGACAACATACGGGCCTTCGTAATTAGGAGACCATTTGCCCCTAGAATCTGGTTGAAAAGACAAGATCTTTTTAAGCACGAGGTCGCCTTCTTGAAATTCACGAGGTCGAACCTTTTTGTTGAAGGCTTGTTTCATCCTTGCTTGGTATAACTGTCCATGGCATAGAGCAGACATACGTTTTTCTTCGATTAAGTTCAACTGATCGTATCTGCTTTGACACCATTCAGCCTCTGATAACTTAGTCTCCATGAGGACTCTCATTGATGGGATTTCAACTTCTACGGGGAGCACAGCTTCCATGCCGTATACTAGAGAAAAGGGAGTTGCCCCTGTTGAAGTACGCACTGAAGTACGGTACCCATGTAAAGCAAATGGCAGCATTTCATGCCAGTCTTTGTAAGTGACGACCATTTTCTGGACAATCTTCTTAATGTTCTTGTTGGCAGCTTCAACGGCGCCGTTCATTTTTGGTCTATAAGGAGAAGAGTTATGATGCTCAATCTTGAATTCCTTACACAATTCTTTCATCATTTTGTTATTTAAGTTTGAACCATTGTCAGTAATGATCTTGCTGGGAATACCATATCGGCAAATGATGTTATTCTTGATAAACCTCACAACCACTTGTCTTGTAACATTGGCGTAAGATGCTGCTTCGACCCATTTGGTGAAGTAATCAATGGCTACCAAGATGAAACGATGACCGTTTGAAGCTTTCGGTTCGATCATTCCAATCATGTCGATACCCCACATGGAGAAAGGCCATGGAGATGAGAGAACGTTGAGTAGAGTCGGTGGCACATGGATCTTATCTGCGTAGATCTGGCACTTGTGACATCTCTTCACGTGTTTGTAACAGTCAGATTCCATTGTCAACCAATAGTATCCTGCTCTTAAGATCTTCTTGGACATTGCATGCCCGTTTGAATGAGTTCCAAAGGACCCTTCATGCACTTCATGCATTAACATATCTGCTTCGTGTCTATCCACGCATCTGAGCAAAACCATGTCGAAATTTCTTTTGTATAGCACATCTTCATTCAGGAAGAAACTGCCAGAAAGTCTCCTTAGAGTTTTCTTATCTTTGTTTGATGCCCCAAGCGGGTACTCTTGAGTTTGAAGGAAGTGTTTGATGTCGTGGAACCACGGTTTATCATCGATGACTGCTTCAGTTGCAAACACATAGGCAGGCCTTTCAAGGCGCGTGATTCTGACTTTAGGCACATCATTCCAGTGACTGACTTTGAACATGGAAGATAGAGTAGCCAAGGCGTCTGCCATTCGATTCTGATCTCGAGGTATATGATGCAATTCAACTTTGTTGAAGAAAGTCAACAGACGTCTTGCATAATCTCTGTAAGGAATCAAACCAGGGTGGTAAGTTTCCCACTTGTCTTTGATTTGGTTGATCACAAGGGCTGAATCTCCATATATGTCGAGGATCTTGATCCTTAAGTCAATGGCTTCTTCGAGACCCATGATACAAGCTTCATATTCTGCGATGTTGTTGGTACAATCAAATAGTAATCTGGCGGAGAACGGGATATGAGTACCCTTGGGAGTGATGATGATTGCCCCAATTCCATTGCCAAAAGCGTTAACTGCTCCATCAAAAATTAGGCCCCATCTTGATCCAGGATCAGGACCTTCTTCAGGT
Organism: Vicia villosa; assembly: GCF_029867415.1. Classification (NCBI taxonomy): domain Eukaryota; kingdom Viridiplantae; phylum Streptophyta; class Magnoliopsida; order Fabales; family Fabaceae; genus Vicia; species Vicia villosa. Next base: position 1,257,957 of record NW_026704957.1, on the reverse strand, counting down.
AACGGTTCGTCACAATCTTTCATCTTCAAGTACAAGACATCTTCATCAGGAAAGTCAAACTTGAGAGATTGATATTCATTAATTGGTTGATGCGCCAAGTGATCGGCGAGAATGCTTCCTTTGACCGCTTTTTGAGCACGGTATTCAATGTCATATTCGGATAGCAGCATTTGCCATCGGGCAATCCTTCCTGTTAAGGCAGGCTTTTCAAAGACGTACTTGATCGGATCCATTTTGGAAATTAACCAAGTAGTATTGTTGATCATGTATTGGCGGAGACGTTTTGAAGCCCAAGCCAAAGCACAACATGTTTTTTCGAGCATGGAGTAACGAGACTCACAATCTGTGAATTTCTTACTCAAGTAATAGATGGCATGCTCCTTCTTACCGGTTTCATCTTGCTGTCCAAGCATACAGCCCATGGATTCTTCCAACACAGTAAGGTACATGATTAATGGTCTTACTTCAACTGGAGGAATCAATATTGGTGGTTCTAACAGGTATTCCTTGATACTGTCGAACGCTTTCTGGCAATCTTCAGTCCATACAACCCCTTGATCTTTGCGGAGAAGCTTGAAAATTGGCCCACAAGTAGCAGTCATTTGAGAGATAAATCTGGAGATATAGTTCAATCGTCCAAGAAATCCTCTTACTTGCTTTTCAGTTTTTGGTGCAGGCATCTCTTGAATAGCTCTGACTTTGTCGGGATCTACTTCAATACCTCTTTGGCTGACAATGAAACCCAAGAGTTTTCCAGATCTAACCCCAAAAGTACATTTGTTAGGATTCAAGCGAAGCTGATATTTCCTTAACCGTTGAAACAACTTCAAAAGGTATTCAATATGTTCTTCTTCTGTGCTGGACTTGGCTATCATGTCGTCCACATAAACTTCAATTTCTTTATGCATCATGTCATGAAAGAGAGTAGTCATAGCCCTTTGGTAAGTTGCGCCTGCATTCTTTAATCCAAACGGCATCACTTTGTAGCAAAAGGTACCCCATGGGGTGATGAAAGATGTCTTCTCCATGTCTTCAGGAGCCATCTTGATCTGATTATAACCGGAGAACCCGTCCATGAAGGAAAAGACGTTGAACTTAGCGGTGTTATCAACCAACATGTCGATATGTGGTAATGGAAAGTCATCTTTTGGACTGGCTTTGTTCAAGTCACGGTAGTCAACACACATTCTGACTTTGCCATCTTTCTTCGGAACTGGCACTATGTTAGCCAACCATTGAGGATACTCCGAGGTGACAAGAAAACCTGCGTCGAGTTGCTTTTGAACTTCTACTTTGATCTTGTTAGCCATATCAGGGTGAGTCCTTCGTAATTTCTGCTTAACTGGCGGACATTCTGGCTTCAATGGCAAGTAATGCTGAACAATATTGGTATCCAACCCAGGCATGTCTTGGTAGGACCAGGCAAACACGTCAACATATTCTTTGAGAAGGTCTGTCAACTTACTCTTGATATCAGCATCAAGCAGCGATCCAATGGTCACTTCTTTTTTGTCTTCTTCAGAACCCAAGTTGATCTTTTCTAAAGGCTCTTTGTGAGGCAGAATGGCTCTTTCCTCGTGCTTAAGTAATCGAGAGATCTCGTCCGGAATCTCCTCTTCTTCCTCTTCTTCGGCTTCGAACACAGGAAACTTAAAGTTGGGAGAGGGCATAGAGTTATTGCATTCAATGGGTTTATCAATAGTAAATCTGCACATGTGATTTATATTTATTTCAGAAAATTTATGAATGCAAGAGTGTATGCAGATTTTTTTTTTTTTTTTTTTTGGTTTTTTAGGATTACCATTTCCAGAAAAAAGCAAAAATAAAACACATAATGTAGGGAATTCAAAATGACACTTTATTTATGATTCATCTTTGAAACAAAGCCCTAAACACAAACTCATTTGTCTTGGGCAGGACAAAGAGGGAAACTTTTAAAACAAAGCCCTATACACAAAGTTATTTGGGCGGAATATTTAAAAGCAAAGCCCTATAAAACATCTCTCTGCTTTGGGCAAGGCAGGAGGTCAAAATAACAGCGAGGTGATTACTTTGAGCGGCGAACAACATTCGGAACGTCGACAGCTTTCCAGTAGCAACGAACTCCTCTGTGTATTATGTATTCAGGAAAATTCTCTTCAGAATTGTCTTTAGTATTGACATTGACCGCGGGTCGAGCAGGATTTGAAGGTCCTGGTTTGTCAACCTTGTTCTTTGTAGAGTTGAAACGGTCTTCTTTTACTTCTTGAAGAGCATAAGACGAGTCACAATCTTCAGAATTTTCAGGATGTATTTCCCAGTCTTCAGGATGAAGAGACTCATTGTCAGCAACACTTTCTGAGTCAGTTGCGGGACCATCTTCCCCTTCATCTTCAAAAATGGCATTTATGTGATAATAACCATCTTCAGGATTATAAACCTTGGCAGATGCATTGAATCCGAAATCTTCAGTAATTTCAGGCTGCTGAGAAAATTGACAGGGCTGATAAGCCTTTTCTGGTTGACTATTATATTCGAAGGAATCTCCCCATCCAGTTGGTTGGATATCCTCAATCGCAATCTTGTAACTTTCAGGTGCAGTGTATTTCACCATATAATCAAATCTTCCACTTGGTTGTCCCAAGGTGTCCCAGATCTCTGCAGGAACAGGCTCAATTTCTTTGCCTTTGGATTTCTCTGACGGAGGATATGGTTCTTCCTGAGATATGTATCCCGAGTCATTGAGATAACATTTCCATTCTTCTTCAGGATCAGGTAGACCTTCTTTAATGCATTCTTCGATAAGGACATTAACCTCTTGAGGAATTGGGTTAAGGAATCCTCCACTAATGAATGTTTCTTTGATCGGACGAAGGGTTTCATCCTTCTTGGTGCAGTTTGAGAATGTTGGTGAACATCCGAGACCTGCTCTAGTTTCATTCTTGGTCGGGATCACAACTTGCCCCCAGCCAGTGGTAGTTCCATCTCTCACTACTTTTACTGCTTCTTTGTATGAAGAGATCGATGCTTTCTTCTTGGAAGATTCGTCTTCTAAAGAGAGACCTTGGAACGGAGTTCCTTCCACATCATCAGCACCGATGAAAGAGAAATTGGATAAATGGCTCACCATCAAGGCTTGTTCTCCACTTATCGTTACCAATTTTCCATTTGTTACAAATTTTAACTTTTGATGGAGCGTAGAAGTTACTGCCCCTGCTTCATGAATCCATGGTCGTCCTAACAGACAGCTATAAGCAGCTTGTATGTCCATGACCTGGAAGGTGATTTGGAATGTATGTGGACCAATTGTCATGGGAAGGTTGACTTCGCCAATAACCGATTTTCGCAATCCATCAAATGCTTTGACAACTACACCACTGAACTTCATAGGCATTCCTTGGTAAGACAAGCGAGCAAGAGTCGTCTTTGGCATCACATTCAAGGAAGATCCGGTGTCTACGAGTACATTGGACAAAGAGTCTGACTGACAGTTCATAGAAATGTGCAAAGCAAGATTGTGATTTTTACCCTCCTCGGGGAGTTCTTCATCACAGAAGCTTAAATTGTTACAAGCTGTTATGTTGGCTATTATCCCATCAAAGTGGTCAACAGTCACATCATGATCTACAAAAGCTTGATCTAAGACCTTCATCAGGGCTTCCCTGTGGGCTTCTGAATTTAAAAGCAATGAAAGTATGGAGATCTTCGAAGGAGTCTGCATAAGCTGATCCACAATCTTGTATTCACTTCTTTTGATAAGCTTCAAAATTTCATCAAAGTCAGGATTCACATTGGTTCCACTGGATTGACCAATATCAGTGTTTGTATTACTGACAGGAGTTTCCACAGGATTTCCCACTGGAACATTGACAGGATTTTGTCCGGTTGTAGGAGCAACAGGCTGCTTTGAAGGTAGTGGAGTATACACACGTCCACTTCTTGTTACTCGACTTACATCGGCGATGTTTTCGACAGATGAGAGAGTTGGTAAAGGAACTTCTTGTCCGTCCTTTATCATTGTGGCATTGTAGTTGTATGGAACTGCCTTGTCAGAGTCATAAGGAACAGGTCCAGGTAGACAAATGATTAAAGGAGCAATAGGAACCTTTGGCTTGTTGTAAGTAACTTCTATGCGCTCAGGCATGTTGAAATGAGGAACGATGACGTTAACTGTAGGCATTTCCGAGTTGATATCTGAGACTAAAAGCTCATGCGGATAACATCCTATCATGTTAACTTCATTTTCATCCCTATTTCTGTAGATCTCAATAGTACCATTATCTAGCAAAACTTGGAGATCTCTTCTCACAATCGAACACCCGTGAGGATCCACACAACATATTCTACAGGAACCGTATTGATGCTGGCGAAAATTCTGCCCCCGACAAAGAGTAGCGTGCATTTGTACCAAATCTGCTCTTTGAGAAGTTGATATTATAGACTCGGTATTGGCCAGGACATCCATATACCATGTTTACAACATGCCCTCCATGATTGGGCAGCGGATTTGCTTGCACATTAGGATTCAAATTTCTGAAAGAGAGAAGATTAGATCTAACCAACCTCTGAACTTCATATTTCAAAGCTATGCAATGCTCAAGATCATGGCCAGGTGCTCCTTGATGATAAGGGCATGAAACCTCAGCTTTGTACCACCATGGGAGTCTCTCAAGTACTGGTGGTGGTGCTTTAGTTTGAATAAGGCCTCTTTCAATCAGTGCAGGGTACAATTCTGTGTAGGTCATCGGAATCGGATCGAACTGCGGAGCTCTTTGCACACGATTCTGATTGTTGTTAAGTTGTTGAGCCTGTTGTCGAGGCTGTTGTTGTTGAAACTACGGAGTAAACCCCGGATTCGGTGCTGTATTAACGACTGGTGTGATAGCAGAAACCTGTTGTGGACGATTGACATTCCCTCTTGGCTTTCCTTGGGATACCATGTCAACACTTTGTTCCTTCTTCTTTGGGAAACCACTTCCGAACTTTTTGGTTCCGCTTGAAGATCCGCCTTCTTTAGTTAGACGTCCGGTTCGGACCCCTTCTTCTAGACGCATCCCCATGTTTACCATTTCGGTGAAATCACTTGGAGCACTAGCAATCATGCGTTCATAATAAAACGGACTGAGAGTATTCAAGAAGATCTTTGTCATCTCTTTCTCTTTTAACGGTGGATTAATCTGAGCAGCAGTTTCTCTCCATCGTTGGGCATACTCTTTGAAAGCTTCATGATCTTTCTGAGCCATGGACCGAAGCTGATCTCTGTCCGGAGCCATATCCGAGTTGTACTTGTATTGTCGGACAAAGGCCTCTCCTAGATCGTTGAAAGTTCGAATATTGGTGCTATCCAAACCTGTGTACCACTTCAGTGCGGCACCAGTCAAACTGTCTTGAAAGTAATGGATAAGCAATTGATGATTATCTGCATAAGTAGACATCTTTCTGGCATACATCACGAGATGACTTTGCGGACAAGAACTACCTTTGTACTTCTCAAAGTCTGGGACCTTGAATTTAGCCGGTATTTGTACACTGGGAACCAAACATAGCTCTTGGGCATTCTTTCCAAACAAATCTTTGCCACGAATAGCTTTGACTTCCAGTTGAATCTTGTTAAACTGCTCTTGGAGATCTTCCACAAGATTACGCGGATTTGTGCTATCACCTTGATCATGATAAATCTCATTGCCATCATAAGGAACAGTGTGAACCGTAGGGGTCGGAACTGTCATAGTGGGTTGAGAAAGTGCCATAGTGATTTGGGAAAAAGTTACCCCTGAATGTGGAATAAATGCTGAACCTTGTGCAGCAGGTGCTTCAGTTGTAGCTGTTTGAACCCCAGAGAAATTATGGCGGAAACCTGTACCAAAACTGAAAGGCGGGCCCCAACCTTCTGGCATGGAGAAAGATGGAATACCGAATGCAACTGTAGAAACTGGAGTAGTGACTTCAGATGTTACCGTTGCTTGACTGTTAGGTGGCGGCGGCTGATTCTGTGCGGCCATCAAGGAGTCAACCAGAGTAGTGAGACTTTCCAACTTTTCCTGAAGGGTGGTCACCGTACCACGGAGCTCAACATTCTCTTGTTCAGAGTGTTCCATTACTCTTCTTCTACTCGAACGAGTATTGTATCTGTGATCTGATTGCGAGCGCGGTCGAGAAACTTTGAGACGCGACAGCTTGACGATCTATTGGAGAAAGATCCAAAAGATAAGACTCTATACAACAGACTCGATATGCAGAATGATGTATGCAAAAAGAAATTTATGATTTTTCCAAACATTTTAAAGATTATTTCCTTGCAAACATTTGAACACAAACAATTCTTTTATTGAAATAATGGGAAATGTTACAACATTGGAGCATAGCTCCTTACAAAAGCAAATGATAAATAAAAAGCTAAACAATCCTAAGCATCTTCATCAGACGAAGAACCAAATGCGTTGTGCAGCTTGAGCTTCATGATTTCTTTCCCATAGTAAGCTTTCAACTCGGCCTTTTCAGCTCTCAGCTTGTCAACCACATTCTTCCAATTGTCAGGAGTTGGAGCGTTGCTTGTTGAGCCTTCAAGCTTTTTCTTGCTTTCTTTGATGTATCTTCTGATTGCGGCATCTTTCCGACGGATCTTCTCATCTTTGTTCATGAGCCATCCATCCTGATAATAGAGAGTTTCTTCATGTTCTTTCACTTGTTTCTTCAACTTTCTGTTTTCTACATCAGTTTTTCGAAATTTTTCTTTCCAAGCCTCTTTTTCTATCCTCATCTTGGTCAAAGTGTCTTGGTATTCCTCCATAGCAGGAATGTTGGGTCGTTGAGGTACCACAGGGAACATGGGTTTTTCATAATCATAAGGCATTTGAAACTCCCTTGCTCTTTTCTTCACCCAACAGGTATAGGCGTTCGTAGCAATACAGTTCTTTATCTCACCTTTTTCTTTCCATCGGATGTCGTACCAGGCTTTCACCATTTTTGTCTTCAACCCTTGAGGATCATTTCCTTCCTGATAGAAGTAGCTTTCCACTGTAGGGCCAATGGGTTTAGTTGAATTTGCATACCCGAGTTGTCGTCGGGCTAGGACCAGATTGTAGTTAATTCCTCCTTGTGTACCAATGAGGGGTACGTTGGCGAATTCTCCACAACTTTCAATGGTTTCTGTACCGCAGCGAGCCAAGGTATACCACTGAATATCATTATTAGTAAGAGACATAAGTCTTTGAGACCAACGTAAACCTTCCCGGTTTTCCGTGAAAATGGGAGACTTAGGTAAGTGTGAAACAATCCATTTAAACAACAGAGGTGCACAACATACAATAATTCCACCACCTTGGTGATTCCTATGATGGACAGAGAAATACATGTCAGCAAGTAGAGTCGGAACGGGATTTCCATTCAAGAAGACCTTTATGGCATTGATATCAACAAAGTCGTCGATATTGGGAAACAGAACCAACCCATAGATGAGCAAGGCTAGTACAGCTTCAAAAGCTATCATGCTACCAGTCTCGATGAAATCAAAGGCTCTCTTTATTAGAAACTGTGAAGGCAAACCTGGAAGGTTTCCTTTGGTAGTCCAATTACTCTCTATTTCAGATTTCTTCAAGTGGGTTCCTGTTGCAATGACTGGTGACTTAGGAATGGCTTCCAAACCATTGAAAGGTATTTTGTCAGACACAGGAATACCCAAAAGATTGGCATATTCTTCCAAGGTTGGTACCAACTGATAGTCTGGGAAGGTAAAACACCGGTAGACGGGATCATAAAACTGAACCAGAGTTTTGAGAAGTCCTTCATCAACATGAGTGTTCAAGATAGGCAAAAGCTTTCCATGGCTTTTCCTAAAATCAGAAGGATCTTGTACAAAAGACGCTAACTCTTTCAGTCTTTCCACATTAGGCTCTTTGAAACCGTACCTCTTGGTATGCCTTTTTACCCACTCCATAACCTAATCCTATAATGTTTGCAAAGAAAATTCTCTAATTGTTTGGAAAAAATCATGTTTTTATGGAAAAAAGATTTTTTTTATTTTTTATGGATGTATGAATGCATGGATGCATGGATGCCACATATTCAAACATGGTAAAGCGAACATGGTAACGCAAACATGGTACTGTAAACATGGCAACACAAACATGGTAACACAAACATGGTACACACAGGTTCAAAGGTCCAGCGTCACGAGCATGAGGTCAGAGAACCAAATATGGGATAGTTCTAGTTAATCACCTGCAAAACATGTTCTACTGATACGTCAGAGTCTACATTTTTCTTTCGGATATTACCGGCTTTCCACAATTAAACTCATGAGCCAGCAATATTCTCAAGAAAAACTCGTCTGAGTGTGGTTCTCCGCATGACAACTAATCCAAGTCTTCACCTGAATAGTTTCTGCACCACAACCTAATAAGGCCAGGATGGGTTGGGGTTCTACGGTCTCTCAGCTTCTACAGTTCAATGAAAGCAACAATGTCTTCGCAATTAACTCGCTAAACATATATTACAAACAAGGAACCTCCACTGAGCGGAGGGATTCTCACGTGCGCCTGCACATGACTATACCCTCCACCTAATTTCTTATGTGTACTTAATCCGGGTTAGGATTTGTCCATAATGTATCACTTGTAACAGAACCACACAAGTAACAGAACCAAAGAACCACACATATAACAAAAAATGAAATGAAAAATAAAGCAAATAGAATTAACCCTTCCTTTGGAAATAATAAAAAGATGGTCCCCAGTGAAGTCGCCATTTTTCTGTCGCGGGCGAAAAATCGTTTTGTTCCTCTTTTTTTTTGGGATGATACACCTGATGCCTTCTTTGGGCTCGAGTGCTCATAAAAAATGATTTTTCTTTTGTACCGACCAAACTTTTTATTATTTCCAAAGTAGGAAAAGGAAAAAAGCTGCAATAACCTAAAAGTGGGGGGAGAGATCTTGGGTAAGAGGGTTGGTTATACGAAGGGAAGGTATTAGCACCCAACGTATCTATAGTACTCTATAGGTTTCTTTGCTTTGTTTATTCCATTCTTGTTGTGGTGGAGGTTTTTGTGAAATAGGTGGGACCTAAGGTGTTTGTTTGATTATGCTCGCAAAGATCATCGCGATCCTCTGCATACATATCCCTTAGAGGGAATCAGAGCATCTGTAGCTCGGGTCTACGGGTGCTAAGGTTTGAATGGTTTTTTTTTTTGTTTTGTTTTGTTTTGCTCGCCAAGGATCGACCTTGTGCCTACGTATTCTCAAAGGGATGTTGAGAAAGTCAGAGCAATCGTAGTTCCCACTTATGCTAGTGGAAGCAAAGGAAAATAGACAAATGTCGTCTAAATGCTAGATGTATCTAATCTATATCATCACATACATCTGTTTGTTTTTGTTTGAAAATCTTTTCATTATAAGCCTGGGGCCATGCCACTTAGGGTGCTTAGAATGATAAAGATGTTTTTGTTTGTTTAACCAGCCTTGTGGCAAAAGTTTCAATGAAGTCAGCCTTGTGACAAAAACTTTGATTAATCAGCCAGCCTTGTGGCAAAAGTTTCAATGAAGTCAGCCTTGTGACAAAAACTTTGATTAATCATCCAGTACGGTGGTAAAACAGTTTGATTGATTAGCCAGCCTTGTGGCAAAAAGTTTGATTGATTGATTGATTGATTGTTTGTGATGATATAAAAGAGATACTCCTAGCATAGAGATGAAAAATGTCTAATCTCCTAGGGTATTTTGATTTGGATATTGGGGGATGCTTATAAGAAGCCCGTGGGTCCTTGTACGAAGCCCAAGAGGAGGCTATCCGAGGGTCCTTGCATTGTAAGCCCAAGAGGAGGCTATGGGAGGGACAATCCAGGGTCCTTGCATTGTAAGCCCAAGAGGAGGCTATGGGAGGGTCACTCGTTTGTACAAAGCCCAAGGGGAGGCATGGTATAGTTGGTTTGAGCTCTTAGAGCGATTTCACCGGGAAACCATACTCTATGTCCTAACCTAAACTAGGGAGATTCTTTGCACGAAGCCCAATAGGAGGCTATGGGGAACCTAGTGTTGTACTAAGTTGAACAAGTATATAACACAAACACAAATATGAACAAGTACGAACAAATATGAACAAGTACATGAACAATTATGAACAGTTATATGAACAGATATGAACAAGTATGAACAAGCATATATATGACAAAGTGTGTGTATATAATGGAGTTTATGAAGGAAATATACCTGTAAGCATGATCCATTTGTATACACGGGGCTCGGGACTCACACTCGGGGAGAAGTCCACTTGAGTTTATTCAAAACTATGTAAACAGGTATTTACAAAAGGGCTTGGGACTTATACCTACATGGAGGCCCATGGTATTTTTTGGGAAGATTTAAAGAAAACCTTCATTTTTGGTTTGTTATTCAAAGTTAAAAAAACAGATTGAGATATGTACAAAAAGGCGTACAATGAAATACCTAATTTCATGTACTGGAGTGGATATGTACAAAAGGGCTTGGGACTTATACCTACGTGGAGGCCCATGGTATATTGAAAAGTTTTGTTTCTTTGGAGTTTTGTTGCTTTGAAAATGATTTGGAAATTGTTTGAAAATTGTTTATTTTGAAGAAGTTTTATTGTTTTTTTAAAAAAAAGTGTTTTGAAAACTGTAAGAAAAGAAATGAAATGGGACTTACACTCTCTAATATTCGAGAGGCCCCACTTCGTTTTGAAAATCAATTGATCAATTAAAAAGATTTAATCAAAAGTTTTCTTTAAGAATCAAAAAGAAATGGTTTATCGTTTTTTTTGAAAAGAATCGCGATCGCTTGTTTTAAAACGATTTGAATTTTGAAAGAAGTCAATTTAATCAAGATAAACAAAAGATTATTCTTAATTAACACTTAGATAATTAGGGTTTGCTTCAAAAAATATTTACAAGTGATTAAGTTTGAAAACCAAATGAAAAAGTAGTATTTAAAAGTATTTAAAAACATTTAAAAACATGTCATTTTAAACCTATTTAAAAATGTATCAAATAAATATTTTTTGGTGATTTTTTTTGGTATTCATAAAATATGTATATTAAATAAGAAGTGTTCAAAAAATGAAGAAAAAATAAGTTGATTTGATTAGTTAAATTAATTAATGAAGTTTGTTAAAAAATGAAAGAAAAATAGTGTTAAAAAAATGGTTTTGGTCCCTAAGGGTGTTGAACCCGTGACCTCTCTCTCACCAGCCAAAACAACAACCAACTGAGCTGCGCGCGCAGCTTGTTAATGATACGCCTTCAGTTTATTATATTTTAAAACCAATGTTTGAATTTCCCCAAACCAAATCTGGCGCCAAGAACACAACCCTAACTGAATTTTGAATTCCTTCAAATCTGTGTTGTTTTGATCGATCAAAGGGTCTATCTCACTCGGTTTTTCACAAGGAACATGATGGTGCCCTTTAATTTCATTTATTTTTGCTCTAAGATGATTAATTCTCTGATGAACACGAAGAACCCTAATATGACAAATCTTTGTGAAATCGTGTATGATCATGATATGATGCAATTGATTGAGGGTTATTATTCAGTGATGGTGCAGAAACAAGATGGTAACTTAGTTTTTCATTTATGATGCATGTATGATAGAGTTTGAAGTTCATGAGCACTTACCTCAAAAACGGCCAAGCTGGAGATTGAATTTTGCAGAGGAGGTGTTACAGATGTTGTTGCTTGATCTGGACAGCTTCAATGAACCTTAGGGAAGGTGTCTGGATGCTTGGAGTGAATTGAAAACACCTGGAGTAGTTGGAGGTACCCGATCTGCAGTTAAGCCCAAGTGTGAATCGAGCTCTATGATTCTGATGTTTCAGGTTGATGATGAGTGTTTGGATAGCTCATATGTGATATATGTGAGGTGTGGGAAGTGTTAATTTGTGCAGAAACGATCTGGAATGAAAATTGGCATGATAAGGCTCTTTATGTGTTCATATGGAGGTTGAAGAGTGAATCTGAGTTTTGGGGTAATTTGGGGTGTGTGAGTGGTTCAAACACATCATATGTGATGTTTATGAGTTGCTAGAACCATCACTTTGGCCATAACTTCAAGGGTTTGGAGGTTGAGTTTTCTACCTCTTTGAAAACTATGAAACTTGCAATTCAAGAAAGAAGAGAGAAAACCTATAATTGTGAGGTTTTGGTGTGAATTGAAGAGTGATTTGAACCTCTATTTATAGGCCAAAGTTTCTGAATACAAAGCTCTTGCAAGTTGATCAAGAATGATGATTTGGCTTAAGAGATAAAATGGAATCTTTCACATTAAATGCAAATGGTTAAAAGTGACTTAACCATGGTTATTTCTCAAGCTTCTTATCCTCTTCCATTCTGATCTCAAATCAGAAAATATCTACCAATTATTGCATCTATGCATCATTACTTGGATCATTTGGCAAAATGGTTCATAACTTAGTGAAAATGGCTTGAAATTTCAAGTGAAAAGTTCACTAATGTCAAAATTCAAAACCATAGCTACACTCCATATTTTTTCATGCTCTTGGACATTTTGGAAAGCTCATGTTACACACTTCAAAAGCCTAGTTGAAAGTTTCTTCAAGACCTTTAAGGAAATGGGTGAAAAAGATCCATGAACTTTGAAGAAAATGAAGTTTTAAGTGAAATTTTCATAAGATGCCAACTTTGAAGCTCCATATCTCTTAAATGGTTGATCTTATGGAAAAAAATTATATGTGTCAAAGTTGTTTATTGGATCAAAATCTACAACTTTCATGTTGGAAGTTTTTTTCAGTTTGTAGGTGAAATTTTGAGAAATTCCCTTCCAAAGTTTGGAAAAAACCATTGAAAAACACTTAGAAATTTTTCTAAGTATGAAAAGTCAAACTTTGACTTTTTGATTCTTGATTGATTTTCTTGATTTTTCTTGATCAAATGACTTCATATATCATATATTGATGATTTTTAACTTCAAAAGTCATGGTTGACCAAAATTCCCCAGAAGTCAATGGTGATCTTGTACAGTTGACTTTTTCAGACGAATCGCGTTTCTGGAGATTTCAAATGAAACAGGTTATCCTCACCATATGAATGGTATGAATGGATCACATTGAAGCATTAGAGGATATTGAGCCATGGTATGAGTTATGGCACCATGTCCTGATTAAAAAGTCAGTTGTTCAGTGAATTAGGTCAAAAACCCTAATTGTCGACCTGATGAAATTGATGTCTGTGGATCTTGAATTGAGACACAATCTTCATTGGATATTGTCATAGGGATTATTTGAAGATGATTGAAACCTTTGATTGACTTCCTGGGAATTTTTAGGGTTTCCCAAATGTGATCCCTGATTTCAGTCCCTGATAGTTCAAAACCCTGATCTGAGGATTTGTCTGATCAATCTTTGTGTAGGAGATGTTATGAGCCAATGGATTAGGTCAAAATGATGCACTTGAGGTCTTGATATCATGTCCCAAGCCATTAGGTCAAATTCTGAGCAAAAGTCAGGAGTGTGCTGTCTTCAGTCAAAACCCTAATTCAGTCGATTCAAAGCTGTTGAGCTTGTTGAAATGAATCTCTGAGGACCAAATGTTGATTATTGATGAAGATGATTCATTTGAGATGAAGGGAGAACAAAACCCTAATTGATTGTTACTTGTACTAATGAGTGATTTCTTGATTAAACCCTGCTGAGCACAAGTAACAAACACAAGCTATGCAATTTGTTAGAGATGCAAATGATGCATATGCAAATGATATGAGATGGTATCTTAGGTCAAAAATTGGGGTATGACACCAACAACATGCTCAATCTATCCTACTATCTATAATCCCATAATAGAAGTTAAACGGAAGAGTCCACCCTTACCTGAAGGTTGATTCTTCGTTCTTTCTCGCGTCGCACTTCCTCGCTTCTCTGCTCTTTCACGTTCAGACTTCTCTTCTCCCTTTTGGTTCTCTTCCCACAATTCCTTCTTTTTTTTTTTCTATTTTATGAAAATAAGCTTATCATTAGTAATGGGCTTCACAACTGACACCCCCTTCTACTAAAAGCGACACTGGCCCATTAGCCTCATTATTCCATTTTTCTCAATTAACTCAAATAATTCTAATATTTAATCCAAAAATTAATTAAATTAAATAAAGAATTTTATGGAGTGTTACAACATACACAACATTCACAGTTCCCTGAAGGGACTCATAGAATCTCTTATTTAGGGCAGTCACCTCATCTTTGTGAGCCTTCAAAGTCTTAGTATGAGTCTCTCTTTCTTGCTGAAGATTTTTCGAGCCTCCTCTGCACGGAGATCTACCTCGACGAAAACATTAAAGGTCTCCTGACACTATTTCTTCTTTGCCTCAAAGGAGGATTTTTGCTTAATGATCCAGGAAGCCAGAGTTGAAGGAGAAGCGTCGAGCTTCACCTCCTTTTACAATGCCTCAACAAATTTCAATATTCCCTGCAAATCGACAAGTACCTTCTCGAAAGATAGTACCATGAAAATAAAACTAACCAAATCGGAATCTAGAATTTCTAGATTCCGATGCGTTTTCTGGCGGGCTTATGAAGTTTCCGGCGTGTTCGTTCGACGACTTTGAAATTTCTAGTGGCGCAACCCTGTTTCCCGTGAGCTTTAATTTGTGAGGTAAATTCGAATTTTAGCTCGTTGTTTCCTGTTTCTGACTCTTTTCCACATTTTTTTTCTATTCCTCTTCTCAAATCACTGCAATGGCACTAATTCATCATCTTAGGATAAAGGTGATGAATGTTAATAGCTCACAGAAATGGTGAAGAAGATAAGGGAAGTGATGGCGCAGATCATATGAAGGTTCAAAGTTTCTTCTTCAACTTTGGTATGATTTTGGCAAGGCTTTTGCTACTGATATTAGTGTGATTGCTGCTAATTTTTTCACTCATTATACTATTCTATTTATAACATAGAATTAGGTTTATATTTTTGGTGAGTGTGTGAGGGAATCATGTGAGAATTGGTTAGAATTAGGAGGGAAAAGTGTGAATTGTGTGATAAGTGATGAAAAGTGAATGAAACCGTGTGAGAGTGGTGAGACAGAGTGAGTGAAAATGAAAGTTTGTAAAATTTTGTTAGAGAGATATTTTGATGTATCCAATGAACATGGTGATGTATCATGTAGTTTGTAAATATTGTAAAAGTTGTAAAAAACTTGTTGTAGTTTGTTTTGTACGTGAAAAAGTTTCATGGTCGTGTATTATGATGTATTGGTTTTTTTTTGTGTAAGCAAGAATTAGATATATGAGAGAACTAAGGATTCTCTAACCTTGATACACAAGAACGGAATAAGTCCGACAAAAAAAACGATATTACAAACCAATTACAATTACGACATAGAAGACAAAGGATCTTTACTAAAATCGTAAAAGTTACAATTGGGATAAGCAATGTCGCCCAAGGAAGATCACCTCCATATCAAAATTTTGATATTCCAAACTATATTGTTAATATTCCAAACTTCGTTCCTAAAACAAAAGTCATTCCTTGTCAACCAAATAATCCAACAAGTGGCTAACCAAAACACCCCCAATTTTCCAACTTTGATGCCTTTTACCCGCCCCATGGAATACCATTCCATAAAAAATGGAATACATTCATCCTCCTTCCATCTCGGATAATCCACCCACTCACCAATTTCCTTCCAGACAACCTTAATCACATCACATTTGAAGAAAATATGATCCATATCCTCCAAATGCAAGTCGCAAAAAACACAATTTAAGTTAGAAGTAGAAAAGTGGACGACGTATTGGTATGTGTATGAATGAAAAGAAAATACTTTGAAAGCTTTTGTCTTTTGTTCTCTTGTGCAAATCTAGTTAAATTTCCTTATTAACTCTTGGTGTAATGGTAAATGCATGATGAATATATATTAATGAATGCTATGTTGTGAACTTTGTAATCTATAATATGATGATATATGAGAATGAATAATGATATGATGTATGATGAATAAAATTAAGATTGGAACTTTCGTCTTTAGTGTAAAAAAGGCATCTTTGTGGAAAAGAAATATGTGGATAATGCACATAGTTACTATCATAAAAAATAAATAAAAATTACATATGATAAAAACAAAGCATGATATTTAAATTTGTGCTAAAATATATTAGGGTTAATAGTAATTCAACCCCCTGTAATGTTAGCGAATTTTGCTTTTCCCCCCTCCCTACCTTTTGGCAACGGTTTTTTCAAAAAAAAATGTTGCAAAAACCTGCCTTTAGCAACGGTTTTTTCAAAAAAGTAGGGGGGTAAACCGAAACACGCTCATATTACAAGGGGGTAAACAACTATTAACCCAATATATTAAAAGTGAAATGATTCTAAAAAATTAAAATATGAAGAAGTGAGAAGCTAATTTTTTTTTGAAAAAAAATGCAAAATATAGTGAAATGCAAGCATGATCCAATGAAATGAAAATTTCTGGATAAAATTAGGGTACCATACTCGAGTAGGGTCTACTTCTTCTTTTGAATGATCCCACTGAGTACGACCATTGTCATGGATTGCCACTTTTGAACAACGAAATGGATAGTGAAATGGGCAGTTAAATCTTCACAAAGATCTTTATAGGAGTATATGCTCTTGTTTAGGCCATCATCTTTCTAGGAGTATATGCTCTGTCAGAGTCACTGCAACGAGCTTTCATTTGTCTACTCTATAAGTGTGATAATATCCTAACTGGCTGTCCACGTGCTGGACGCGCTCTTCTGGGTCCCCGACCCCATCATAACTTTAAAGCTTTAGAGGTTTCTCTAGTGACCTTGAGATCCTACCAACAAGGATGAGAACAGACATAAAGTTTATTTTTCACTCAGGGATCAGAAAGTCTTTGTCATACCTCTCCCTCCTTCAAGGACGAAAACCTTAGGCGGATTATGGCTTTCGCTTCTATAACGACTGTTTTTTTACGTGATTTATTTGATTATGTGTCAATTATGTGTTTAAGTGATTTTGTGTTATTTATTGGGAATGATTAGTAAATGACATAAGTTAGTGAGGTTAGTAGTATTGGGCCTAAGTTAGTGTTAGTAATATAGAGGTGCTAATTAGATCCCATTAGAAATTTGAGAATTAGTAAAGGTTTAACAAAATAAGAAGATTGAAGGGAATAGAAAGCTAGAGTTCATTTGGAGAAAGAAGAGAAGAGAGAGAAGAGGAGAAAGCTAGGTTTTCCATTGAAGATAGAGTTGTCTTCAATTCAAACCCAAGGTAATGATGGGATTCTTTCATGATAAAGGGTTGTATGACGATGTTTAGGATGGGTTATATTGTATGTGTAGTAACCTTGAATGTGTGTTCTAGAATCTTAGGGTTTATGTTGGATTTCCATGAAATTGTGCTTGAAATCATGTTTTTAATGATGGTTGTTGATGAATGATGTTAGATATTGATTGTATATGCCTTTAATTGCTGATTGAGCAGTGTTTTGGATGGTGGAAGTATGGGTACGCAGGTCTGTCACGTCTGTGAATTTTTCTGCATAATCGCGCGTCCGCTAAGCGTCCCCTGGTCCGGTAAGCGACCCCTAGGAACAAATTTAAAAATTCACGAGCTCGTTAAGAGGAACTGGTCCGCTAAGCGGAGACACGAAAGTGGTTCGCTTCTATTTTTAGTTCTGCGAAGCGCGCTTGAGCCCGGTAAGCAAACTTTACTGGTAAGCAAACTTTACTGTCAAAAACTTTTTGGAAACTTCAAATTGATGTATCTTTTGATCCGTAACTCCTTTTTAAGTGTCGTTTGAACCTCCGTGAAGCTTTAATAAATGCCTATCTATTGGAAATGATTTGAAAACCTTTTAAAAACCTTTTTGGAAGCTTTGCTTGAAATTGTATGATTGTTGATTGATGATATTTTGTGAAGTTGAATATTGTGTAAGTTGTATACTGTAAAGATGTGATTGAGATACGATGAATTACTATGAATAGTATGATGTCATTGTTGTTGTTTTTGTCGTTGAAAATTCGACATTGAGTTGATGTTGTTTAGCCGATGTTGTTTATGTTGTTTAAGTTGTGATTGTGGATGTGCATCATTGAGTCGCATCCATTGCATTGTTTAAGTTGGCCTAAATGACAAATGTTTAAGTTAGCCTATATGGCAATGTTTAAGTTGGCCCGAACGACAATGTTTAAGTTGGGAGTTTACTCCAAATGGTACCACATGAATACGCATAACATTAAGTTGCATATTGAGTTGCATTTGATTTGTTGTGATTGTGACATGAATGTTGTGATGTTTAGTTGTGAAATTAATTATGTTGTTGAGAATGACTATTAATGTCACGATTGTGATGAAAGTTGTTGTAAGTTGAGAAGTGGTGAACTATGTTTGATCCTTCCTTACTTTGAATATTATCATACGTTCTGTTATACTTTTTGATATCTCACCCCTTCCGTTTGAATGTTACCCTTTGTTGGTAACATGCGGGTAACGACGTGGAGTAGTCGTTTACCTTATAGCTCGAGTCGGTGTGTCTATGCTCTGATACGTAGCACTCGGGGGATGCTTGCTTATTTCTTATTATGATGTTATATCTTGTTGGATCTTGATATTATTCTCTTGTGAGACATGTCGGATAGTTGTTTCCATGTTGGTAAAGATGTTATGATTTGGGGTTTATGTTGTTCTTTGAGCTCCGCTACGATGTTATAAAGTTTGTTTGAATTTGAATGACTAATGAAGTATGAGTTCCTCCGTTATATGTGTTATGTATCTTCATATATGAGCTTGCATGAGATTTTGTTTAAGTTGAAAATGTGATGCCTCCAATGAATGATGTTTGTTTTGAGATTTTGTATTCTGATTTTCCTATTAATCGTGGGGTAGATTTGGGGTGTTACAGCTTCCCCCTTCATCTTGATTTTTTTTGGAGGTCGCCTCCCGCATTGTGTTATTCTTTAGATTATTGTCTTGTAGGATCTCTTCAATTTTAAATAGTCTTTTTGCTAGTAGTTGTGTATTCTGCTGCAATTGATTGTAAATACTATTCAACAGATCAATAGATCCTTGCACCCCGAGGTTAGCATCTAACACCTAGAGGCCAGGGAGAATTTAAATTCCAAGTATTTATGGTGAAGGTTGATATGCAGGTTCGCCTTGATAAAATTGTTATGTGGATTCAAAGATCGGGAGAGTGTGGTATATTCCTTGACCGATTCTTGGTGGAGTAAAATCTTGTTGAGAAGGTTTGGAAGGAGACGCTACCTAGACATGATCATCCTCTTTTTGAGAAATATGAGGTGGATCATTAACAACTTCACCATTGATGAATCTGAAAAAGGATATGTTGGAAAAAGAAGCCGAGTTTCGAGGAAGAAGATCGAGAATGGAGATATGGATTTCTAAGAGAGGAAGTATGGATCTTTAGATCAGAGAAGATATAAACATGGAAATACATGTGAATTAGATTTTGGTTCTCACATATAGCGTCACTATTCCATAGTGGAATCAGAATTTTACGATGAAAGATGAAGTAATGCTTGCTACAGTGGACTTGAGCTTTCAATGCGATGAAGAGGGGTTTGACGTGCAATGTTAGCACTACAATGCTCAAGTTAGTGAAAGAATGAAAGTGATGTGAGAATGTGAATGAATTTGAGTACATGAGAATGACACGCCCTTTCTCTTGAATAGTGGAAACAATTTGAAACTAAAAGTCTAGAGTGAGAGGTGGATCATGACCGACCGTCCTATTAATCTGGAGGCTAGCAGTTGCTCTTAAGGGCGAAATTATCTGATTCAAGAGAAATAGAGGACTACACGTTCTTCGCTCTTCCTCTCTTCCCTTTACCACTTGGTCTTTCATCTTTAGGCCTTACAAGTGACCTAGAATACCTCTTATAAAAGAAGCAATAAAACTTCAAATTAAGGTACACAAATATTTTATATAGAATATCTCTTATATGTGATAAATATGTACATAAGTGATACAATGTTTACATGTATCATCCTCCCCCAAAACAACAATATACGATCAACATTACTTCTAAAAATAGTATGTTTCCGACTAAATTCACATCCACATAAACAACTCCTTTCTTAAAAAGTTCAATTGGAATAAAGATTTGAAATAAAAGATTTTAGTTCGATTCAAATTTTATAAAACGGGTGTTTCATTAACTCGTAAGTAGGACCTATATAAAATAAATACAACAGATAAAAAAAAAATTAGTAACTCTTATTATGAAATAAATATTATCAATATTATTTTGTATTACCTTTTTAAACCGAGTACCAATTGTTAAAGAAGATGCTACTCCTACAACGTTAGGAATAGCACAATTTGATATTTTGTTTTGTTGAAAGAATTAACTACATCTCAAACATGATTGCATTGTAGGGTTAAAAAAAGCACAGATAGCAACTAATGTCATAGATTAAATTAATGAGAAAAGGTTACTAGGCCCCAAAACAAATAATAAAAAACTAAACAAAACTGAAGAAACAGTAGAATTATGATTTATTTGGAGTTGGAACAGAAAGTATGAAATGCCCAGAAACAACTGTTATAAGTGGGATACCTGTTGGGTACAGAAATTGATTTATACCTCAATGACACACTCAGGTTGCATTAAACAAACATGAGATCAAAACACAAGACACATGAGAGGATATCAAGTTTGTCTACCTATTATTAGCAAAAAAGAAAGAGCACAATTATTGTCCCTAGAAAGTGCATGTTTCGCTTTTGCAGCATTGACAACAGTATTATTGGACCAATAGAATCAAACTACACCCATGTGCTACCCATGTTTTCAATTTCAAAAATAGTAATATCATGACAGGTGTATATATTTTGGCATTTATGACACATTATTGTTTATATTCTTCACGTCTCATGGGTGGGCTTTATAATACTTTACTTTCCTTATCATACCAGGAATATTCATAAAAAATACTTTACGTTTTACTTTAAATCTACATGCCTAAAATTAGAAAATTACTTACTTCATTTTGATTTTTTGTTTTTAAATAATCAACTTTTTTAAATAAAATACTCAAATAATCAACATTTTCAATTATTTATCAAAATAAATATATTTCAAAAAGATTCGCATACAAGAGAATGTGTCATTCTCTCTAACACATGCATTTAAAATTTAACTCATGTGTCATTGTTTATGGCGCATGCAGTGTTGTCAAACCAATGCATGTGGTGTATGCTTTGTGTATTTAAGAGCAGACGTCATGCTCTCTGGCGTATGTATTGCTTTTTGACTGACGCATATGACCAAGAGTAAAGCATGCGACAGAGAAAATGACGTCTGCTCTAAAATACACAAAGCAAGCGCCACATGCATTGACATTACAGTACTGCGTGCCCCAGAGGTAATGATGAACGAGTTAAATTTTAAACGCATGTGGCAGTAGTGTTGGCGCATCCTCTTTGTAACAATTTTTTGGTTTGAAAGCGATAACTTTGATAATTAATTTGAAATACTGGTTATTTGAGTATTTTATTTCAAAAACTAGGTTATTTGAATAACAATTCCCTTTTGAGTTTTAACGACCTGATATAAATAGATAGTAGTTTTTTTTTAAAGACAAATTGTTACAATATATTACATCTTAAATCTTTTTAAATCTTAATGTCATTATTTTAAGACAGATAAAATTTTATCTTTTCAGTTGAGAGTGGTTATACATGTATGTCACATGAATATGAACCTAGCCATGAAAATAAGAGATAATTTAAATTATAGTTTTGGTCCTCTTATTTTATTCATAGATTTTCCCAACAATTATTTTCTCACAATTGTACAGAGATAGTTCGTTGTTGCTTCATTTTTCTTTAGGTTTCCTTGTCCTCTTTAAATAGATGATGAATATGATCATTGGAGGATGAAATTGAAGGATGATGAATAGTCTCGTTGTTAAGTGGAAATAGAAACTTCATCAATTTCACAGTTGTAGTAGTGGTGCGAGATTGAGCCGCAAAATATGGAAATTTGTTGGTAGTACAGTCCTTTAAGAATTCTCAGCATATTTTTTCTTTTAACGGAGTATTTATTTTGTTGCTTGAATGTACTATCTCGAGAAATATTCTTTCACTAATTGTTCTCCCACTCATTGGCTTCGTATTTATGGTAATTTAAAGCATGATCAGAGTTTAGAGCCTTGTAGATTTAGACTTTAGAGTCTAGAGAAAATGAGGTTTGAGATATCAAAGTGAATCTAGCTTTGATGATTCACATGCGTCATTATTATTGATTAAAATTTTATGGACTATCAAAATTTTCGAAGTCATACTTTCAAGGGGAGCTTGACAACCTAACTCAGAAGAAGTCGTGAATTTTTTTGATATTATTCACAAGGGGAGCTTGCAAACCTCACTCTGTTAAAGTTGAAAATTTTAATAATTTTTAAATTCAGGGGGAGCTTACAAACCTAAATCTGGCGTTTTAAACTATTGCGTGTTTATCTAAGAAAACTTGTTCATCAAAATACATGACATTGTCATCATCAAAAATGGGGAGATTGTTGGAACAATTTTGGTTCATCAACTAATCCTTGAACATTGATGATAACAAGTACATTTGTATAAAGGACAATTTTATACTCTAACAGTTAGTTTAAAGTGTGCAGATTTTACTTATATATTATGGACTCGGAGTATGCAAGTTGTAGACTCTGGACAAGTGAAGTTATAGATTATGATCAAAGCAACTCTGGACTCTGGGCAATCAAAATTCACTCTGAATCGTTGAAGAAAGAAGTGTTTACAATGACACGTCTACTTCTACAAAGCATCAAGGCATCTACTAAACAAAGATTATTCAGATCGACTCGGATAGCTCAAGATTCGACGTTTCTCAAAACACGGAAGACTTACTCTAATCAAGTTTCATCTCAATCTCTCATAAGCTTCTGACTCAAGTGGTTAGAAGTGAAGAAAGTTAGTAAATCTGGACTCAGACTGAGCTTCAACAAATTCTATCAAAAACCTCTGTCTGAAAGAGATTAATATGAAGGTAGATAGTGAGAAAATATTAAAATAGTACAAATCATCATCATTTCCACTACTTTGAAAAAAAGGACAAAAGGACTGTTGTCAGTACCAACTTTTGCAAAACGTCTCATCCTCACCTCCCAATATGTTGTTACTTCCACTTTACTACTGCATTACTCAATGTCTTCATGCAAGTTGTGGTTTATGAAATTCCAACTTCACTCTCCAACGGATTTATTTTCATATATTTAAGGGAGTGTTTGAATCTATGGAAAAACAACAAACGAATCTGAAATAGAACAAGAATGTGAAATACATAAATCATATTCAAAGAAGTTAAGAGAAACACTTGAAAAAAAGGTCAAGCATCATGCCACAAAGAAGAAAGTTGTTATTTCATAGAAAGCTTCATAACTTTCATTACTTGTAAATCTCATTGTATTGTGACTGTGTGTATCCAATTTTCAAGAAGCATTTAATAAACACAACTCTTTGCAATTTAACCAGGTTAGTTAATATTTTTTGGGGGACTAAAGGTTTAGTCAGGATACTCGATATTCGAGAAGTCTTTGACGGGTAGTCATTGAGGTTGTAATAGAAAAATATTTGATTAGTGGATTAAGTCCTGGTTGATAAGGAAAAATCACCTGGGTAGGGTGGACTGGAGGTAACCTAGGTAACGGTGAACCAAAATAAAATCTTGTGTTCTTTATCCTTCTGCTATTTTTCAGTTTGTGTTTGGGTGTTCAAAAAAGAATTTAATCCTGAAACTCAATTCAATCATCACTTTCTTGTGTTTTATTAAACCTTCACGTTCTACTTACGAAACAAGTTTCGGGTGGCATGGATGGTTAACGATGATCCAATTGTGAATTGAACTAGCTTGTATAGAAATATGATATATTATGGTTGTGAGATAATCGCATAGTGATTGAAATGGATACCATGACCTGTGACCATAGTCCATGGATTTGGATCGGCCAGGGAAAGTCTCTAATAGTTATAATCCTATGATGATTGTGATATAATCATATGGTGATGTGTGAAGCCTAATCGTGTGTTCGGGAATAACCCATATTCGTGTGTATCTCGAGTTCGAGATTCATAAAGAGTAATAACCATGAAGACGAATGATTGATTGAGATGGATACTGTGACTTGTATCCATAGTCCAAGGATTTTGATCGGTCGGGAAAATATCCCATTTCTAGAATGTTTGTGACCCGTGTCCATAGTTCATAGAGTCTGATCGCCCGGGGGAAAACGTTCATTGATTGTACGGACAATTGTGATCCGTGTCCATAGCCCATAGATTTGGATTGATCGGGGAAATTTTTCCAAGGTAACAGAGATTCGAGACCTATGTTCATAGTCGTAGACGTGGGATCAGCTGAGAAAAGATACTTTAATGTGGCATTCTTGAATCGTGATTTATTGAGTTATGTGAACTCGTGTTACGTATTTTCCATATGAAGCGTATAATTCCCTTAGATACTTGAGTCTTTGTTTTATTGTGTACATGTACATAGATAGGACGAATTTAACAGCTTAAGTTAAGTAATCGGTAAGAGATCCCTTTAGAACCGAGTGGACCCATAAGATAGAGGAACTTAGTGAGATTATTATCTCACCTCATTATTATTATAATTATTATTATTATTATTATTATTATTATTATTATTATTATTATTATTATTATTATTATTATTATTATTATTGTTGTTGTTGTTGTTAATTTTCATGTGGTTTCTTGCAGGTTAAAGACAAGAGTAAACTTGTTGATAATGTTTCGAAGACTTTCAATATCTTGGTCTTCTGTTGTGGATTGGATTATATGCAATGTGGATATTTTACTTAGGTCTTAGAATTTTTATTTAGGCATCTTTCCATATCATGTGCCATAGGTTGTATTTTGTATATTGGACAAGAGAAACGATATTGGTACATCAAAAAATGACATCTACACCGTACTTTGATACGGTTTTGGCTTTTTTTAATATATTTAATAATTCCTTTTATTTTTTCAAATACATAAACACAAGCACACTTTTGTATTTGTGATGGTGTATGCATACGGTGTAGCATTTCAAGTGTATGAATAGCAACACTCATTGGACAAGTGTGTAAATGATGTCGTTAGGCACTTATGTTGTGTCAGTACCAAAATTAATACTTGTATGGTATTATTCATGATATATATTATATAATGTGTTACAAGAAGTATTTTATGCATTTTTATCGGATATTTAAAAATCCAATGAGTTTTACGCATTTTTTTGAAATTTTTTGATGTTTTACCGGATATATTAGAAAAATCCATAAACATTTTGAAGTTTTCTTGGATTTTTAGGAAAAATATAAAAATAAAAAAAAATTGAAGTTTTACTAGATTTTTAGGAAAAATTCAAAAATAATTAGGTTTTTACCAGATTTTAAGGAAAAATCCAGAAAAAATGCTAGAATCTAATGGATTTTTTTATCGTAGATTTAAAAAAAAATCAGAAAAATTTGTAATTTACTGAATATTTTGGAAATTTTTCAAAAAAATCCGATATATTTTATATGTTATCGATGCTGTCCAAATATCCGATAATTTTGTCCCCAAAATTTTCAGATATCCAGTGTTTCTTCATCATTTTTTAAGATTTACTTGAATTTTTATCAGCAATTTATCAAATGTTCGATATTTCTACATAGTTTTGCGTGGTACGCTTAATCCAAAAATTCTTCATTTAAACGGTAAAATTTTAAAAAAAAAATTGGTATCTACACCAAAAATCTAGTATTCACCTAAACTTTAAAAAGAATTGAAAATTTTAGTAAAGGCATAAGCCTAATCGCAGCTCCGTTGTGGAGGGCGGCAGGAAGAAGAAGAAACCTCCTAACTGTAATAATTTTTTTAATAGTTGAATGTTTGCAATGAGGTGTTGAATTGAGTGTTGAAAGTGAGGTGGATTAATTGGTGTTGAAAATATTTTGCAAATTAGTGAGTAAAAATTGAACATGTATTGAATTATTAGGGGGAAGAAAGAGAAGATGACGTGGAATATAAAAAATGAAAAAGGAAGGTGTTGGATTTATAAACCATTGTTCATAGTCTAAGTAGGACTAGGAGTGGATCGTCTTTTGCAAAGGGGTCCATTTGTATTGAAATATCGCAACGTTTACAAAAATATACTTCGAGTAATTTTTATTTTCCACTAGAGTAGCAATGCTTAGGGTACATAACTCAATCCTGTGCACTCATGCACCTTCCCAAATTTTGGATATTTACTCTTCTTTAAGGAGTTGATGGGGGAAAATCAACAAGCTGGTCAAGTAGGAGTGGATAAGATATTTGCATTTCTTTTTCAGAAACTAATATAAAAAAGAGATATCTTCAATATAAGCTGAAAAGACAAATCCTCAAAGTGAATTTCATTCTAAATTACAACATAAGCTGATTTGACAAATTAACCTCCTCATAAATCACTATTTATATTGTTTATCAACCTGAAAAGAAACATCAACAAACCCTACACTCCTCGACTAAATCCTCCTCGAAATGAAATAGATTTTGCCTCCAAAAACCACCCTCAAATTGAACAGCACACTGCCGTTATAATACAGATTTACACTTATTTGGGTATTAATAATGCCAAGATTTAATGTGAACATTCTCTTTTCAAGAAACTCAATCTCCATTCTCTCTCCTATGCACGCTTGAAGTCACCATCGGGGTTAGCCATAGAGAAATCCTAAAAAACATGATCGCTTGAATCTGATAAGAGCCATAGAGAAACAATGTGCAAAATTATATGAACATCCTACAGAGTAATGAAAAAGGAAGATGATTAGTCAGTTGAAGTTACAGGGCGTTAATTAAAGAAGGAAGAAAGAATAAAGACTTTAATTATGGATTGGTATGACAGATGGTCATGCAGAAAAGACTAAACAAGATATTTTCATTTCTTCTAACAGAACTTAATATATAAATAAAATAATTTATGTTTCTACATTCTACACCATATTTATTTCAGCTGAAATCAACAAACACATCTAATTTCTAACTCCACCTTATAGACTACAAAATAAGATATAGCAAACATGCATGGTGGAATAGGAAATATTTACCAAATGTGTGATTAGTTTGACCATTTATATCACAGGAGAGAACACGGCCCTTTGAAATTTTTCTGATAGCTTTTGGTAGGACTGAACTTCTGTTGGCTGAACCTGTTCGATTGCTATCTTAAAGTGCTTCATTTTTACAACGGAAGCATCAAAGTTTTCCTGATGTCACAAAAAAATTTTACATATTAATTTTTTTTGTAACACATGCATCATATACAATGCTGAATGACTAACCTCCAATGCAGCAAGAGCTGCTTCTCGACATACAAGTGATATATCAGCCCCAGTAAAACCGTCTGTCAGTTGAGCCAGTTCTTTCATGCTAACATCAGAATCATGCGGTGTTTTGCGCAAATGAATGCTAAATATCTCTTCTCTGTCAACCTCATTTGGAGGTCCAACATATAGCAGACGGTCAAAGCGTCCTGCAAATAGAGATATTTAAGCGACTGATTAAAGTCATACCAACTCATCCTCCTTAGTGTATTTGCGTGTGTGCATGCAAGTGAGAGACACGGAATAACAAAACGGGTAATACCTTGTCTTAAGAGAGCAGGGTCAATCTTGTCTGGCCTATTTGTAGCAGCTATGACAGTAACATCACCTCTTTTACGCACACCTGAGGGACAAATTTTTTCGTTGAGAGAAAAATGTGATTAATGTAATTTTTGGGCCAACGGCTATATTAGTGACCATTCACATTTCAACTGGCTCGAGGTTCATCACTTACCATCCAATTGAACAAGAAGTTGAGCCATGACTCTATCAGACACTGAAACACTCTCACCATCTTTCCCACGGGTTATAGCAAGACTATCTATTTCATCAAAAAACACAATTGATGGGGCATTGGCCCTTGCTTTCTCAAAAATTGATTTAACAGCCTTCTCAGATTCGCCAACCCATTTGCTGAAGAGTTCGGGACCCTTGACTGCTAGAAAGTTCAACCCTGCTTCAGAAGCAACTGCACGTGCCATGAGGGTTTTGCTACAACCTGGAGGCCCAAACAGCAATATAGCTGTTGGAGGATCAGTCCCAATACGGGTGAATGCATCATGGTGCTTTTGGGGCCATAATACTGCTTCCAACACTTGATTTTTGACCTCCTTCTGGCCACCAACATCTTCCCAATTAACCTTTGGAACCTCAAGGGTCACCTAGATAGACAAAAAAGGAAGAACCACCACTCTGTTATTCTTCACTTTTTATTTTGGAAAATATTTGATTAAGAAAATGCTTGTTTAACATTTTATGTACAACCTCACTTGAAAAGAATACTGTCAAAAGGAAAATGATTATTGAGAGCACAAATAACTCACCAGCTTTTTGACAGAAGGTAATCATACTTTTTAGGTTTAAAATTTCCTATCTCACTAAAGCAGATTCTTATATCAAGTATAAATCATGAAAACACAATTACAAAGAGATTTCTTTTTTCTTAAGACGACAATTACAAAACTACAACCATTGACAATTCATTGTTGAATGAAGGCACTGATAAGAATCGACATCACTTGTAAAAGTAATTTCAAGTAGACAGGTTATACATTGTGGAAGCTTATGCATTTCATTATGTGAAAATAGAAGGGGATTATTGAAAAATTCAGGAAACCAAAATGAGCCCAAATCAAATAGCCATATTCTGCTAAGAGATATTTTTTATTAAAAACTGACTCCCAAAATACTAATTATGCAATCAACCATACCTCTCTCATGGCACTAGGTCTTATTTCAGACCTAGCCTTCTGAAAATCCTCAAAAGTCACGTTCAAAATAGGCTCTTCTTCGGGTGTCTTATCAATAATTTCAGAAGTTCCAATACCTGAATGGTCTCTGGAGTTTGTTGCAGTATTCAACGGAGTGGATTGCTCTATTATATCATCATAACTATCATTGCAAGTCTCTTTATGTTTAAGTTCAAAATAACGCCGTAGACGTATAAAAGTTGCCCAATCTCGAAGGCCGACTAAATCAGCCCCTACAAATCCATGAGTTATTGAGGCAAGCTCTTCAATTTGTGTCTCCGAAAGAGAGTGATCTATTTCACAGAGAATAGTGCGCAAAATATCTCTTCGCTGCGTCTGTGATGGCACACCTGCATTGCATATGAAAGTATAAGGAAGTGGTGTTTGATAAAAGAATTCTAGGAATTCATCGTACTAAATACAGATTAAAGTTATAAACAAAAAAATACTTTGTAAAAAGCTCCAATTGAATGAAATATTGAAATTCAAGTACTAAGGATAGGCTAAAGTAACACTAACTACCTCTTCTCTGCCTACTCTAGAGACACCTTTTTGTTTATAATTGAGTCCGGATAGAGTAGTATATTACAGTAATAGATAGATTTATAAATTACGAGTTTGATTCATATACATTGTATTAAAAAGTTTCACACTGTTATCCAATGATGAGTTGCCACATTATTTAATGAGCTAATAGCTTATCCATTTCTAGGTAATAAAATATTATTCATAAGGAGCTATTAGCTTAAATCTTACCGATTTCAATTTCCACGCCGAATCTCCCAGGTCGTCTGAGAGCTGGATCAATATGGTCAAGCCTATTAGTAGCAGCAATTACAAGTAACCCTTCATTTCTTCTAATTCCATCCATCAAAAGCAATAATGTTCCAACCAATCTGTTAGATAGCTCATCACCACCATCTTTCCTTGGAGGGGCAATTGCATCTATTTCATCTATAAATACCTGTGCATGATAACAAAAATCCAATCATTGAGATTCAGCAACTTAGAAGAACTTCGAACATAAAAACATCAGGTTCAAAATAAGTGAGACTATTCCCAGCAAATCAAGTGCAAGCCTTGAAAATAGTTAACCATGCAAACAAAAGCAATGAAATCTTGAAGAAAAATGTCGAAATTGTAGAAACATTGATAGAGAGCAGACCTCCTCACACTATGTCAGTTTGAGAAATTCTAATAATCGTTAAAAAGAAAATATCATCTGCTTAAAAATTGTAATTCCCACCTCTACGTTTTGTCTATTGGACTGCTTAAATCAGGAAAAAATATAGACACAACTTACAAGACAATGCAATAGACTGTCTTTTTACACTGAAAGAATTGAAATCTTTCACCATCACTCCCAAATAATTATAGGAAATAAAGAACTGGTTTATAATAAATTTCCAGATAATTCAAGCGAGTTCAAGGAATTGCAATGCTTTCAAAATATCAGAGGTAATAATTTCAAGGACTTATAATAAATTTCAAAATATCTAACCACGGCAGGTGCAGCTTGAATAGCTGAATCAAAAACGTCTTGCAATGCTTTCTCACTTTCCCCGTAATTCGAGGTAACAATTTCGGGTCCATTGATTGAGAAAAATCTGACCCCAGCATCATGAGCACATAATTGAGCCAGAGAAGTCTTTCCTGTACCAGGTGGGCCATGAAGAAGGACTCCTTTAGTATTATGCATACCAAATCTACATATTACAAAAACGAAGAAACATAAACACATAAATATGCGGAATTGTTTGCAGGTGTGCATAGAAGTATGTGAGGACATACCACTATGAGAATAGAGGTTTGAACTACAAATTCGATAATTAGAAAATTGTCCCAACATCCATACTTACACTAAAGTGACCATATTAAGACCAAACATGCAGTTCTTCTTATTTGGACAATCAACAAATATTTTACAGAATGATGTCATGTTTACAAGAAAAATAAAAATAAAAAGAAAAGGCATGATGACATGTGCAAATTATTCCTAATAAGATCACTAGATGTACTACCTGAACCTTAAATATATATTGAGATGAGGCACACCAGTCACTGATACGAAGGCCTTCTCTTATGAGTAAAAATCTAATGGTTATCCATTAGCAGAGAGAAAGAGAGGTGACAAAAGAAAGTTCTTCATTTCCAATCAGGGTGTAAGAGGAAGATTACTTAAATCATTCTAAAAAAATATAACAAAAATGAGGGAGAAGGAAGTACTTAACATATTCCATTAGATATTTAATTATAGACAGTTTGCTGCAGTAACCATAGTCTACAATCAGCACTACTTGAATCCACAATGATGCATTCACCAACAAACAATTTACAGCAAGAGTATTAATATATATAACTCTTCAACTTTATATGACATACAGGTGAAAACATAAAATAGACAAGACATAAGACATACCTTGATAAAGTATCGTTCCCTAAAAAAGAAATTGTTTCCTTTAAAAGCATTTCTTCTTTAGATAAACCACCTAATTTAGAAATATTATCATGTATGCTAGGTTTAACAGCCTTGTGATCAAGTTTCAGACACGATAAATCCCTTAGAACTGACTCTTCAAATGCTTCATTTGATGGCAAAGATAAAAATACCTTTGTTTCCCAATTGACAGTGAAAGCCAGATTTCCATTCTCTACAAAATCAGAATCCTCAAGATTTAAATTAATGCTCCCATTCAATGAACAATACTCAGGTGTGGTAGCCGGCACCTTTTTAATTCCCACCACTTGGAAAATGCAAAACTCGGAAAACAATGGGACACTGACAAGATTCCCCAGCAATAAACAACGAGAGTATAACCATGAAGTTGCACATGTTTCTAGAAGTTTTTTGGAACTTTCATCTCCTAATGCCTTGCTAACATCAAATGAAGTCACCGATTGACCATTGTAATTTGTTACACTTGATGCTGAATCTTCAAATACGGGGGAAGAATACACAGTTCCATTAGAAAACTTTGATCCATAAGAAGGTGTTTTAGGAGATGCAACAATATCATTGTCAGATTGGGCACGGGATTTTGACTTAGACACGTCTAATGGGAGAAAATTATTGACTTTCAGTGGTAGTCCACTCATACAAGGAGCTAATTGAAGATATAACTCCTTGCAATTATACACTTTTTCTCCAGAATGCAGTCCATTGCTTCCATTTGCAATACAAGATGTGTATTGTTTCTGTAATGGGTGAACAAACACACTTATGCCCAAAGGAGGACATCCCATGACAATGGAAAGATTAGAAGACAGACGTACTCCACTCTTCAATACCTATAGAATTGTCATAAAATATAGGATTTTGAACATTAGCTAAAAAGAGAACATGAACCGAAATCCAACAAGAACAACATCAATCAATCTTAGTCTTAGTCTTAGTCTTATGCAGGTACAAGATTTCATAGTAGGATCATACTATCAATCAATCTTTTTCTTAATTTATCTCAGAGTAGAAGGTACTTGTTTGAGAGAGCGTCCATTGTTTAGGGTGTATAGGTAATTTTCTTTTGTTTGGTTTGTTCTTCGGTAAGATCAATCTACAATCTTAACAACATCTAGCAGTATATTATTTGCTTCTTCCTGTATTGGTTATATCTACTTTGGCATATTATTAGGATTAGTACCTCAACAACAACAATAAACGACGCCATAATGTTCTGTCATATATAATATCCCTATCCAACCAATTGATCTCGAGATATGTCTTAATAGTTTCTCTTATAATTTTCCTAATATCTTCCCTTGCCATTAGCGGTTTGACTACTCTTCACCTTATCTACTTTTGGCAAAACCTTCAGGTTTTCTCTCTACATTCTCAAACTACTTAAACCCGTTACCACCATGGTGTTATTCCAACTCTCTCTAACAAAAGTATCCAACTCTCTCTGAATTCTCCTTCACAATACATGAATACAAAAATTTAATTTAATTCAATGAAAGAATGATAAAATGTAAATTTGTTTACATATCAACAATAAACACAATGAATAACAAAACAAAAGTACTAACCTTCTTAGAAGGAAACACAGTTGCAAGAGCAAAGTAGTTTCCTGCAACATGATTGAATGTGTTGCAAGTTTCCAATCCGTAGTATCTAACACATTCAGTGGTCAATGACGTGAGAGGAAAGTTATGCAATTGCATAATCTCTTTACTTGAAGCGGGAATAGACACCTACAAAATCAATGGAAATTGAGAAATAATCATAAACTAGAGTTGCAGCATAAAACCCCAAAAATTGAAGAAGAAAAAAACAAACAAAAAAATAGTTTACCGAAACAAGTGAACCCGGAGCAACAGAAGATGCCACCATAGAAGACTCGGAAAGCCAAATTTTAGAGCCTTTGGAGAGGGAATCGGTAGACTCAACATCGGTGATTTCGCCAACCAAAGCAGATTCTGAAATGAAGGATGGGAAGATTCGAGAAGCTTCTTGGCGTAGAGAGGCGAGCTGCTGTGGGTCGGCTATGGTGCGGGGTGGAGTGGCCGGCTCGGAAATTGAAGATGATGATAACCTTGATTGTGATTTTGATTGCTTCTTTTTACTACTACTGTTATGCTTTGAACTCGAAGACATTATTGAGAGCTTGTGAGTTTTATGTGTGAAGTGGTATTTGAGAAGAAAAAGTAATGCAGAGAAGAAGAAGCTGTGAAAATGCGTGGTAGATGTTTGACAAAATGCTTCACATCACAGTATACACAACTCAACCTTTTCTTTTTGCACGGCAGGGTTTTAGGGTTTTACCCTCTCTTTTTCTTTTTCTTTTTTTGGAACAAAGTAGGGGTTTAACAATCATGTCCTTTATAAGAGAAATCCTCTTATTATTTTTTGTTTGGGCTGTTTTATTTCTAATGTTTCAATAATAATTTATTTTACAAAATTAATTATTAAACTATTTTTTAACTATAAATTGTTTAAATATATTTGAGTAAAAAAATTATGCATGTACTAATTCGATTAATTTGATTTTAGTGTTTTGAAGTCATGATATTAAAATATTTATTTAATTGTTGTTACACTAATTTGATTTTAGGTTATGTTTGGATATTACGAAATGAACGGAGCAAAATAGAGCATAGGATGGACAGGAATGGAACAGAGCAGAACGAAAATATTATTCTATTGTTTGAAAATTTTATGACGGAATAAGACAAATTGTTCATTCCGCCCAAATTGGAGAGGAAGGAACATGGTGGACTCCATTCGTTTTTAAATTATCCGAACAACATTTGTATATTTTTCTTCAACCTATTTAAAAAATAGAAAACGACGGAATTGATAACTATATAAATGATACAATAATTCAACATCAGAAAATTAACGTCTTTTTTAAAGAAACGAACAACTTAAGTGAAATTATATACAAATGTTATGAAAATTAATGCTTGAATTAAGGACAAGAGTAGACGTATCTTGTTCATCCATAGCAATCATACATCAAGAATAAAGAGATACTTTTAAGTGGATAATTAAATAATATAAGGGATTTGTTGGTGATTCCTTCATTGATGTCAAGAAGATAAAAGAAAATATGGGTACAAGTTGTGTTGACAAATTGAACCTTGAACAAGCTGACACAAACAATTTGAACCTTGCACAGTTGAACCTTGTACACAAACAATTTGATGATACAAATTGAACCTTGTACACTACATACATACAACAATCTTGTCACAGTTCTACAAAAGTCAATGAAACTCCTGCAAATACAGTTTCCTAAACTCCAAAAAATGAAGAGATAATAAAAATGTTGCTTGTACCTCCCTTTTACTGCCAATTTCAACCAAGAAAAATACAATTCTGTAAATGGCGAACTTTTTTATATTAAATTTTGTTATATAGTTTTACCAATTTTCTGTTATATGATGTGAGAATGAATCCTAACTGAATAAGAAATATTGGATAAAGAGAAATGAGGAAGCTTGTATATGAAATTTTAATTTCACAACATTTGAAAAAGGTCTAAACAATGAAAAGAAAAAAATACAATAACAAATGGTTATTGCTGAGAGCCCTACAGAAACCTAAAAACTCATGCAGCTTCCTTTGTTTATTTCAATAACAAATCTAAGAAGAACCTACTGCAGCAGATATAAGGTTCTTGGCCGGTGGAAGTGCAGCAACAGCACCTCTCTGAGGATCACAGTACTTTTTGTACAAGACCTTCAGCTTTGCAGTCGCAATACCAGTGTGAAAACTCACCAACAATCTAGCACAACCCATCAATTCTTCTTCTGAGTAACCAGTGTGCACCTTAAGTGTTTCGTCCCAAGCAGGACTCTTATTCAATGTGCACCTTGCTGCATAAACAGCTGCTGCAGCCATCATTGAAGGACTGTACATCAAGGTAGCATAATGCTGCATTCCCAGCTCAGAAAGAAAATGAGCCATGTTCTCGAAAACCTGTTGATCAAAAGGAGATAGCGATACTGAAGCCGCCTTGATGAATCGGACTAAGAAAACAAATGGTGTAGGAACTGTCAGTGTCCATTCAAGCTTCCCTAGGATGGTCTTCTCCATGATGAGTATCTGTTCATGAGTGTAAGCTCTATCTGAGAGGCACACAAAGTCATTGACCTCGGGTGGCCAGATTTCCTCGTACTTCGATGCCATCAACATGGCACTGACGCCAACCAATTGAAGTTCCCTTCTTGACACAAGGCAGATAGCTAAGAATCTATCAACTATGTTGATTGTGAGGTAAAGGGCTTCAGGTGAAAGTTCGAATTTTGTGTGAACATCTACCAGCCAATCAATGAGTATAGCTCTCATCTTTTCGTTAATCTCAGGTTGTGAGTCCATGTAATCATGTGGACGGCTCTCATTCTTCATTATTCAACAATCCATGCACAATTGAACACCATACAATACACATCAGATTCAAAACAAAGTATTAAAGAATGAGAAAACAAACACAAAACTTGTTTCTTATTGTTACCTCAACTAACTTGTAGAACTTGTAAATGTCATCCAGATATTCAACAGCAGCAAGTTCATTGTTAACATCAGCAGCATCAATGTCAACAATCTCCTTAGGTTTGTTAGTCAAACCACATGCAGCCTAAAAGAAAAGAACATATAAACAGATCAAAATCTAACCCACCATAACATGTTTATTTGCTTACAACAGAATCAACAAACCTTGCTTCTAGCTGTGAGAACAGAAGTAAGAGTGCGTGATGATTTCTTCCTGGAATTAACCTCTCCATCCTTTTTGTTGTGCACAGACTTTTCTTTACTGCTATTTTCTTCTTCAGAACTTACTATATCAACTACTTCCACAGGCTTTGGTTTTGCAGTAACTTTCTTCTGAACAGGTTTAGGGGCCACTGCGACTCTTTTAGCCACTGGAACACCCTTAGCAGCAGCATGAGGAGGAACAGGTCCAGGTGCCACATTAGCACAGACCTGTTTCTTCAATTTCACAATATACAAAAAAACAACACCAATCTCAGAAAACAACCATCATCATTAACCTAACAATGAAAAGAATTCAAAGAAATAATATAAGTGAACCTTGTTATTATCAGCAGCAGCTGCTGCTTGAGCATTGGCAAGTAGTTGTGCACAGAAATTCCTAAAAGAATTACCAAAATCAGTAGGGAATCAAAAGAGTGAAGAGAGAAAACAAGAGATGGAGAGAAAGAGAAGATAAGAACCTTGTGATGGGACGATTCGGCTTGACTTCAACACCTCTTACCGCAGTGACCACATTACCAATATCAAGAAGTGCTGCTCTACGGTTCCTTCCTTCTCCTCCTGCAACGTTCTTCTTCTGCTGTTTTCCTCCCCCCACAACAGCATCACCTATGACATTTCAAAAAACAAATAAAAAAAAAACATTAGAAAAATGTCAGATTTCAATCCAAACACAAACCAAAAACAAAAACAAAAAAAAAACACAAACAAGAACAAGACCCATTTGCTAGATCTGAAGCATAACCCAGAAAATTTTAAACTTTATTTAAAACCAAACAGATCTATGAAATCAAAACAAGATCTTTCATCTGGGTTTCTTGCAAAATCCCAGATTTACAAGATCGTGTTTCATACATGTTGAAGACCCAAAGTTCGAATCTTTGAACAAAAAAACTTGAACCCGGAAAAGAATCAAAGAAGCATAACAAAAAAACTCGATCAAAATCTGTACAATGATTGAAGAAAACACACACCTCTTTGTTGTTGTTGAGGAACAATGGGTCTTGAAGCCATTACGAAACTTTTGTTTACGATTTGAAAAGTATGATGATTCTTGAGGGTGGAATCAAACACTGTTCACACCCTCGCACTCTCTGGTTTTGTAGAATGAAGAAGAATGAGAAATGGATATGAATTTAGACAATGTAATAGCGCTTTATGAAGTTGATGGAAGCAACGATTCTCTCTTCAACGGTCGAATTCTGAGTTGTTTTTGACCGTTGGATTTGTTTTACGTTTATCGGACGATAGAACGTGCCTCTTCAAAGATAATATAGCCGTTGGTGATGTTCGTAAATAAAAGGCATGTGCAAACTGTATAGTATACACTTTTTATTATTTTTTTCTTTTTTTAGTATTTGGTATTTTATATTTTTTATAATTTTTTTTGAATTGTTAGCATGTTTGGAATTGTAGCACATTGAATCAAATGACGGATTTCTAGAAATTTGTGTGAAAATAGTGTTGAACGTGAGTTGGAATATTAAAACATGTGATAAAATATTATCTTATTTTTTTAGGTATATGCGATGTTAACGTTAAAAAATAAATTGTTTTTTATTAAAAAATATTTTTTTAAAAGCAAAAATGATATAAAAGATGATAGTTTTAATAATATTAATTAAAACATTTAATTTTATCATAATTAATTTTTTTATTGAATTATAATCACTTTAAAATCAAATAATTGATTGTATTATTTTAATAGTATAGATTTCTTTACACCTACAAGATAAGACATAAAAATTTAACTATCAATGGTTTATAATTTTATATATAGTTAAATGATAAGGATTCGTGAAATCATTTTCTATACACCTATTTAGTTGTATTCTATTATATACTACTTATTTACAAAAAATAAATTAGGTATTAACATAACAAAATAATTTAATAGTTTTTCTTTTCTGTAAAATAAAATATTTTATCAATTAATTTTTATTAGTTAATATTTATAAAAATATCTCATTATGTTTGCGGTGGTCTCTAATTTGATTTGCATCAAGAATTAAAATTTTATCTTTGACGTGTTTTGTCTTACCTAATTTACTTTTTGTTTTTTGTATTTTTTTGGAAAGGTAAAACATATTTATAAATAAAGCCAAGTTAAAGTATAAAAAACTTTTATTTTAATTTTTTACTCTCGCTTTTGCACGTACATATCCATTGATATGACATGTCATCCTTTGGTTATCCATAATTTTTATTTTAAAATAAATAATTAATTTAATATTTATAATATTATTTATTTTATTTTTTAATGGGTCAGAGAGTAGGGTTTAATATCTAAGAGGAGACAAGCAAGACAAATGTAGACTACGGGGTTACTCGCGACTCCCTAGAATAAAAACTATGAAAGTCATCATATTCATCTTACAGTTGTCTTTGTTTTTCGTCCATCATTCGCATTTTAGTTACAGAGAAAGCAAAGCGCCCATTTTTCAAGTAACTTTTTCCCATTTGAAATTCCATTATTCATTGAACACGCTAACTTGGGCGTTGAAGTGCTAATTTTGTAGTTAGCTTCATCTATCGCATCGAAATCAAAGCTCCACTGCAACAGAATACTCATATCAATTTATATGAGCATCATCTTGTTCTCGTGTCGAACATTTGCACCGTCTTTGGGAATAAACATCGAATTCCTACGTTTACCATGCTTTCTTGATCTCAGGTCCAAATCTACTTCACTTAAGGCGTAAATTTATGTTTCCAATTAGTTTAACTGAATTTGCATTCAAAATCATCCCACCAGAACCTTCAAGCAATGGAATCGTCAAAATTTACTCGTTCCGCCGCTCAACGAATGGCTGCAATGACAAGCGGCAGTGCCGAAAATCATCTTTCACATACTCCTCATGTTATACAACAAAATTGCGTGCCATTGGAGATAATTAAGGGTGTTCCTCAACCTCCCTCGCTCACAGTCAAGGCTTAGCAATTCCATGCAGAAGGACTGTCCAACCGGATAAAGGCACCTCCTACAACCATTGGGTGCGAAGCACACCCTTGTTTCCAACTCTTGGAAGCCAATTTAGGATCGGAGGCAGCTCATGGATTATTGAATGACATATTGAGAATGATCAAACAACAAAATTCTCAAGCCATCGCTAACAGACTCACTTGTAACACCCCGATATCCGTTGCACACATCAATCGTGTCGGCCAACCGAGCATGTCACCAGCTTAATCAATACTCCCCCTAGGTCCGCTTATCGGCTGCCCAAGAAATATTGTTTTTGCCTCCCGTAGGAATCGAACCATGTACCTAGGGGTTAAGTACATATTCATAGCAATTCCTGCTACCACTTGAGCTATTAATGTAACACCCTGATATCCGCTGCACGCATCAATCGTGTCGGCCAACCGAGCATGTCACCAGCTTAATCAATACTCCCCCTAGATCCGCTTACCGACTGCCCAAGAAATATTGTTTTTGCCTCCCGCAGGAATCGAACCATGTACCTAGGAGTTAAGTACATATTCATAGGAAGAATTGCTATGAATATGTACTTAACTTCTAGGTAGCAGGAAGATTGCACTGTTCAATAAGTGACCTCGCAAAAGGTCATGGAACCAACGAAAGGGAAAGGAGGATCTCCATAAATATCCATGCCTCTAGGAACGTAGATGATCGGAAAAATAGCAAGTGTACTATTTTCACGGTGTAGTTATAATGGGTTTTACCCCAAGTATCGATCACAAGGATTGCGTAGGAAATACAAGTTATTATACAGAGTCAATTAAACAAAAGATCATAGGAGTGTTGTTTTAAAAGACTGAATGAAATAGATTAAAAATACTAAATAGAAGCTGAAATTAAAGTTGAGCTTTTGATATAAATTTAGAGTAATGCCAAGGTAGGTGTATGATCAGCCTTATAATGACTCTGTATAAAGATCTCTTTAACAAGTTCATATGATGCAACTATTTGTCCTTAAGGGTGTTTTCCTAAGTCCTTAGTGAAAACCTTTTGGTTTGCAATCCTAATGCCTAAGTCCTTAGAAACAAAGGTTTGTAAACCAAAGATGTAAGTAATCAAGAATATTCAAATAACCTTACGGTATCCCTAGTCCTAGGTGATACTACAAGATTTAATTGTTTAAAAACCTTAACAACCGTAGTCCTACAGATTGTTAACCGTAGATCAATCTTGTTTTTCCGACAAAGAGAGCATTAAAAATAATAAACAATCAAATTGCAAATTATGAATACTTGATTAAAGAAATACGTAGATCATAGTCATTACAATTAAAATCAGGGACACCCCCTGGCATTGGGGGGTTTAGCCTTTCATAATATTCAAGAAACCAAAATTCAAAAGTTTAGACATTACAAATATTAGGAGAACTTTGATCTTCAATGGTGTCCACCATTGAATCTCTTCGTCTTCCAAAACCTTGATGAAGCTATCTCTCTTCTCTTTGGAATTCTATCGTACAATCAAAAGTCTCTTTTTTTTTCTTAAAACATAACCCTAAATAGTCTCCATACAAGCCTCAAGCAGTACAAAGTCAAAAGTGCCCTTGGATCTAAGTTTCAGTGCCAAAAACTACAAAATTGGGGATTTACGCGCCTGCCAACACGGGCCGTGCCAAGCCACACGGCCGGCCGTGTTGGCCCTCTGGAAAATGAATGCAGCAGAGTCTTCTAGCCGCACGGGCCGTGCTTGGGCACACGGGTGACCGTGCTTGCTCCCTGGATTATGTATGCAGCTTCTTCTGATACTTGACACGGGTCGTGTGCTGAAGCACGACCGGCTGTGTTTGACCCCAGACTTGTACTTTTTCATCTGTCTCTTGTTCCTCCTTCTTCCTTGTTGCTCTGACACTTAAGATGCCTTGTTCAAACCTAAAACTTGTACACAACTAACCAAACGGCATAAAAAAACATCTGAAACTTAAATAAATACTTAAAACAAACAATGAAATGAACAATCAAATAAAATGCAAGAACTTAAACATTTTCCACGAAACTC
The DNA here is from genome assembly GCF_029867415.1 of Vicia villosa. Classification (NCBI taxonomy): domain Eukaryota; kingdom Viridiplantae; phylum Streptophyta; class Magnoliopsida; order Fabales; family Fabaceae; genus Vicia; species Vicia villosa. The sequence continues at coordinate 1,216,981 of NW_026704957.1, read as the reverse complement.
ACACCAAAGTGTTACCGGATTGATAGATGTGGACCGAATGCATGATGAAAATTATATGAAAATGGTGACCGATCACAACCCCAAACTTATCTCATTGCTTGTCCTCAAGTGATGCAAGAGACATTTATAGAGGTCACCCTGGACTCTTTCTTCCTCAATGTCACCGATGTTATTCGCATAGTGCTTCTACCTTCTTAATCAAGCTTCCAGCGTATTAAACCAAACTTCTTATCGCATATTCACATCAGAGTACCCCATCACCTGCAAGCTTTCTCACAATCTCACCCAATCTCTCGTGGTTAAAGTGTTTCACTCATAAATCAAGATATGCAATATCTGCTCTTAACTTTGAATAGATTCTACTTTCACTGCACAGACAGAATTCACACACCTTTTGAGGTCTTTTTCGGATGTAACGGGGCTTAGGTACGGTGGGATAAACAAAGAAAGAGGTGTACTAATGGTTTGCGGCTCGGTATTCCTGTCGTGTGTTTTCTCTTCTTTTTTTTTCTTTTGTTATACATGAATTTTTCACAAGGGATCTACATCTTTAGACTCATCAACCCATTCATTTTGACATGGATGTTTTTCTTGCACTCGAGTCTATTTGTTTAGGCAAGTGCTTTTGCTCCTTTTCACACTTTTTTTTCTCTTTTTTTTATGACATCTAAATGTCTCACTTTTCATTTGCACTTGCCTCTTCTACACGCTCGACCCCAAACTTATTACTTTTGCACAATCTAGGAAAACAACACAACATGAATACCGAGCAAGGGTAAGGAGTGTTTGGCTCGGGGTTAATTTATGTGGTTAAAACAAACAAAAGGAGATGGCTCAAAAGGGGTTTACAAGGGATACATATTATCAAGGGTGGTTGTGAAGGCTCATGGGTAAAAACAAACAAGTGCCTCAGTGTGTGTCCTCATATCATTGTGTGTCCGTAGAATAAACGCAAAATCGGAGTGATAAAGTCATACCTGGATGCCCTCATGATGAGTTCGTAGTGTTTGGCTCTGATATACCTCACCATGTTGGATAAATTAGCTTGCAGGTTCCAGACTACTCCTAGTGTCATGCAATTTCTTTTTGGTTCAAGTGCTATCCACCCTTTTCAATCTAGTAGCGACACGATGCGTCCAACAGGTACTTTTCTCCGATGACATCAACTTCCAGGGTGCCTTGAAGAAACAAGTTTAGGTTGTATCTCTCATCCACTTACTACAATTGCATCAGTCATTCAGTGGTTGCTAATCAATCTGTAACAAACAAAACAGACATACCACACAAAGCCACAAAAAACCAAAAAAAACTAGATAAAAACAGAAACACATAGAAAAATTAGACAATTACGAAAAGAAAAGTAAAAAGAAAAACCAACGAAAAGGAAACAAACGAAAAGGACCCCTCCCCCACCTAAACTGAACATTGTCCCCAATGTTTCAGCCTAAGTGCGGAAAGGACTCACAGTCTACTGCGGAGGCGGGTGCTGAGGTGGAAAGTGCAACATCATCTGCTGCATCATTCTTTGGATATCATCAATGGCAGCTCCTTGCCGAAGCTGCTCAGTCACAATTCTCTCAATCTCCACACCTTGGCGAGTTTGCTCAACGCAGAACTGCTCGACATCTAAAGGTGTCCAGCCAGCAGAAGAGGATCCCTGTCATACCCCAAAATTTGCCCATTATATTTCAAGATAGTTTGGCTCGGGTAGTCTCCACTGGCTCACACAATCTCTAATTGCAAGCACATTCATTCTCCTTCTAAGTATGGAGGACCAAAACTAGGGTTTTGATCTTCTCAAAGTAAAATCAATTTCTGATACCTCAAGTGGATCCCATGGTCTCTTATATGCCTCAAATAATCCTCATATCAATTTTCAAGCTCTGAATCAAAAGATTGCTCATCCAATGGCCAAAACGATCAATAATCGACTAGTTGACCTAAAAGTCAAACTATGGTCAAATCACAATCAAAGTTCCTGATTTTTTGTCAACATTCTCATTTTGAAGTGTCATTCATCATTTGATCAAGGGTTGACCATGATTCATCAAGAAAAGCTCCAAAATCACCAAAAGTACAAAGTTGCTAATTTAGGGTTTCTAGGTAAAAATCAACCGAACTTTGACCAGCCATATCTTTCTCATACTTTCTAGGAAATTCCTCAACCGAATCTCATTCTTAAGTAAATTTGATTCTCTACAACTTTGATGTTGGGCTCAAGGTCAAGAAATGCTTCTGCATAAGAGATATGAGCCAAAACATTACAGGTCTTTCTAGAAGATCGCTAAAAGCTATTTTCTTCCAGGAGCCATATCATCAAGATAAATTCTCCAAATGGAAAATATGTCCCAAAGTGGCTTGTAGAGGACATCTTGGGATTTCCAAAAAGTCCTAAAACATCTCCATATGATAAAAATTGAGAGAGTTATGGCTTGTACAAGTTGAGCGATTTTGAGAAAATGCACAAAAAGCAAAGTGGAGAATTTTGGATATTTGAACTAATGGGCTTAAGTTTGGGATTCTAAACACACATATGATCTATAAAATGGCCTATAAAGTCATCCTTATGTTTTTGGCATTTTTATTTCTATTTATTTGAATTTTATTCATTTAAATAGTAAGTAAATCAAGTAAAATGCCAAAAATATTGAATCAAATCATAGGGCTTTATCTTGAATCATATAAAAGCCCAAGAAACACCTTGAAGACCATATAATTTCGTTGGCACTTGGTTTGGATATTTATTTTATTATTTTTTGATTTTTATTCAATATAAATCAAAGAAAAAAATAAAATCAAATCAAATTAATGCATGATTTAATTTTTCCAATCACAAGATCATCCTTGGGGATCAAGCAAATCAAATATACTTGATTGGAGAAAGATTGAAGCAAATATGACAATATTTCATGTAACTTCCAATCAAATTTTGATCAATCTCTTCTCTCACCAATCTCTTGACTTTGTTTCCAAACTCTTGCCCTAAATTCCTTCACATATATAAGCAAAGCATCATAGACCTAAAAGCCACGAAATCCTAGTCCAAAAAACCCTTCCCCAAGTTTCCAAAAAATACAAGAAAACTAGGGCAACTTGCATTCCTTGTTTCATACCGATTCCAGGGTAAGCTAACGTTCTATTATGCTTCTGAGACATCAAAGAGTGAGTCCAGGTAGAACGTGATAGGTAAGGGTATCTAGAACTCATGCATTAAGATCACCACTTTCGTTCATATTTTTTCCAATTCGTTTTACGTATGTCTTTGCGCTTTAACGTTATTTGTTGATGAATATGAGTTCCTGGAACGTTTTGGAAGGGATTTGAGTTGTTGGTGCAGAGCTTTAACGCTGGAATGACGAAGTGCCATGGTTAGGGCAAGGTCCATACATGGCGTCGGATTCGTACTTGCAGAGACTTTCAAGCCAAACGGAGGCCATATTTGTGATCAGGGAGTTATTTTAAGTCAGCCTGGGTCTTTACTTTATTTCTTATTGATCGTTTTCATAAAAATCCGTGTTTGAATATTTTTCCTACGAAAGCGCAGAATTTCCGCACGATAATTCATGGGGATTTTCGCAACAGTGTCCGCAAGTAGCTTTGGAGGGGATGATGAATAGTGCCGATACCCCACCTGGGACACGCGTGTTTTTCTTATTCGCTGGTCAGCAAATTCAAACTCCCTAGGCGCGCGTGGCAGCATTTCATGGGAGGGTCAAAATTCAAACCTTCCTCTCTCCGTTCAGCATTAACCACGCGTGATAACATGGGGTCCACCATTGACTGGGTTGAATCTTCCATTTAATTGTTGAAGAAAATTATTAATATTTGTGCGTGATTATACTAACAGTCAATATGTGTACCTGGGTTGGTTAAATTGAAGGAGGGAGAGCGCTGGATCGATTCCTGGAGGGGACCAGTATTTTTTTTAATTTTCTTCTAGTCACACATGGCTTCCAGATCCAACGCGTTCACTCAGTGCAGGCCCATGGTAAACCCTCATGTTTCAGCCATCAGATCCAAGCCAAAAATAATCTAGCGCTCAACAAGATGCATGTGCACCATGGACCTCCAGGTCCTCATCACACCCAATCGCAGGTTTAATCAGAAATCCTCCGCCTACGCGCCAGGACAATCAAAAAGCTAAGTTCCGATCCCTCCTTTTATTACTTAAATTATTCTTACCTTTTATTTTAATTTTTGCCTTATGGCTTAAATTATGATTAGTTTCATCTGTTAATGAATTCCTTCTACACTCACTGCCCCTATTATTTTTCTTTAAATTTTCAGGCGATCGAAGGTTCGAGGAAAAGCAAGGCTCAAGATAAATTAAATTAATTATTCATCTTTTTTTATTTATTTGCAGGTTTAATTCCCCATCCCCGCGGGTGTTTATTGTAATAGCGTAGGACATTTATCTTTCCGCCTTTAATTTCCGTATGATTTTAACTGCGTGGTTAGTAATCTTAGGGAGTGCAAGCCTTTAACAGAATTAGAATAACTATAATTACAAGATAAATGTCATTGAAGTTAACCACATGATTGTGCACCCACACACCTTTAGGGTAACCCTTCTTGTTGCCTGTTGCCTTATTGTTGCCTCTAATTGTACTAAATAGTCAAAGTCCCTCGATTCCGAGGATACCTAAGCAAAACAAATGTTACTCTGTCCCTCGATGTTGCCTCGGTAAAATGATGATTTGTCCCAATTGCTAAGGTATCCTCGCATGATGTCCCAATATCCTCGCATGATGCCTAAACAGGTGAAATGACTATTATATCCTTCCCTTAGACTACCTGCCCTCTTTATGGCAAGGGACAGTCTTATGGCGAACGATAATTCTCGATGACCCTTCACATCCAATTGAAAGACTTCCTGCCCTCTTATGGTATGGATAGACCCTTTCGCCCGAAAAGCTAAAAGAACGATTTTTCAAACTTAGGGTAGTTGCTACTAATTGCTTGCTCTAAATTCAAAACTCTTTTCCCACTCTTTTCAAATCAAATTCAAAAAGACTACGCTTATTTACAAGCTGAAGTTCTTCTTCGAAAATCTTTTCAAACATTTCATACAAAGTGAGCTAGGCAATTAAGAGCCCATGGATAACCATGGATGCAAAGGGTGCCTTACACCTTCCCTTTGTATAACTTACCCCCCGAACTCAAAATCTTTCAAAAGGTCTTTCCTGTTCTTTTAGCCTTTCCTAATTGGATAAAATAAAAGTCGGTGGCGACTCTTGCTTACCGCAACATTTCGATAAAGTTAGTTCACCGTATTGCAGAACTGGCGACTCTGTTGGGGATAAAATAAAAAGAGGGGTTACCTTAGAGCTAGGATCACTTTAAATTATTTGTATTGTTTGCTTTATTTTTAAGGGTACTGCTTGGGAATATTCTGCTGTGTGAAAGATCCTACACCCGGATCTAGTGTACCTTAGGTATGTGGCATTAGACCAGGGAGGCTGTACGACATGTATCGTTATGGTTGAACTGGTGGTCACCGTTAGTGCGACGCTTTGGTTTGTCCTGATGACCCTTGAATATGATCGAGGAGACATTTGGCTACCGCGTGGTGTCATAAGCACTAATTCGCCCTTAGAACCCTAGTTGAACTTGACTTTGGCCTATAGGAAGTAGCGAGATAGCTGGCTTTGGATTCCTGACTGAAGCCGGTTGATACTCGATGCTACACTCATTGAGATTGGACTCTAGGGATGCTTTTGGCTGGCCGATCGAGTGCCATGTTGAGACAATGCCCGCGAGAAAGATCAGGGATATGAACACCATAGAACCCGGTTACTATTCTAGGACAGGTTGAACCAACTTAACTTCAGTGGGGAGGGTACTTACCTACGAACTTCACGCAAGCCTTTAAACCTAAGGACACTTGTGTGACTTGTCTGTGCTTGCTACTAACCCTTTGGTTTTCTTGCAGGTTTTTTTTTTCTTGTGGGACTCACTCGTCCTTACTATCTTACGCTTTGCGTGATGCATTGCATAACATCATGACATCATAAGCATAACATGATTTAACTAACCCTTTCAAGGATCTTAGAAATTTAGGGCGCACAATTTCAGGTGCTCTTATCAAGGACTGAATTCCTATCAAGGGGCAAGAGGATTTATTTTCCTCTGGCCACATACCTTCCAATTCAGAGACTCAGCACCTATCAAGGGGCAAGAGGATTTATTTTCCTCTAGCCATGTACCTTCAAATTCAGAAGTATCCCGAATCAGAGGCTATGACCCACTGGATATGGTGAGGTTGATTCTCAAAGAAAGACATTCAAAGACAAAAGCCAGAATTCTTCAGACAAAGACGCGACCAAACTATTTTCTAATATTGCTAACTAAATTTCTAAAGATCCTTGAAAAGATTGCATTTGCATTCATAACATCACATAAAACTAACTTTGCCTTTCAGGTCGACCAATTGGTCAGACAAATACCATCAACAAATCAATCTCTATCAGATATACATTCCGGAAGCTCGAACCCCGGACATTCTGAAAGTTCCAATCAGATGAATATTCTGGAAGCTTGACCCCCAGACTTCTGAAACATTCCAATCAGATATACATTCCGGAAGCTCGAACCCCGGACATTCTGAAAGTTCCAATCAGATGAACATTCTGGAAGCTTGACCCCTAGACTTCTAAAACATTCCAATCAGATATACATTCTGGAAGCTCGAACCCCGGACATTCTGAAAGTTCCAATCAGATGAATATTCTGGAAGCTTGACCCCCAGACTTCTGAAACATTCCGATCAGATATAAGTTCCGGAAGCTCGAACCCCAGACATTCTTATCAGATATACATTCCGGAAGCTCGAACCCCGAATACTCTGAATCTCTACACCAGTTCTACAACAACAACGTAAGCCAGACGTACTTAAGAGTCAATTCACCAAGGTCAATATGTTTTCGGCTCACGCACTACAACATCTATTGAAGATCAAATTGATTACTCTGAGGGACCCTCCTAAGAATCCTAACACCTCCACTCCTGGCTGTAAACCCAATACGAGGTGCGCGTACCATTCCAATAGTCCTGGACATTACACAAACAATTGCTGGACATTGAAGAATAAGATTCAAGATGTGATCAATGACGGAGAAACCAAATTCAACCCTCCTGAAACTCCTGTGGTGATCACGGCTCCTATGCCTAGTCGTGACAAGACTGACTGACATCTAGACGGACGAACTTTTGGATCATTAGATCTACTTTCATTTGCAAGTTTCTTTTCTGTTTGTTTAAACATTTGACTCATGATAGACATTATCTATTTTAATAATCATCATCAGTGCATTGCATATGTTTGTCTTGAATAAATTATTTCGCTATCACTCATTTAAACTGCATCTTTACTTTGCATATGTTTTATGATACTCAACTCCTACTAAAGCTATATACCTTTTGAGGGAGGATGACGAAAACGATACCGCAACCTCATACAGTATGCTTTTGAGCAGACTATGCTGACAATGTACAGGCATTGTTTCAATCCCTAAACAGTGGAGATATAAGGATGTTAATCCCTCGTCAACCCCTTTGGGCCTAAGAAGTAGAAGTTTCTTTCTTGTACTAATTAAAACCCTTGATCATAACCTGGGGCAGGGTAGTTCTCAGTTAATTTGGCTGTGCATTCTGTTTTAAGAGAATCATTCAGTACACCTTTCAACAAAGGTTTCAATCACAAGCGTTCATCCGCACACATCAAAGAAGTGTTGGAGATGTCAATCAAAAGCCAATGATGGTTCATCAATCATTAAGAAAGGCAGTCAATATCTTTCAAAAAAAATGAAAAAACATATATACAAAGAAAAGCCTGCTAAGTCAAAAATCAAAAAAGAAGACTTAGGCAAAAAATCAAGGCATCCCGCTGACTGTAAGCTCAAGATAGACAGTTCAGGCAAAAGTTAGAAGTCAATAAATTCCTGAACAACACAATGTTGTGACTACCAAAAGGAAGAAGTGACTGCCATCTCAAAAGTTCTCTTTGCTTGTGAACCAGCATCATTATCAAAGGTGCAAATCCAAAAGTCTCCTGGAACCTGAATGCATAAATTGAATTAACTGAGCTTAGGACTGAAGATCATCACGAAGAGGGGTGGGTACAATCAAATTTTGAGCCATTATCCTTTGTTTCTTAAACCGTGAACCAAGCCGCGTTACAACCCTTGAAAATCCTAATTGAAGCATGGTTAGTTCGAAAGCATATTGTCACCAAAAAGGTATCCGACTCCTTTAGGTTTACCAAAAATGCTGAGTTGATATTTCATTTTTACAAACGTCACGCTGTTACAAATATCATGTTTTTACAAATATCGCGCTTTCACATCTCTTGTTTCAATGTTTTTTCAAAAACTCAAGACAGACGTATGCATTGCATCTCGTGAATACATTATTAAACAAATTCTGCTACATAATTTCAAATGTTAGCATCAGAAAGAACTAGCACAGGGTATGACTAATGACTCAAAGTTATCCCAACCAACAAAGATTACTCCAAAGAAGCAATGTCTCCTACGTATACAAGGGGCATGACACGTTTTGCCCAATCAATCTGGGGCAATCAAGTCAAGAATCGAAGAATCTCTCAAATGCTAAACAGTCAAGGGCATACACCCAAGTGGGCCTGAAGCTACTTCCCGATCAGTCAGGGGAATCATACGATTACTAGGGGCATGTCGCCCATAGTGCACATCTCATAAAGTCCTCGTGAGGTGAATCTTTCCAAAGTTACTACTAGCAGGGGCAAACCTATGCAAGTTTAGTTTGACATCTTGATCAATACTCAGTGGTGTGTCCTAATCAATATAAGTCCAAGAATAGCAAGAGCTATAAATCACTGGGGGCAATATTCAAAGCATTCATGCCTTTCCACAAAGCCGGTTACACAGGATCATACCCCCCACAGAGTAATCATTAAGAAGATACCTTCAAATGTTCTTGTTCAACAAAAGACATAGCTCCTCAATAGAGCTCACATCTTCGACACCGTCGGTTCCCCGACCTTCTTATCTTCTCCAAATATGGTTTATTAATATTTGTTATCCCCAGTCAGAGTACATCAGATTACTGGTCATCCCCAAGCAGAAATCATAAATCTCCAAGCTGAGCATCTTCAAGACAAGATCAGACAACGAAGTCACGACAACTGAGTCACGATAATGGAATCACGACAACTGAGTCACGACAACAAAGTCACGACAACTGAGTCACGATAATGGAATCACGACAACTGAGTCACGACAACGGAATCACGACAACTGAGTTACGATAATGGAATCACGACAACTGAGTCACGATAATGGAATCACGACAACTGAGTCACGATAATGGAATCATGACAACTGAGTCACGATAATGAAATCACGACAACTGAGTCATGATAATGGAATCACGACAATTGAGTCACGATAATAGAATCACGACAAAAGAGTCACATATCTACTCCCGATATTCAATTCAAAAACATTCATGACAATAGAGTCACTACAATCAATTCACTTCACACTCCCAACATCCATATAGCATCTATCAGATGGCATCTTTAAGCCCGTCTCATATATCTTTTCTAATACTTGGACGGCATCTTCAAGCCCATCTCCAAAAAGTCCCTTCACCATCAGCAAGGGAAAATTTCTTGGTATTCTAGTGTTCAATCCTCTTCTACCTTCAGATTCCGACAGGCACACAAGCCGATCTACATCCTCAGGTATAAGAAGATTGAACAGGGGCAGCTGTCATACCCCAAAATTTGCCCATTATATTTCAAGATAGTTTGGATCGGGTAGTCTCCACTGGCTCACACAATCTCTAATTGCAAGCACATTCATTCTCCTTCTAAGTCTGGAGGACCAAAACTAGGGTTTTGATCTTCTCAAAGTAAAATCAATTTCTGATACCTCAAGTCGATCCCATGGTCTCTTATATGCCTCAAATAATCCTCATATCAATTTTCAAGCTCTGAATCAAAAGATTGCTCATCCAATGGCCAAAACGATCAATAATCGACTAGTTGACCTAAAAGTCAAACTATGGTCAAATCACAGTCAAAGTTCCTGATTTTTTGTCAACATTCTCATTTTGAAGTGTCATTCATCATTTGATCAAGGGTTGACCATGATTCATCAAGAAAAGCTCCAAAATCACCAAAAGTACAAAGTTGCTAATTTAGGGTTTCTAGGTAAAAGTCAACCGAACTTTGACCAGCCATATCTTTCCCATACTTTCTCAGAAATTCCTCAACCGAAGCTCATTCCCAAGTAAGTTTGATTCTCTACAACTTTGATGTTGGGCCCAAGGTCAAGAAATGCTTCCGCATAAGAGATATGAGCCAAAACATTACAGGTCTTTCTAGAAGATCGCTAAAAGCTGTTTTCTTCCAGGAGCCATATCATCAAGATAAATTCTCCAAATGGAAAATATGTCCCAAAGTGGCTTGTAGAGGACATCTTGGGATATTCCAAAAAGTCCTAGAACATCTCCATATGATAAAAATTGAGAGAGTTATGGCTTGTACAAGTTGAGCGATTTTGAGAAAATGCACAAAAAGCAAAGTGGAGAATTTTGGATATTTGAACTAATGGGCTTAAGTTTGGGATTCTAAACACACATATGATCTATAAAATGGCCTATAAAGTCATCCTTATGTTTTTGGCATTTTTATTTCTATTTATTTGAATTTTATTCATTTAAATAGTAAGTAAATCAAGTAAAATGCCAAAATATTGAATCAAATTATAGGGCTTTATCTTGAATCATATAAAAGCCCAAGAAACACCTTGAAGACCATATAATTTCGTTGGCACTTGGTTTGGATATTTATTTTATTATTTTTTGATTTTTATTCAATATAAATCAAAGAAAAAAAATAAAATCAAATTAATGCATGATTTAATTTTTCCAATCACAAGATCATCCTTGGGGATCAAGCAAATCAAATATACTTTATTGGAGAAAGATTGAAGCAAATATGACAATATTTCATGTAACTTCCAATTAAATTTTGATCAATCTCTTCTCTCACCAATCTCTTGACTTTGTTTCCAAATTCTTGCCCTAAATTCCTTCACATATATAAGCAAAGCATCATAGACCTAAAAGCCACGAAATCCTAGTCCAAAAAACCCTTCCCCAAGTTTCCAAAAAATACAAGAAAACTAGGGCAACTTGCATTCCTTGTTTCATACCGATTCCAGGGTAAGCTAACGTTCTATTATGCTTCTGAGACATCAAAGAGTGAGTCCAGGTTAAACGTGATAGGTAAGGGTATCTAGAACTCATGCATTAAGATCACCACTTTCGTTCATATTTTTTCCAATTCGTTTTACGTATGTCTTTGCGCTTTAACGTTATTTGTTGATGAATATGAGTTCCTGGAACGTTTTGGAAGGGATTTGAGTTGTTGGTGCAGAGCTTTAACGCTGGAATGACGAAGTGCCATGGTTAGGGCAAGGTCCATACATGGCGTCGGATTCGTACTTGTAGAGACTTTCAAGCCAAACGGAGGCCATATTTGTGATCAGGGAGTTATTTTAAGTCAGCCTGGGTCTTTACTTTATTTCTTATTGATCGTTTTCATAAAAATCCGTGTTTGAATATTTTTCCTACGAAAGCGCAGAATTTCCGCAGGAAAATTCATGGGGATTTTCGCAGCAGTGTCCGCAAGTAGCTTTGGATGGGATGATGAATAGTGCTGATACCCCACCTAGGACACGCGTGTTTTTCTTATTCGCCGGTCAGCAAATTCAAACTCCCCAGGCGCGCGTGGCAGCATTTCATGGGAGGGTCAAAATTCAAACCTTCCTCTCTCCGTTCAGCATTAACCACGCCTGATAACATGGGGTCCACCATTGACTGGGTTGAATCTTCCATTTAATTGTTGAAGACAATTATTAATATTTGTGCGTGATTATACTAACAGTCAATATGTGTAGCTGGGTTGGTTAAATTGAAGGAGGGAGAGCGCTGGCCCATGGTAAACCCTCACTCAGTGCAGGCCCATGGTAAACCCTCACGTTTCAGCCATCAGATCCAAGCCAAAAATAAACTAGCGCTCAACAAGATGCATGTGCACCATGGACCTCCAGGTCCTCATCACACCCAATCGCAGGTTTAATCAGAAATCCTCCGCCTACGCGCCAGGACAATCAAAAAGCTAAGTTCCGATCCCTCCTTTTATTACTTAAATTATTCTTACCTTTTATTTTAATTTTTGCCTTATGGCTTAAATTATGATTAGTTTCATCTGTTAATGAATTCCTTCTACACTCACTGCCCCTATTATTTTTCTTTAAATTTTCAGGGGATCGAAGGTTCGAGGAAAAGCAAGGCTCAAGATAAATTAAATTAATTATTCATCTTTTTTTATTTATTTGCTGGTTTAATTCCCCATCCCCGCGGGTGTTTATTGTAATAGCGTAGGACATTTATCTTTCCGCCTTTAATTTCCGTATGATTTTAACTGCGTGGTTAGTAATCTTAGGGAGTGCAAGCCTTTAACAGAATTAGGATAACTATAATTACAAGATAAATGTCATTGAAGTTAACCACATGATTGTGCACCCACACACCTTTAGGGTAACCCTTCTTGTTGCCTGTTGCCTTATTGTTGCCTCTAATTGTACTAAATAGTCAAAGTCCCTCGATTCCGAGGATACCTAAGCAAAACAAATGTTACTCTGTCCCTCGATGTTGCCTCGGTAAAATGATGATTTGTCCCAATTGCTAAGGTATCCTCGCATGATGTCCCAATATTCTCGCATAATGCCTAAACAGGTGAAATGACTATTATATCCTTCCCTTAGACTACCTGCCCTCTTTATGGCAAGGGACATTCTTATGGCGAACGATAATTCTCGATGACCCTTCACATCCAATTGAAAGACTTTCTGCCCTCTTATGGTATGGATAGACCCTTTCGCCCGAAAAGCTAAAAGAACGATTTTTCAAACTTAGGGTAGTTGCTACTAATTGCTTGCTCTAAATTCAAAACTCTTTTCCCACTCTTTTCAAATCAAATTCAAAAAGACTACGCTTATTTACAAGCTGAAGTTCTTCTTCGAAAATCTTTTCAAACAAATCAAACATTTCATACAAAGTGAGCTAAGCAATTAAGAGCCCATGGATAACCATGGATGCAAAGGGTGCCTTACACCTTCCCTTTGTATAACTTACCCCCCGAACTCAAAATCTTTCAAAAGGTCTTTCCTGTTCTTTTAGCCTTTCCTAATTGGATAAAATAAAAGTCGGTGGCGAATCTTGCTTACCGCGATATTTCGATAAAGTTAGTTCACCGTATTACAATCCCTCACCTTGATGACGTGAGGTCCTAGTATGGGGAGTAGCCCTCTCCCTTCTTGGTGCATCCTCTTCCATTGCCTCATCTGCATACACAACATCATCTTTTGCCTCTTAGGGGTCAACATCAGTATATAACCAATTCACATTATTATCAACATTAGTCTTTTCAGTATTCGGTAATTGCAACAATTTGCGAGACCGGCTTACCAACATATAACCATTTCGAGACGGTTCGAGCATCCCTTGCATGCATAGAGCATTTAGATCAATCTTACTCGGCGCTTGCAGTGGAGTTTCGCCATCCATCACCGGCCGGTAACCACACCATTCAGCAATCTGTGTAATCATTCCTCCTACAGAAATACCACCTGAACCGGCACGCCCCATGGTACCTAAATGATCTGCCGCAAAAGCAGCCACATTCACCGGTTCCTCATTAACCATAGCATACAGTAAATAGAGTTCTCTTTTTGTTGCTACACCTGTGCTGTCACCTCGTCCGAACAAGGTAAAAGCTAACCCCTTTTGTGCATAACGGAAGCACGGGTTTTGGATCCAAGATGCCTTAGCGGTTCGGGCTTCATATTGCGATAAACCTGTAATAGAGGACCAAAAAGAAGATGCAGAAAACTCATTTGGCACTGCCCCGTGTCCCACTAACGGTAACCGGAGGCATTGCCTAAGCTGAATAACAGACATAGAATGATCCTCATTATAAAGCCGAAAGGTTAGAGTACCAAAATATTCAAAAGAGTGCCCAGTCCAGTTTTTTTCTAGAGTAAACTCCACAGAACTTAGGAATTCTAAAGTAATGCGCTCGTATGTGGGCGCATCATTATGCATAAATTCAAGGATTCCTAAATTGTTAAACATTTGTGTCACATCATCTATAATTCCTAATGCACTCATAGTGGTATCACACACATACCTAGTAGGAACAAGTTTCCTAGTCAAGAGAGTCTTATACCTTTGGACATGCTCATCCTTCTCAAAAATGATGTTGTGTGCATTAGGTGTACGACGAACTCTTTGTTTGGGTCTTGAGGATTCGACAACGACGACCTTTCCTCTGTCAGCTTTCTTTGGGGGCATAATGGGTACCTGAAAAATTAGTGAAAATTGATGGATGAAGAAATGGAGAAAGATTACCGTCACTGTGTAGAGGGCGAAAAACGGCCCAACTTTTGTGAAGGAAGAAGTTGATTCGGAGCTTTGATGATGGAGAAAAGTGAGGTTGAAGATGGATGGAGATATGGAGGTTTGGAGAAGAATAGGGTTTTTGGAAGGAAGAAGATGAAGATGCTGAGTTGTTTAGAATAAATGGGTGTTTTAAAATGCGTGGGGCCCACTAAAAATCAGAATTTCTCCCAAAATCTCTTTTTTTTCAATTCTGCGCACAAACACACGGGCCGTGCGCCCACGCACGGGTGGCCGTGTGTCGCCACTGGTTTTTGTATGGGAATAGGGATCCAAATCAGCACGGGCCGTGTGCCTAAGCACGGGTGGCCGTGCTTCGCCCCTGTTTTTTGTATGGAGTGAGTTTTAAGAATCCACACGGGCCGTGTGCCTAAGCACGGGCGACCGTGCTTGTTCGTGCTGTTGCCCTCCTTTTCTTTATTTCTTGATGCCTCTCTTCGCAATTTTCCATCTTTGTGGTTTCCACTTCAAACACCTGCATAAAACACATACACACCAACAAAACAAAAGGAAAAGTATTAGTTAACCCGTGGGTTACCTCCCACGATGCGCTTCGTTTAACGTCGCATGGCTCGACGGTCGTTCATCTCATCATGCGAGACGAACCTGTTCGATTGTTACCGCTCCTTGTCCAGGATTATATGGTTTCAATCTTTGGCCATTCACCTTGAAAATGTCTCCATTGCTATTATTCCTAAGTTCAATAGCCCCATTAGGGAATACCTTGTGAACCACGAAAGGTCCAGACCATCTTGACTTTAACTTCCCAGGAAATAATTTTAGTCTGGAGTTAAACAACAACACCAATTGCCCTTCCCAAAGTTCCTTCTTTTGAATCTTTTGATCATGCCATTTCTTTGTTGTTTCTTTATAAATTTTGGCATTCTCATAAGATCGATTCCGAAACTCTTCTAATTCATGGAGTTGAAGAATTCGGGACTCTCCAGCTTTCACAATATCATAATTGAGGAATTTGGTGGCCCAAAACGCCTTGTGCTCAAGTTCGAGTGGTAGATGGCACGCTTTACCATAAACCAATTGATACGAAGACATACCTATAGGAGTTTTGAATGCTGTTCTGTATGCCCATAGTGCATCTTCAAGCTTCAGAGACCAATCCTTTCTCGAAGCACTGACAGTGTTTTCGAGAATCTGCTTGATTTGCCTGTTCGAAACCTCCACTTGACCACTGGTCTGAGGATGATAAGCAGTTGCAATCTTGTGCTTCATATTGTACTTCTTCAGCAGATTCTCCATCAACTTGTTCAAGAAATGGGTGCCTTCATCGCTTATGAGTGCTCTGGGAACCCCAAATCTTGAGAAAATATTGTTTTTGAGGAAGTTCACTATCACCCTAGTGTCATTTGTAGGTAGAGCCACTGCTTCAACCCACTTAGAAACGTAATCCACAGCTACAAGGATGTAGTTCTTCCCAAAGGATGGTGGAAAAGGTCCCATGAAATCAATCCCCCACACATCAAACAATTCCACTTCAAGTATACCCTTCTGAGGCATCTGATTCCTTTTTGAAATATTCCCCGTTCTCTGACACCTGTCGCATTCTTTCACAATACTTTGGGCGTCTTTGAATAATGTGGGCCAATATAAACCAGATTGTAAGACCTTTGCAGCCGTTCTATCACCACTGAAATGTCCTCCATATTCGGAGTCATGGCATGCTTTTAGCACATCCCGTTGTTCCTCCCCGGGTACACATCTTCTGATTAACCCATCGAGACTCTTCTTGTATAAGAACGGATCATCCCACAAGTAGAACCTGCAATCATGTAAAAACTTTTTTCTACGGTTATAGTCAAAGTCATCAGGGATAGTACGACCTACCAAATAGTTCGCATAGTCGGCGAACCAAGGCACACCAATAACAGCGAGGATATGTTCATCTGCAAACTCGTCCTTTATTGGGCACGTGTCTTCTGTCTCCTCAATAGGTGACATTCGAGACAAGTGATCGGCCACAGTGTTTTCAGACCCTTTCTTGTCACGAATTTCCACATCAAACTCTTGAAGGAGTAAGATCCATCTTAACAGTCTTGGCTTAGAATCCTGTTTAGCAAAAAGATACTTCAAGGCAGCATGGTCAGTATAAACAATGACTCTAGAACCCAACAAATATTGTCTGAATTTATCAAAGGCATAAACAACCGCTAACAACTCCTTTTCAGTAGTTGCATAGTTCATCTGTGCAGGGTTCAACACATGAATAGCGTAGTAAATAACATGTAACAATTTTTCTCTACGCTGTCCCAGAACCGCCCCTACTGTAATATCACTAGCATCACACATGATTTCAAAAGGTAGAGACCAATCCGGGGCTACAACAATTGGTGCCGACACTAATTTTTGCTTTATTGTATCAAATGCTACGACACACTCTTTATCGAAAATAAAAGCTTTGTCCTTAACTAAAAGTGTAGTTAAAGGTTTTGCTATTTTTGAGAAATCTCTTATG